>NC_142517.1:44210000-44519166 GCF_057876585.1 Rhinolophus sinicus | reverse complement strand
ATGTATAATGGAATATTATTCAGGAATGAAATATTATTCAATATAAAAAGGAACAAAGTACTGGGGCAGCTGGATGGCTCAGTTGGTTAGAGCGCAAGCTCTTAACAACAGGGTTGCCGATTTGGTTCCCACATGGGCCAGTGGGCTGTGCCCTCCACAACTAGCTTGAAGACAATGAGCTGCCCCTGAGCTTCTAGGGGGACGACCGGATGGCTCAGTTGGTTAGAGTGCGAGCTCCTAACAACAAGGTTGCTGGTTCAATTCCCGCATGGAATGGTGGGCTGTGCCCCCTGCAACTAAGATTGAAAATGGTGACTGGACTTGGAGCTGAGCTGTGCCCTCTACAACTAGACTGAAAGACAACAACTTGGAGCTGATGGGCCCTGGAGAAACACACTGTCCCCCAATAATCCCCAATTAAAAAAACAAAATTTTTTTTAAAAGGAATGAAGTACTAATATAGGCTACAACACTTGTGTACAATGATGAACCTTGAAAACATTATGCCAAGTGAAATAAGCCAGTCAAAAAAAGGACACATTTTTTTCATTCCTTTTATAGGCAACATTCAGAAAGGGCAAAATGATGGCTACAGAAAGCTGATTAGCAGTAGGGCTGGAGGTGGGAATAATGACGGACTGCAAAGGGGCACAAAATATCTTCTGGGGTTAATAGTAATGTTCTAAAACTGGATTGTGGTGATGGTTTTACAACTCCATAAATTTTCTAAAAAATTAATTGATAAATTCAAAAAAGTTTTTAAAAACATTTATATTCATTCCAATTTATTTTAAATCTGAAAGCAAAAACTTTGAAGAAAATAAAAAAAGTTTCAAAAATGAATGATGAATGACCTGAAACAGTACAGGACAAAAACTTTTGGAATTGGCTTTCCCTTATGCATAGTATACCTAATTCAGAAATGGCTCTGTGACAGATACTAACTCACAAATATGCAAATTTGACACAACTAGTTCGATTAGAGAAAAATCACATAAGCAAAATGAAAAAGGAGAATCTCAACTGGTAGAATCAAAGACACATACCTGTGTAGTAGTACAGCAATAAACACCTGATAAAAAGCCTACTTTAAACAAACAAAAAAACCAAAAAAAAACCATACCTGAAAGATAGGCTCTGATAATCCTAGAAGCACCCTCTGAGCATTCGTAGGGCCCAAGAAACGCTGAACAAGGGAAGACCAGCCCAAGGAAAAACGAAATACAATATCCTCTTGAAAATCTGAACATAACTTGTGGCAATTTAGGTCATAGCTTAGATCAAATTTCTTGCAAGGAATCAGTGTGTGTAGTTTATTCTGTACACCAGCTGGAAGTAATGGCTTCAAATTTTCTAGAAAGAACAAAATTATGACATTTACTTTAAGAAACAATAAATAATGTTCTACACTTTATAAAACACCTAAAGGAAAATGAATCCTTTACCAACAAAATAAAGAAAAAAACTACACATGAACTTGTCGATATATTACCAATAATTTCTTGCTGGGACTGAAGCATTGAAGTGTTGACTTCATTGGTGCACCGATCAGCCAAATTTCTTCCCATACCATCTTCTATGTGCTTATTTAACTCCTGTTAAAAACAGTAAATGTCTACATTATTTTTCTCTTTCACAATATAAGCAGATTTTATAAAACTCTAAACATGTAGTAAGCACTAAAATGATCTTATTCTTATCCTAAGAAGATAACTTTTCTGTGCACTTTATATACAAAATAGTTTCCATTTATTATAAGAGTGCACAGGTGATATTAACAGTTCAGTCACATACTGATGGCCATAAAGACACTAAAATGGACAAACCACTATATAAGAGTATAGAACAAGGTAAGGAAACTACCTGAAAAACTTTTAACTACAATTTAACTTTCTTACATTTTTATATACTTTCAGTACACTTGGAGTAGGATGAAACTCAGAACAAAATTCATCAACCAAAACAGAGAGTCGACAAATTTCATCTGTCATTGCACATGAAACCTGAAATATGAAAATCAAAAGTAAAAATATGAAACAAGATTATCAACCACTCAAAAAAATCAAACTGAAAAAACTTAAAACAGTCCTTTAAAGCAACAGGGATAACGTTTTTAGCATCATCAAAAATATTTCCATTCCCAGTTTTAATCATAAAGGTACTGTTACCCACCTTGTTTGCCACCTCCTCTGTAACCGCCTTGATTTTTTTCTTAACATCCAGTGTTAAAAGGTTCATTTGGTTTCGGATAAAGTCCAGTCTGTCAATTTGATCTTCCCTCTCTTCCATTGAATAAACCCTATTATAGTATGAAGAGTAATTAATATTCAGGGTATATTAAAAATCCCAAAACAATTAAACAAGGGCACTTAATTATGTATCGAACCATCTGTTAGCATTATACAAGGAAAAAAACTCCTATTTCAACATCAAAAAGGATTCAAATAATATTTTACTTATGTTTTATAGCTGGTTGGACATGAACTACTTTCTCGCTCATGTGGCACCTGAATCCCACAAAGGATTAATGAGGACTCTAAGTTTCCAAACACTTCATAGACATGAACTGAACTCCCAAGACATTATGATTATACAAACCATCCTCAAATCACATCTTCTTTGTGCCATGTTTAGTTCAATGTCCTGTATTTTTAAAAATTAAGAAGCTCAATCCAGCAGACCAAATACTCACTTTGGCTACTGTAATAAAGCAATTGAGCTGAAAAGGACATAAATGGCAACACAATCTCATTATACAGAAATAATGCATAAGGGGCTGAGGTCAGACGGGATTCTGTTTTGTTTTATAAGCTAGAAATTCTTGAATTTTGTAGATAACATTCTTGCAAAAGTGTTGCAATTAGGCAACAGATTTAGATATGAATGGAGTTTTGTTTCCAGCATTATCAAATACATTTAAAATTCACAATTAAATGTCATCTTGGACTTAATCTTTAATGTTTCATATCTTTCTTTTGATTGGTTTAAGTTCTGCTAAAAGGTTCAACTGAGGCTTAACATCATTATGTTTGTCACATCTAATAACATCCTGGTCTTTCTTTCAAGTGTACCAAGGTTGTGAGAACTACCCTTTTCTTCAAAAGTGTTGACACTTTCATATATTCATTTTCACCTTTATAAAGTAATAAATGAATAAAATGGTGCAGTACAGTATGATATACAGGGTAGTGCTTACCAAACTGACTTTCCAGCTGGCAGGTAAAATCACTCTGTTTGTTTTACCAGCTGATAAAAACCACATTGGCATAAAAGAGTGATTTCAAGGTTATCAATGTATGAATTTATAAAAGATGACTCATGGGTTGAATGTAAAAAAGAGGGTCACCTGTTTTGGACTTCTTCAAGAAATTCAGCCTGAAGAAATGGTTCTTCCTCTGCTTTAAAGATATTTTAAAGCCACCAAACATTTTAAAACCACAACTCATACAGGACAATACCAAGATCCAGGGAATGTAAATGATGTATGCAAGGCTGTAGAATAATATTTACAGTTTCTTCACTTAAAAACATGCAAGTGGGCACCAGTTACACCCACAAGGCTGATTTTAGTAGGAAAAGTATTTATAACAACTTAAAACCTTAGTCTAAGGAATTCATATTGACACACAAAAAATTACATTTTTATTTTGCAATAAAATGTATTCATACCTTTTCTCTGCTGCTGCCACGTTTATTGAATCCATTATGTTTTTCACAGTATCTAGTATCTGTTTAGCTCTGATAGTGTGCTGTTCAAACTTTGTTTTCACTGCTGACTGCGAGATACACTCCTGCGAGGGGCCCAAGCCATAACACATTACTGTAATTCCACCCCAACATTTTTAGGAATTTAAACACAAAAACTTGCTGTTTATAACTTTAACCAAAACAGAAATAAGGATAGAAAATAAATGCATGATAAACACAACTTAAAATTACAAACGTTAAAGAAATTACAAAGATTCAAAAGTAAAAAGGGCTTTAAAACAGCAAGTCCAAATCTTTGTGTAATTTCACACAGTAATGTGCAATGGTTTTTTTACTGTATTTATTTTAAAAAATAAATAAATAGGATACTATTTTCAATGTTAAAAAAGGTTTTTCCTTTAGAATTAATTTTATTTGTATCGCATTTAATCTACTTCTAATCTATCTTGATTTTTCTCATATTTGCAATAGATAACCTAACAAAGCTCTTTACTGAATTACAGAATTCTATCATATTAAAAAAAATTAGTTGAATGATATGATTCACATAGGTTATTAAAAAGGACTTTTACAGATTAAAACTTGAACAATTTGAAAACTATTCTTTAACAACAAATAACCTACGTATTACTTTGCTGATAGAAATATAACTACAGCTATTTCAAAGATAATCCTGTTACTGGCATTGGTTTGTGTGTGCCTACAGGTCCCAATGATACCCTATCTCATTTGTTTCACTTTCAAGATAAATGCAACTCACAATCTGTTAATACTCATACAAAACAATTAGAATTTCATGACCAGTGCTTTTTTTAAATAGAAGAGAATGTATCAGAATGCATCACATATAGTGACGGATGTTTATTTTGCGAAATTTTGGTTTCAATTTCTATATATGTGCAAGCTACATGTTATTTAAAATATTTATGGTAATTCATCATTGAATGTTTACAAAATTATTAAATTAAAATCAGCCTTTCAGTTTTACTTCACAGAAAGTGAAACTCTGTACTGACATCACATTTGAAAACAACTACAAATGTTGACAGAGGGATACTATCAGGTCTTTGAACAATCAAGAAATGTTCACCTGGGTCACAACATCAGTAACTATAACAGATGTTTTGTTAAGAGGCCATGTTTATTTTCTATGATAAACTGTTTAAAATTTGGGGTATACCCCAACTCCAATATTTCTTTGAATTCATCTTCTTGAACCTCTTTTTATATATCAGTAGTACAAAGTTGTAGTCATTACTTCCTAAACTAATTACTATCCTTCATTAAATAGCTTACAGATTTTAAAAGGTATTCACTTAGTATTCTAGTCCTGTATTTATTATCTTGAAATCTGTATGTTACATATTCATTCAATATACTATTTATAACCTATGCTTAGCCTTCATGTCTCTACAATCTCTAAAATGATCATCTGTTCACTTCCCTAAAATAGAAAAGACTTTTAAAATCTTTTTGCCATTGTAGCTGCCCTCTTCAGCATTTTTTTTTTTTTTTTTTGAGGTGTAGAACACAAAACAAATTCATTTCTGTAGCTATAGAGCACATGAGGGTAAGTCATTTAGTTAACAGCTTATAAAGACTTAACTCAGAGACTATTACTTCCTTCCATTGTATAGTCTCACTTTTGCTTGTGGGTAAGCTCATTCATTCAGCACTGTATATCACTAATCATGAGGAAACTAGTAGTGGGAAGTTACAGCATTTCTGTTCTGCACATGCCAAAGCAAAAACCAAGATCTACATAACATTAAACATTTAAAGTGTAAACTGCAGGTTTTTTAACAACCAAAACAAAACTTAAGTTTTATTTTAAATATCTGTATCTCATAAATTGCCAAATTAATCTCCACAAAAACTATAACGCATAAAAATATTTTAAAGAAAAAAAAAAAGGTTAAAAGAAATTCTATGTTCCTCGATGAAGCAGATCTAGATATCAGCAATGAAGACCCCGAATTTGTAGATAACAGCACAGTATTAGAGCTAGACTAGACAGAAAAGAAAAGATCTCCAAAAGTTATTAGGCAATATGTTACTCATTGATTCAAAAATATACAATGATAAGTATAAAGAAGAAAACACACAATATTCTTCTAATTAAAAAGTATCCCACAATGATGTTCTCACTGATCAGAAAAAATCAAGAGTCAACCTGCAAAAGAAATACTCTATTCTGAAATAAGCACAGGAAATGCTAATTTAAAGTTTCATTATTTAATTATTTCTGAGCCCTCAATAGACTAATATGTTTATGAATCTCCATGGGGAATATATATACTGTGCAGCAGTTCCCAGACTTATTTTATCAGGAACTCTAACTTTCCATGGAGAAGTTTAACATCTAAAGAAGCCAGCTAGTAATTAATCATACATAGCTACACATATGTAAATATTAATATTTATGTGTAATTAAAACAAAACAAAGTTGTTAAGGCTCTTTGATAACTCAATAACATCCACCACTCTTAACTTATTATTTTGAAATATTTTAAAATGAAGAAGTACAAGAAAGAACACCAATATATAATATACCTTTCAAGTAAATATACCAAATGTTAACATTCAGCCTCATTTGTTTACCTTTCCTTCTCTGATGCTCCATTCAGATAGGTATGTCTATACATAAAGATATACCTATATTTTTACATATATATGTATACATATTCCCGCTAAACAATTTGACAGTTCATTGCAGCTGCCACCACCTTACTACTAAATATATTAACATGTGTCTCCTAAGAACGGGGACATGTGCCTACAGAACCAAGAACCAATCACTGTATTGAGAACATTTATCACTGGGATAATACTATCAACCTAACAGAGTTCATTTTCAAACTTTACCAGCTGTCCCAGGAATGTTCTTTACAACAAACTCACTGATATATTACCAAAGAGTTACTTTATATCTCTTTTCCATCACATAACCAAAACTATTAAAAATAGTTAATGGCCAAACATTTGAGCAAAGAAATTTACATTTGTAAATGGCCTTTAGAATATATACCTGTCCACATACAGGTTGAAAACAACAAGAAAACATATTAATGTTGATTTTCTTGATTGATTTTACTTGATTTAATTTCCAAGCTTTGGACTTTGTACTCTATTCTGTTCATTAATATTTAATTCTTTTGAACAAATGATTCTTAAAGAAGCCCACGGCAAAAATCAGACTGTTTGATAATAATGAACTTGGTATAGTTTTTATTTTCGCAAAAATCATTTTATGAGACTACAAAAAAAGAGAATTCTAAAAATGAAAAGAAAATGTGTATAAAGTCCGTATTCTGTGATCACAATACAAAAAGTTCAAGAAATAACCAAAAGTTGGATGAAAAGGATCAAAACACCTGAATTTGAACTACTGGAATGGGCAATTCCAAAACTACAATTAAAAATAAACAATGAAAACTAAGCTAGATACTAAAACCCACGAAATACGTCCAAAGCTACATTCAAAGACAAATTCATACCCTAAATTCTTCCGTAAACAACAAAAAGCAATTCCACTGAAAATGCTTTGGACATTCAGACAGAACTTTTGGCCTAGCTGATTATTTCTTTAGGTAAATTCAAATAATTTTAGCTGACTCTCATCTTAGATCTATAATAGTTTCAATTAAAAGTTCCAAATTCTAAATCCTGACATTCTCTATGAGTTTATTTAAAAGCTCTTGCTCATAAAGTTTTTTTCCATATATAACTTTTAGATTCCCAAAATGAACGTTGACAATAAAAAAAGTAAACTGCCAATTCTCTTCTACAAACATTAAAAAGAATAGTTCCTAAGTCTGCCTGATTACTGCAATCACTTGGAAAGCTTTGAATATGTACAGATTCCTAGGTCCATCGTAGCCCAACTGCATCTGTCCCTGGCACAGGTCAGGAATCTGCAGATCTCTAAAGCACCTCATGGGTTTTCCAAGACCAGCCAGGTTTGGGAACCAGTGCTCCACAGGCACGTAGTTTATTCTTTTCATTCCTACCTCTTCAAGGAGATATTCTGGGAAAGAAAAAGCTGCACCAGGAACCAATATGAAGAAGGGTATAACAAAATAGTATTATTATTTGGTAGGAGAAATCAATGGCAAACAGGGAGGGAAAGAGAAAGTGAGGGAAGGGAAGGGGAGGGAGAAAAGAAGGAAAAGAAGGAAGAAAAGGTCAGTAAGTAAGGAAAGACAAAGGAAACAGAACAATAGATCCTTTCCCCAATATTTTCCCCATGGATGAAATAACTGATGAGAGAGAGGAGAGAATTAAATCCCTTGTCAAAACAAAAGGGAAAGAAAATAAACAAAATGATCTTTGAGTAACTGGGACTTCATGTATCCTATAGCCTAGCTAGAGAGAACATCTGCCTCTAAATAATTAGAGATCTTACCAAGATAGCTGGTAGTGGATTTTCTTTCTTAAACACTTTGTCTTCACCTACCTAACAATCTTTCTGCCTCTCACCAAATTAAAGACAGGGGATAGTGAACAAATGTTTAATTTTAAAAAATTCTGCCTAGTACATTCAACATTCATGTCCTTACTATTAAAGCAGTTACTGTTTATAAGGAAGAATAATTATAGGTGGAAGTTTTTTCAGGTCTGCAATCTTTGTGTTCACTTGTGGGTGAGAAGAGGATATGCAATCTAAGCAGACCTAGATTAAATAAGGCTAAGTAAGAATTCAGATGTCTTTTAACATCTGAAAAACTTTCCAGTCAAATGAAGGATGAGTTTTAATGTCTTTAAATAAAACACCTATATCAAAACATAAAGAAGTATCCTCCCTCCCCAATGCTTCACAAACATTAGCTATTCCTATGCCTCAGTAATTCCTACCAGATCCCTAAAGTACAGGACCTGTTTCTTAGTTATTTTTGTATTCACTCATGTGTTCAGGACATTTGGCATAAAATGTGGAGAGTAACAGGTAACAACAGTTTTAGAAATGTAATAAACTTTTGTCAAATGACATTAACTATGTTATGTTTCTCTCTATAAATACTATGGTACAAAAGAAAAAAAGATAATCTTCACTTTGCTCTATTCCAACCCAACAGCCATTACATTTGTTTAGTCTTGCCCCAAATTACATATAGAACTTCCCTCAATGCAAAACACAAGCAATATTAGAAAGTAACTTCTCATTTAAATACAAATACGTAAGGAAAATGATTAAGAAAGAAATTACAATCTTTAATTCTCAATTCTTACGGATCATCCATTTTGCAGGGACTTCCTTTCTTCAAACTTTCCTTGCTTCACTTGCTGTGTCAGTAACTACACTAAATAACAGTAAAGTTATTGACAAAGATAAATAGTGAAAATAGAACATTATGATCACTCTCCAACCAATGCTAGGGTTTTACATTAGCCAATACATTCACAAAATCCCTACCTCAAAGATTTGTTCAAAATTCTGAAACTCTTGTAATCTTGACTGAAATCCTTCTGCAAGTGCCCCACCTGTAATAGTTAGGTGAAGATTTAAAAACCTAGTATAATATAGCAAAGTAGGATTTCTAGCCGTTTTTATAACCTACACTTGTGTGTCAAAAGGAAATGTTTAATAAATACATACCACCTTCTGGCATCCCCTGTGCTTTGTGCATTCTAGCATTAAGAACTTCCTTTGCAGAAATAAAGAAGATACGATTCCGTGCTTCTAAACGATCCACAACTTTGAGCTCTTCCACCAAGAAATGTAGGCATCTTTCCATGTGCTGTCTGCGTACCTAGAGAAAAACAGGATATTAAAAGAATTTTAATAGTTAAACAAATATAATTACAACAGACAGCTAAACTCCAGGCCTACACTAAACTCCATTTACAGTGATATCATAACAATAGCTCCCATATACTTAACAAATCCTAATTATAATTCAAATATAAAAACTTTGATACTTGCTGACAGAAAACCTGTCTCTTAACTTAAAGTAGTGATTCTTCTTTGAACACTTAATTTAAAATTCTTATGGACCAAAAATACTACAGTCATAAAACATATTGTAGACAAATATTAGGACTTAATGGCATGGGAAGAGGTTGCTAATTCTGTATTAAGGACGTACATAATTATATAACAACAAAGAAATGAAGTGTGTGTGTGTGTGTGTGTGTATGTGTGTGTGTGTGTATTTATGTAAGTTAATAGGTGGTATGCAAGCAACACCCACAAAAATGGGTCGCATTTTTATATCTTTATGCTTTTATTTTCCAAATTTTCTACAATGAAGCTATTTTTATTTTGAAATCAGGACATAAATAATATATTTCTCTTCTTTAAAACACTGAAATTAAAGTTGGGGAGAATGCACTAGCCAGGGATTAGAGGTGCAATGTTAGGTTTAAGATGAGCACATGGGTATTAAAATTAGGGTTAAAATTAGTTAGGGTTTAGTACTCGCCTTTAGCATTAGGGCATGATAAGAAATCTCTATGTAAACTTATAGACACAGATAATAGTTTAGTGGTTGCCAGAGGGTAAGGGGGGTGTGGGGTGGGGGGTGGGAGATGAGGGTAAGGGAGATCGAATATATGGTGATGGAAGGAGAACTGACTCTGAGTGATGAACACACAATGGGATTTATAGATGATGTAATACAGAATTGTACACCTGAAATCTATGTAATTTTACTAACAATTGTCACCCCAATAAATTTAATAAAATAAAATTAAAAAAAAAAAAAAGAAATCTCTATGTTAACACTTAATACAATTAAGCAAAATAAGAATGGGGAAGAACCATTTATGGGTGACACTTCCTAATTATCTGATGGCTAAATGAGACCCCAATTTGAAAGGGTATGATTATAAAACAAGAGTTAATAATAGCAAGATATAAAGCTTCATAGTAAGCAAAATTCTAATTTTGAGTGTGGGGGGAACAATGAAAGCAAATAATCTAACATGTGAACAGTGATGGGATAGTGTGAATTTTAATTTTTTAATGCATTTTCTAAATTTTTTTTTACAATAAACAGATACTACTATTAAAATCATAAAAGTAGTACCAAGCTAACATTATTTATAGACCAAATGCCAGATATTCTATTCTTTTTAAAAAGAAGTTTCTAAAGTCACCAGTATGATTAATATAAAAAACAATAATACCAAGTGTTGGCGAGGATATAAATCACCTGAAACTTTCAATCAGCTGGTGGGAATATAAACTGGTTCAAGCACTTTAGAAAATTCTTGGGCTGTTTACGAAAACAGCATATCCTTAACCTGCAATCTAGCAATTCTAGATATATACCTATAGATTACTGATCTCTGCATTATTGATATTGAGTCAGATAAATCATTGGGGGACGGGCTGTTCTGTGATATAGGATGTTTACCATTTCTCTGGCCTCTACCCACTAGATGCCAGTAGCACATTCCCCCAGTAGTGACAACAAAAACATCTTCAGACATGGCCAAGTATTCCCTGGGGTTAAAGCTGTCCAACCCCTCGTACTGAGAATACTGGTATATATATCTGACAGAAATACATTCCTATGGTCACCAAAAGACATGTAAGAATAGTGACAGCACCATAATTCCTAATAACTAAATACAGGAAAATCACCCATATGCACATCACTAACAGTACAAATAAATCAACTGCAGTTAATCGCAGGATGTAATATTATGCAATAGTGAGAAATGCACTTCAACTAAGCACAAAAGTATGGATGCCTATCCCAAACGTAATGGTGAGCAAGAGAAACTTGACACAAAAAAGTAGATGCAAAATGATTCTATTACACAAAGGTTAACAACTTGAAAAATTAATCTAGGATGTTAGAAGTCATGGTAAGTGGTTATCCTTGGGAGGGAGAATAGAGGATGGAACAGGGGGATCCTGGGCTGCTGGGAATGCTCTGCTTCTTGATGTGGATCCTGACAAAAGTGTGTTAAATTTATAAACAGCACTGAGCTGGACACTTATGATTTGTACACTTTTCTGTTATACTTCAATAAAAAATTAAAACAAAACAAACAAAAATGAAGTGTCAAGATCGAAAATGAATAACGCTTTTATAACACAATTTTCCTTCACAGTAGCTTAATACTTGTCTATCACATATTGACTTCAGATTTTCTGTAATTATACTCTTTTCTCAAGTAAGAGAATAGCTGCTTATGATGTTCTAGTCTATAGGTAGTTTTCTTGAATAACAATGTACCTGAGTATATTTCAAAACTTACAGGAAAAAAATAACTTACGTCTTCCATATATTCTGGCTCTGAGGCAGAGGCATCCCAACGATTATTCAGAATGAAAATATTAGGCTTGGAAAGTCGCTCATTTACCTTGTGAAAAAAATGTTTTTCCTGAAAAACATCAAATGCCCAACAATATGTTCATTTTTAAAAGCTATATTTACATTTTTATATAAAGCTTTACTTTAACATAAAAATTTGTACCATTTAGATAACAGTGATTAACACTCGTTGATAAAGTATCCCAAAGCACTCTGAGCATTAAACTTTTCAAATATGAGAAAATTAAAATAAAAGAAAGGGAAAAGTGGAGCTATTCCTGCTCCTGCCATGTGTCTTTTTTGAAACTGAATTTTAAAAATATTTTATCTGTTTCTGCTATATGAAGGACATAAAAGGAACTGCTGGCTATAACCATCCATATTTTCAAAAAGCTACCTCAAATTGTTTTTAAGATTTAGACTAAGTAAATTAGTAACAATGTAAGACATATGTACAACAAATCATAATAAACAACAGAGAAAGGTATGTGCCATAAATACTATAAATAAATGCTGGAACTATTCAAAGGAAGAAGACACCATATCTAGTTGAAATTATGAAAAGCTCCACAAAGAAGGAAGTAGTGATAAAGATGAGCTTGAAAGTATAGATAACAGGGCTTTTTAACATGATGAAAAGTTGGGAGGGGGAAAGAATTGTGGGCAATGCACAGCATAAACAAAGGCATCAAAATCAGAATGTATATCAAAGTTTGTTTATCCAACATCCAAATAATGAAGCTATTCTAACAGATTTTAAACACTGATCATCTGTTATAGCATCAGGTTATAAACAACTATCAGTGTTGTCAAAGCAGCCTGGGTACATGATATGGATGGGGCCACTGGATCATACAAACACCAATAACACAGTGACTGCTGATAACACCAAGGTTACATAGGTGTTTGGCCATTTATATGCTTTTGATAAATAACAATTTGAAAATATTGCAGTATAGTTTGAGATACAAGATTATCTAAAATCTGGAAAGTTTATTTGAGATGAGTCTGGTTCTAGACATTCTGGATAAATAAACTTCTAAGCTTGACAGTGGTTTAGAGTGTACACAGGGAAGGCTGGAAAATGTTGACAAAACTCAAAACAGAAGTCTTGCCTGTCATACAGGGATGTGAGGTGTTGGTGTTATATTTTATTCAAGAGAGACTTAAGTCAGCATCCTAACAATTCTGGTGCCCATTCCTTCTGAAACAGGCAAATAACCACAGTGAATGTCAACAACACACACGTATCATACCTTGAACTCCAAGATTCACAAGAAGCTACTGCCATCAAACCCTAGATTGCTATTCAAACCCTGGGAACACGCAAGACCAGAATCAGCACTTCAGGTCCCATGGAAACACAAACCCCTTCATTCATCCTTGATATCAGAAGTTCTTTCTAGTCGAAATTTGGATTTCTCTCACTTTTTGGAATTAAAACACATACCATTTCATTTCCTACCACTCAAACATAATAATATGATTAAGTCCTACCGTGTTCATTAGTGTTGATTCAGAGTTTGCAACCAAAACGAAGACATCAGCATCTAAGCAAAACTTATCAATCCAGCTATCCAGCTCTGTAGTGACATCTGTACCTGGACTAATGGAAACAAAATAAAAATTATATAATATTTTTTAAAAAGAAAATTTCGATTACAGAAAGACAATTTTTTAAACTTTTATAAATTGTTTAATGTTTAAGGACAGATTTCTACCAATCATCAGTATGAAGCCTAGGAGATTTAAATTATTTTCTCACCTATAAGACAGTCGTTGTGGCAAGTTTAGAGTGTGTGCTTTATATAATTCTATATATTTATTTTGCTGACAAGGAACTCCCAGAGCCTACCCAGTTGACAATAAATGCTAAAAAAAGGTTTATTTACTAAAAACAAATAACCTCATGGCTTTTAACAAAGCAAGTAATATGGTCAATATTTTAACCTTTTAAGTCTTAATGCTTTGGAAGACTAAAATATAAGTACAAAAACCCTAAACTAGGCTAATACACAATCAAAAATGAAGGTATAAGCAGCTATGTCCAGTACAGTTCAGAAAAGACTAAGTGCTTATAAGTAATGAAAAATAAGACTGTCTGCTAGACATAAATTTAACATATAATCTGTTATAAAAATTATAGTGCAATTATCTACAGGTTGGTTTGATGTATCCTGTGGCAAGTTGAAAGGTTGGTGCCATGGACACAGTCTGGCCAGGAAATAAAGCAAAATTAATTAGCTTATAGTTAAACCAAATATTTTTATTTCACAAGCAATTTCCCTCTCATCTGATCTATTTCTGTTGATTACTTGAAACACTCTTCCAATTAAATGGAGAGCCCAGCATCAAAAAACAAAATAGTTTCCATAGAACACTGAAATTTTAACTGAAGAAAATGAACACACCAAAATTAAAAACAAAAACAAAAAAAAGTCATTTAACTACCTTTTTTGGTTAACGACATTGCTTAATAGGTATGCATTACCATTTTATTAAGCACCAGTGTAGCAGGATGATTTTAAAGATACATAATAAATGCAGATTAAGTAGAAGAGTTGGAAAACAAATTCCAAGAGTACTGGATTAATTCTTGAACAATGAAAAGCTATATAAACTGTCCAGCAAAATTATTTTGGGAAACTTCCTCTCAAGAATAAATTCATTACTAGTTTAAAAAATTACCTATTTAGAATTACTTACTTAGGTATCTAGAATTAGACATTCTCTAAGGCCCAGCTACTCACACAAACTACAAAATCAGATAAACAAAGAAACAGTCTAGATAAACAGAGAAACAAAAGTGGCCACCCTTGAAATCTCTTGTAATAGAACTAGACTGATAAATTAGCACTTTTATAATATCATTAAAATACAAAAACCAACACCTTAACTGTTCCTTAACAATATAGAAAATGAAAGTAAAGCAGCAATTGAACATTTAAAATTTGTATGTACTACACGCTAAAGCAAGCAGCATTATATTATTAAAAACACCTTTACAAGGACAAAACGCAATTCATACGTAATTTTACCTGTCCACTAAAACCAGGTCATCTCTCAAGAGGGCACATTTTGCCTTTGGCCAAAACACATGCACGAGAGAGCCAGCTTTCAAGTCTTTGTCCATATGAAGGGCGTGGGCCAGCTGATTAACTGTCTAAAGCATGGAAAAGAAAAAACAGAACTCTACTTGTAATAAAATTTAATAAAGACGTAAAATACTATGGTTTGGTGCAACATTTATTTTTGTAAAACATGTACAAAAAGCAGAACTTTAAATAATTTAAAATAAAACCATTTGAGCAATCTTGAGAAACTTCAGTTTTAAAATTATCAACTAGAAAAAATAACTGGTACTCTTAAAACAGTTTACTCATATCATTCTGCAAAAATAATCAGGGCTACATTCTAAATGCCCCCCAAAATGGAACGGTGGCAATGGAGTCCTATGTAACCCCTAAAATTGATAATGTATGTAGGAAAAGAAATGTGTAATATATCAAGAGAAAAAAAGCAAATCAGAATATAGCACATGATATAAAACCACTTTGTTTAAAAAATACAGAGAAATACAAATTTAATTCTATACCAAAGGGTTTCCATTGGACAGGGGAAGTATGTGAGTTTTGGAGTTTTTCTTTTTATCTATTTGTACTTTCTGTCTCTTCTAAAATGAATATGTATTGCTTAGCAATAAAAGGGAATAGAAGAAACATCAATCAAGGAAAGGGCATCAGCACGCATACCTCTACAGTTCATTTGATGTGTATCAGATTTTAAAGAGAAATATCTATTTTCAAATGAGCACAATACTCCTGATCAGGGTTGAAGTGAATCTTCATAATGACCATGTTAAGTAGGTTTTTTTTTTTTTTTTTTGGCTTGCTTTCATAAACTTTATGATGGAATCATAAACTCGTACTAAAATCTTGATGCCTCACCTATAAAATTAAGATTTTAACAAAAGCACCTATCAGGCAGAACTGTGGTGAGGTTTGAGTTATTACAAGTATTTAGAACAGTGCCTGGTACATAGCAAATATGTAATGAAATATTAGCTGTTACTGTTACATTTCTTTCACTAAGTAAACTATTAGAGCACAAGATTCAAAGTCTGTTTACACCTTAAAGCAAGCCACCAACTGAGGTAAACAAATGTAAATTCTGGAGTAGGGGAGAGGAATAAAAGAGCAAGAAGGAAGAGGACTGGAAGTAGAGAGCACAGATCAGAAAAAATGAATGATTTCCTTAAAATACCACAGCACACTTGACTTTGAGGATCTAATGCCATAGGTTGAATTGTAATTTGCTAAAATTTTTTATTACAAAATAAGTGATTCCTTCATTTGTATGGGTTAAAAGTGTGAAATATATTTTCATACACATCATCTAATTTATTCCTCATAACTAAACTGAAGGGTATATTACACAGATTGTTACCTGATCTAGATCAAAAAGCAAACTCACAACACAAGAGCCGGATCCATGCATTCAGCTAGTTTACCAAAAACTAAAATGGCATGGAACTTCAAACATTGATCTTCTGTATTTGTGGGAGAGAAGTTAAGACTTAAGAGAAAGTGACCATAGTGAGAAACAGTGTCTTTACCAATTGCTTTCATTCCAGTCAACATCTTACATCTAATATTTCTTTTTTTTTTTTGCTGAAGGAGTTTGGTGGCACTGAATTCCTTAAGACATTTATGAAAGGTAGAGAACTGTCATTGGCCCTTAACTGATAAAGGTATAACATAACGTTTATTCATAAATATACTTACTGAGTACTCCAAAGGTAAAACAGTTTCTAAAGGCACAAATGTGTCAAAAACAGATTCCAAGGGCCCAATTTTTTACACAGTTTTCTTTGAAAAGGCAAGATTTGAGATTAAATAGAAATAACACACTTCAATGTTTTCATTGGGAAACCTCAATGTTTTCATTGGAAAGTTTATTTTTAAAATGTAATACGCTTTTAACTATAATTTACTTATATTTTAAGTTAAGGACAGGATTTTGTCACCTAGTAATTTAGCTCTGAAGCAAAAGAATTTTAGAGAATTAAAAATATAAGTAATGGCTTAAAAAACTATGACTACATATTAATGGGTCTTCCATCTCCAGGACTGCAAATATCTTACATATTTTTTAAAGAATAGGACACTGTTTCAGATACATTATATTGCTAAGGTCAAATATAATACCTTCACACTCTTTTTTTCATCTGATCCTTCTGTCATAAGGTAAGCTTTATCTCCATCAGTTCCTTCAACACTCAGTAAGCAATTGGTTGTATGGCCAATCCCACTAGGGAGGACTTTATCCCACAACATTGCATTGATAACAGAGCTCTTCCCACTGCTTGTCCTGAAGAATGAACATACAAAATCATGAAAAACAAAATACAACAGTAAAAAACTTTCTTTTTTCACTGGGTCTAAGGCTGACTTTTCTAGAATTGAAATTTTGTTAAAATTTCATCAGACTGAGTTTTTCATGAAAGAGATGACAACTTAATTTACACAAATATTAGCAATATACACTTCAGAAAATAGCAGAAAGCAAATCCTACCTTTTCCATAAAGCTATTGTTGCCTTTTGTAACTTTCTTTTTGGGGCAATTTGAAAACACAACCCCAAATTCTGTGCTACTTGACCAATCACAAGATGTGGTCTAATGTTCCATCTTCTTAAATCTAGGCTGGACCTTTTGCACATCCACAGCTAAATACCTATTTCTCCTTCTCAAGTAGGACAACTGAGTCATCACCTTTCCAGGAGGCCTCTTCCCTCCCACTCCTACTCCACCCTAATCTGAGGCAGGGGCTCTTTAATAGACTTACCTCATACTAGATTCTAAGGCCCTGAGTATATGGTCAAGTGGGAGAAGCAGACAATAAAAACAGAAACAAAACAACAGAACTCTGTGAAAATGTTTTAAAGTCATAAACAGGTACTTTAGTACAGAATAACTGAGAAGGAATACTTAAATAGAGTGAGTGATAAGGGAAGGTTTCTGAGGTAGTAACACTTAGGATGAGATCTGAAGACTGAAAAGGAGCCAGCCAGACAGAACAAGGCAAAGAGAATTCTAGGCATACGAAATTGCAAGTGCTAAAGCCCTAAGTAGGAAAACAGCTTAGAAGGCCAATCAGGTCAGTTTAGTGAGTAAATAAATACCTCTATTGGTACATAGCACATGATACCTGAGCGACCAAGTATGAGCCTAGTATTCTGTCTTTGCATCCGTATTGCCTGAAAGTGCATGGTACATAGGTAGTTAACAAATGATCCTTAAACGTATGGAGAAGCTGTGGCAGAGATCACTCTGTCACTCCAAACAGTAACATTAACGAATGGCACTTCCTACTGTCCCCCTGGGAATCATGAGGCTGAGAATCTTTTGTAAGACACACCTGATAATCAACAGAAGCTTAAAGGAGTTTAAGTGACATATTATGCGTATTATCTGTATTTATACTCTTATAACTAGCTAAGAAGCCAATTCTTAGAGATGAGCATCCTTAAAAAATAAAAATATGATTGACCTTCATAAAGACTCATTTCATACCAGGAGCTAAAATGAACAAATTCTCTTACATGCTAATGACTTTAACAATTAACACAGGCAGAAACTGTTGTGGAGAGAAGGGGGAGGAGCAGCACTTGTTGAAACATCAGAAACAAAGATGGAGAAATGACAGGGAAAACTGATTTCTGGAAACTACCCTCGAGAAGAAATAATAAAGAATTACCTGCCAAAAAAGGCCACTTTCATGAGTCTCCGAGACAGCACCTCGCCAATGATGGAAAGCTTGTTTTTATACCCATGGATTTCTACCAGATCATCCTCAGTAGCTATTTGATTAAGTTCTGGATTCTTGTATGTTGCTACAACATTGAAATGGTATTAGAAAAAAATGATATAAGTGAATACTAAGTTAATTATACAATGGGATACCTACGATGCGCATATATTTTGGCTTTGTTCTATATTAACATGCCATCTGAAAAGTAAAAATGCCCATAGCATTTGAATATTTGGTAAAAGGTGAGTGCCCCTTGCCAATGGGTCATAAGAATCCTGCCCAAAAGAATTTCAAAATTATTAAGAATTTCAGGAGCCCACTCAAAAGGTATTTATTTTTCATCTGGTTTCAAAAATACAAAATATCCAACTAAGACAAAAATGTTTCTGAACAGAGAAACTAGAGCCTAATATTCACCTATTATTGTCCTCATCCTGATTGGATTGTCAAATCTTGAGCTGAGAAGATCCACATGGCAAGAAAGAGTGGAGTTTGAATGGGGCCCTCCAAAGTAAAGCTATGATTCAAGGTCTCCAAGCTAAGTAAGACTTTGCTACCTTAATCGCCTCTTGTCTGCTTCCCACAGGGATGGAGCTAAACAGCTCATTTCACATAAAAAGAGAACTTGCAGACTGAATCCCACCCCAGCTCCAAACTCCCCTCTTCCAAGGACAGGGATAACTGCGAAAGCCTGAGTTTGAAAAGTAGAAAAGCCTTTCAGCTTTGTTTCTATTTCAGGAATACACATGCGCAGTTATATTTTTATCATCTGATTCTGCAGGTAAAAATATAGTGATTCATTTGGTTATCTGAGTGGTTCTAATTAAGACACAAACACTGATACAGCTTACCCAGTGGTCATCTAATTCAATTAAGCTTTACATAGCTCATCATACTTTTCAAGTGAATTAATAAAATATGTGTAACTTGGTAAAAAAAAGTTAAGACTGGCTTAAGTATCATTACATTCACCTTTGTTTTTCATTTTATTCTTGGTCTTCCTGATTTATTTGTTTTTTTTGGGTTTTCCTGCAACATTTTTTCTGAGGTTCTACAACTAATAAAATCAAATACCGATTCTAAAGCATAACGCTCAATCTATAACTGGCTCAATACACAAAAGATGTTATATTTAACTTCATTTTCACTTCCTATCAACTCTTTTAGAATAAAATACTATTCAGTCACTGTGCCAGCTCAAGTTCTTTCCAAATTGGAAACATAAAGATTCTACACCAGTATTTTTATTCTCACTCCAACAAGACTTGAATTGTGTCAGATTTAGTGATAGAGACACAATAATAAGGCATGATCCTTACCCTTAAGTGAGGAAGGGTAAGGAGGGACAAGGAAAAGTTTGATTCTACCAACCTACCAAATGTTTCCCCACTGTCACTGTAGAAAGTTTACAGAATCCCTCCCTTTTCATTGGACCCCTGAAGGCCAGATAATCTTAAGAAACAGAAAAGTTTTCAACAGTTATCTCCAAAGCAGTATTCCCTAGTAAGACATTCCTCACCACCTTTGTTTAAACAGTTACACTCATTTTAGGAAAACTGTTCTTGCCCTTTCCCACAGCATACCAGCCTCATTTGAAAGCATAAAATAGGTCTGAGATCTTGGCTTAACAGCTGAGTTGGGGAGGAGATAAGTATAATGGCTAAATGTGCGCTGCCTCATTTTTAGTCTGGGCATTCACTAGCTCTGTGATCCTGGGCAAGCTGCTTGACTTTTCTGTACATTGGTGTTATTTTTAAAAGGAGTGATTAAAATTGTGCCTCAATGTTGATGAGGATTAAATGAGCTATAACTATTACTGAAATGAGTTAATACATAATTCACTTCACAGTTAATTATATAATTCAAATGAAATTTATTCAATTTAATTATAATTAAACGCTTAGATTTAATTTATATCATGTATAATAAATGAGTTAATGGTTTTTAAATGAGTTATTAATATAACAATATACTTAGAATAGTACAAACACTTATTTCTTAGTTCTTATTACTACTATTTAATCTTCCTTTGGAGGGCAGAAATGGGTTTTATTTGTAATATCATCACTCATCACTCATATAGCACAATGCCCTATATAAGTTTTCAGTAACTAAGGTTGAAAGAATAATGCACCTTTGTATATTTTCAACAGTAATTATTTTAAAAACTTTATAGAGAAACTCACCTTCAACAAAATGTGATCCTTCAGTAACAAACTCCAGTAACTGGTCAAAGATTTCAGTAATTGCCTTCTTCGCCAGCACAAAGTGCTTCAGCGGAGAAGCAGTTTCTGCCATTATGCTACTGGGAGATGAAAACAAAAAGTTAGAAATGCACAGATTAAATTGGATCACAATCACCTGCAAATTAATGATACTTTCCAGCGACACTAACTCCCCAATGAAATAAATTAAACTGTCAAAATGCTTTTAGATAATTATTTTGGGGGGAGAAGTTTTAGTCAGACAAAGCCTTCTTTTGAGTGATACTCCACTAAAATAAGTGAACTCCACTAGCCAAAATCTTAGTTACAATTTCTAATTTATTTCCCTTTGGTGAAGATGAAACTAACTGTGGCTAAATTGTGACTACATGTGACTCTTAAGTATATATATCACGGAACAGAATTAGTGAGAAGCCAAGTTCACAAACAGTAAGTGATTAAGTTTCTCAACCTGGAGCTCTAGGTGGATGGCAGTGGATGTGCAAAGTGAGGAAATACAATTCCAAGATCATAATTCAATACTGACGTTTTGAATTATGTAAAGAAGGAATTCTCATCACAACAAGTAAGGAGGCAAGGCTTAAAGTGAGCATTGAGTTTTCCAGCCAAAGTACCAAGACTTTCAAGGAACAGAAAAAAAAAAAAAACAAAACTGGGGGGGGGGGGGGGCAGCTTCTCATGAAAAAGACACCAAACAAAAACAATTAAACACCAATCAAATCCTGGGGTGTATGTGTGGAATGTAGCAGAGTGGCCATAAGGAAGGCGAGCATACCAGAGGGTCAGGAATCATCGGGGCGAAGGAGCTCCGTGGGAAAGGCGGGGTGACGGCAACGACCCGGTTCAGCCGGTGAGAATCACCTACCTCGGGAAATCCAGGCCTTCCACACCAGGCACGGGAGCCCCGCCCGCAGGGCAGGGGCCAGACCCCACCGCCGCCCCGCGTGCGCCGGCCCAGACCCGGTTCCCCTCGCCCAGGTTCCGGCCTCGCGAGCTCCGCGGGCCGGACCCGGCCGCCAGCCCGGCTCGCTCGCTCCTTTCTCGCAGGGCTGTGGCGGCGTCTCGACACAGAGCACCCGGCGCACGACTCTCCGACTTCGTCCCGGGCCGCACGAAGGTCACCCCTAGAGAAGTAAAACGGCCAGCGGCCAAGACAGAGGGCACTCACACTGTCCTGGTTCCGACTTGTCACTCAGCATTCGCAGGTCAGCCGCAGCCCTCAGGCCGCTTCATCCTCTTAAGGGAGGCTGGCAAGCTGGGAAGAGGTGGGAGGCGTGCCAAAAGGGCGGTCACTTCCGGTCTCTTGCTGTGCCCGATTTTGTTTGGCTCAGTGGCCGGAAGTGCACTTATGTCGAGCGCCATTTTTGTTAAGGGCAGAAGGCAAGGTTTGTGCGGGCAGGGAATGCAGCAAGGGAATGTTTTGCTGTTCACTCCCCACCCCCTGCCAACTTCTGCTTCCCCTCCCTTCTCCTTGCAATGTTTCCAAAGCTCTGACCAGCCTAGTCATAGGTAGGTGCCAATGGCTAGTTTAGTCAGGGAGAGCTAAAAGGAGGTGGGGTGAGGTGGGGGTTGGGGCTACCAGACAGGAGGGTGCGGACTTGCTGGGCCAGCAGCAATAATGGAAAACCCATTTGACCTCTCCACTACTCTGTTCTGTAAGATTGGCTTTCTGGACTTGGAGCAGTGAGTGTATGTGTGTGTGTGTTGAATTACTTTAGAGGTGAGAAGAAATTAGGAAATTGATGTATCATCTTTGACTAGTTTTTCTCAAACTTTGTACTTAGGCGTCATCTGGGAAACTTGTTAAATTGCCCATTCTGATTCATTGGGTTAGAGATGAGGCCTGAGAGTGTGAATTTCTAACATGCTAGGGAAGCTGCTGCAGCTGGTTTGTACATGGCTCAACAAAATGTCCTGGGATTTCTTTCTAGAGCTGGCAAGTGAGATGCAGTTTTGCAAGTGAAGCCACTTCATCTTCCTGAGCCTGAGGTACTTCATCTATAAAATTGGAGTACTAGTAGTACCTACCTTGTGGATTGTTCTGAAAATGAAATGGGTTGATAGCATGTAAAGTGCGTAGATCACTGCTTCACACATAGTAAGAGCTGGATAAATATTGTTCTGTTGCAACAGGTGAATATCAATAAGCAAATGCAATAAATCAGGTATTCTGAAGAAGAAAAATGGCAATGGGATAGACTATCTGAAGGAAAATAAGAAAGAGTGAGCCTCACAGGATGGTCCTTTCTAAGGAGGTAATATTAACTTGCTTTTCCCAGGAAGCCAGTCCTTGGAATAACTGGAGGAAGAGTGCCCAAAATGGGAAACAGGGAAGTCCAGAGGTCCACAGGAAAAAGTGTTATGGTGAATGAAAAGAAAGACGACCAATATGTCTAGGATGAAGGGAGAGAAACAGAGATTGGGGGAAATAAGTTTAGAGAGGTAGGCAGGTGTAAAATCATATAGGCCAAGATCAGAAATTTACATTTTATTCTAAGTGCAATGGCTTGCTGTTTTAAGCTTGGGGAGTAATATGATCTAATTTACGTTTTAAAAGGTCTTTTTGGTTGCTCTGTGGGTGTTGGACTGTACAGATATTCCATACAATGTTTATTAAAGGGCCCAGTCCATTGGCTGGAATTGCAGGCATTCCATTAAAAGAAAATGGCTTTTAATATTAGCAATATACGAAGTCCCTGAGCATAATTGCAAAATAAGCTGGAATCATTTGACTTCACAATTATTTTATGTTTTTTAATCCCTTATCTCCTTTCCCTACCCTCTCCATAAAAACACATACATAAGCACAGTATGCTAATCATTTCTGCTAGGAATTCTTGGAATTATAATTATCAAAATGTGTGTATTTATCTAAAAACATTGTGATGCCAATGACCCAGGGCAGTCTCATACTTTGCTGGCAGGAGGGTTACAGTGTGTATCAGTCAGGTTTTATAGGGTAAGAAACTTACTGGAAGAAATTGGCTTATGGGATTGTGAGGGCTGGCTAGGCAAAATATGTATGTAGGGCTTGCCATCCCATTAAGGGCAGAATGGAAATTCTTGGGCAGGAGCTCACACTGCAACCTATAGGCAGCATTCCTTTTTAGTGGGCACCTCAGTTCTGCTCTTAAAGCCTGTTAACTGATTGGATCAGCCCACCCAGATTACCCAAAATAATATCCTTTACATAAAGTCAACTGATTGTAGATATTAATCACAAATACTTTCCCAGCAACACCTAGAGTAGTGTTTGGTTGAATAACTAGGTACTACAGACTCTCCAAGATGACACATAAAATTGTCACATTGTTATGAGCTATTTGGCAAAATTTATAATGTGTAGGCCTTTTGACTCAGCAACCTTAGGAAAAGAATCGCTTTAGCTGTAAATACATAATCAAATAAATTCAAAATACAATATATTCAAAAATACAAATAAATATATAATAATCAAAATATTATTTAAAATCATGAAAAATTGGAAACAATCCAAGTGTTCCCCTGTAGGAAATGGGTTAAATAAATTATGGTACATGCATAGGATGGAATATGATGTAATCATTAAAGTTTGTTTTGAAAAAGTACATGACATAGAGAAATGTTCACCATATTGCCACAGTATATAAAAATAAGATATTTTTCTAAATCATATGTAATACATATATTTTATTTCTGGGTGGTGATACATTACTGTTTTTTTCTTTGTACTTGTTTGTTTTCTGCATTGGGCATGTATTCCTATAATGAGAAAAATCTAATAGTTTATATTTTTAATGCTTAATAAAACATATATATATAAAACTAATAACAATAATATATTTGATAAGCACTATAATTTACAATGGAGTTAAGGCATTTAGCAAAAAGAAATCAGATTTTAAGGATGAATTTCAAGCATCAACCAGCATGTAGAAGGTGAAAGCATTCACCACCCTTGAGATCATTCACAGGTCTGTTCAACAAATATATTGAAGAAGAAACATTTTAATGGAAAACTACAGAACTTGAAATCTGAAGACCTGAGTTTAACTCTATACTATGCCACTTAAGAGCTATGTGAAACCCTTAACTACTTATATCAGTTTTGAGCATAGGGGATCTCAAAGGGATCTCTTATTTTATTTACATTGTTTGAATTTTGAAAATCATGATGGTATCCCTTTATTAGTTCTGTAAATAATAATGTTTGATATAATTACTGTGTTTTAAAGTAAAGGTGACATTGCATGTTATGAATTATAAAAATAAGTGTTTTGATATAAGTAATTAATCCACTGCTTTTCTTTTTATGGAATAGACTCATAGGCAAAAACTAGCAAAGTAAACAAAGAAAGAAGAAAAAAATTAAAATATAAAAGCTGGAACAAATAGAAGTTAACAAAAACTAAAATTTATTTTAAAAACTTATATATTTGACATATTACTTCCAACTCTGTTCTTGAATGTCAAAAATAAGGGAGATACAAACCAAGGGGGAAATAACTAGACATATAATATAGATGCCAATACATATGAAAACTTTTATGAAGTGTAAAATTTCTGAGAAACCATCAAATACCAAAATTAGCCCAAGAAAAAACAGCTATTAAGTATTTAAAAAATTGAAATGGCAATTTCCCACATATACAAAAAAAGAAGAACGAAGAAAGAAAAAGAAAAAGAAAAGCCAAGCCTAGATGATTTTAAAAGTAACTTTTTATCAAATCTTTAAAGAAAAGATTAATCTTATCTCACACAGGTTTTTGCTGAGTATAGAATAAGAGAAGAAACACCCCAACTCATTTATAAGACTAGAATAACCTTGATTCTACATTGGATAGGAGCTGTAAATAAAGAAAATCACACTTATGAATATAGAGGCAAACATCCTCTATGAAATATTGGCTAATTGAAGCCAACATTGTATTAAAAAACTTTTTTTTTGTCCAAATAGGGTTTTCCTAGGGATACAAAAATAACATAAAAATCATTCAATGTAATTTATAATATTAGTAGACTAAAGGAGAAAATTCACATGTTTATCTCAATAGGTGCTGAAATACTCATTGCTCAAGTTTACTACCTACATATAATAAAAATTCTTAGAATACTAAGAAACGTGACAAAGGCTATCTACCAAAACCTGCAGTAAATACACTTATTGGGGAAACTTTAGGAGTCTTATATCTAAGACTAAGAACAAAAAAGGAATGCCTGCTCTTGCTACTTCTGCTCATTATATTAGTGAAAATACTGACAAATTCTGTAGAAAGAAAAAGAGCTATTAAGGACTGGTAAATGGAAGTAGAGACAAATATGTCATTTATGGCAGATCATATGATTATTTACATTAAAAATTGAACAAAGATATTTGAACTAAAAAGGCTAAAATCTGAACAAGATTTCTGTACACAAAAGCAATGTTTTAAAAAAATCAGAAGCCTTCCTATATACCTATAATAACCAATTAGAAAAGAAGATAGCACGCCAAAGCAACCAAAATTCTAAAGAATCTAGGAATTAACTTAAAAATTGCATATGACTTTTATGGAAAAAATTTAAAACATTAACAAGAGACCTCAGTAAATGGAGAAATATACAGTGTTTATAAAAGGAAAGATGAAACATTGTAAAGATGTCAATTACCTCTAAAATTACCAATAATTTTAATGTAATTCCAATAAGACTTTAGATGGAATTGGAACTAATTCTAAATTAGCATGGAAGAAAAAGTCCACCTATAGCTAAAACAGTTCTCAAAAAGAAGAGCAGAGAGGATAAATTCACACAACCTGATATTAAGACAATTGCAAAACCATAATATTCAAAGCATAATGTTATTGTCAAAGCATGTGATACCGTTGCAGGAACAGACAAGCCTATGGGTACAGATAGAGACCCATATCCCAATTATGCCCGGGGAAGGTTGATATGTCATAAAATTAGTATGAATCACTGGGTAAAGATGCATTATTTAACAAAGAGTACTGGGGGAAACTGGCTCACTTGAAAGAATAAAAATAAAACTTGAATCATACCAACACACAAAGAAATCCAGACCTACAACATGGATGGATGGATCTTGAGATTATCATGCTAAGCAAAATACAAGTCAGAAAAAGTCGAGAACCATATGATTTCACTCATGTGGGATATAAAACTGAAAGCAACAAATGAACAAAACAAAACTCATACACCCAGACAACAGTTTAGTTAATACCAAAGGAAACGGGGGAGAAAGGGTTGTAAAAGAGGGAAAAGGGGGTGAAATATATGGTGAGGGAAGGAGAACTGACTGGGTGGTGATCACACAATGCAATGGATAGATGATATATTATAGAATTATACACTTGAAACTTATATAATTTTACTAACCAATGTCACCCCCAATAAATGTAATAAAAAAAAACAACAACAAAAAAAAACCTCAGACCTAAACATGAAAGTTACAACCAGAAACTTATTGGGAGAAAATGTAGGAAAATAATTTGTGACATTGGGGTTAGAGAGGATTCTGTAAATAAGATGCGGAAAGCACAACTTGTAAAGGAAAAATATGATGATTTTTCTACATTAAAATTAAAAGATTTCTGCTCAACCAAAAACATCAGTAACAGGTAGATGACAATATGAGAAACTATTTTTTGCAGTGTATATAGTCAACAAAGGAGCAACATTTAAAATTTGTGAAGAACTTCTGAAAACTAACCAGAAAACCCAATAGAAAAGTAAACAAATGATATGGAGACGCACTTCACAAAGTGAGAAACCAAAATGATTCATAAACATATCAAGCTATTTTCAACCTTCTGTGTTTCCCCTAAAATAAGACCTACCCCGAAAATAATCCCCAGTTAAGATCGTCAGCCAGATGGACGCATTTAGTACATTATGATGATGTTCCAGAAGATGACATGACTGTATTTGAATAAATGTAGATTGTTGCACATGAAAAAATAAGACACCCCCTGAACATAAGCCCTAATGTGTCTTTTGGAGCAAAGATTAATATAAGACCTGGTCTTATTTTTGGGGAAACATGGTTGTTAGTAATCAGATAATGCAAATTTAAACACTAATATACTATTTTATGCCTCCCAGATTTCCAGAAAATTAAATTGTATGACATTGTTGATGAAGATGTAGGAAAACGTGATCTGCGGTAGGAGTATAAACTTTAGCTGTATTGGATAATAATTTGGAAGTATTTAATCACAAGTATACAAAAAAAAAATTCCCCTCTCCCCAAGAAAACAACCAAAACCCCAAAATATTTCAACACATACAGAAATGTTTATGGTAGCATTGTACACTAGCAAATACTTAGAAACAGAAAAAGGCACTCAATTCTGAATTGGAGTTCAGAAAGGTGACAGGGAGGTTTCCTGCCTTATATAGTAAATCTCCTTGAGGACAAGAACCATAGTTTATTTTATCCTTGTATCTCTAAATATATGGCTTGACAGTAGATATCCCATAGCTGTTAAATTGAAGAGTAGTGTAATAGAAGTTTTTAAAGAGTTGCAAAGAATCCATGGACTATTGGAGAAGAATTTAGTGACATTACACCCATTGTCCTTGGGTACAGTCACACAATTAACAAACAGGGATTAGAAATCAAAGTCATATATGCTTTGGTCCAGTACTCTCTAATACATCATTTACCCTTCAGGTGTCTGGTAGGACATTCCATGAAAACAAAATAGGGCACATTTTAACTTTTTTCTAAAGAAAATTCTTTGAAAAGTTGTTGGGAGGTGTTTATTCTAGTTTAAAAAGTATTTGACTAATGATGTTATAGAACCATTTTTCTAAACTATAAAAAAGTTTAGATCAGAATTTTGTTTTCTCAAATTTCAGTCATTCATGTATCACCTACCCAATTTTTTTCCATGTCCATGTATCATTATTTACTTTGTTTTTCTTTAAATCAATTTGCTTTTTTCTTAATAAATTAGTTTTGTCCTGAGTAAAATGATACATGAATCATATTTGAGGTGCTAGTTGTATTTTACAACATACAATTTACAACCATGAAAATAAAACTAGGTACTATATACAATTATTTTTATATGTTGTGTAGTTTAATGAATCTGGATTAGATGATCTCTGCGGTAGCTCCCAAACTAACATTCTGTCATTCTAGGTTAGTTTTACTTCAGCATTTTAGTTGTTCACCAGAGACCATTGGATCAGTGCCATAAAGAACTTAACCATCCTCTTGTAACCATAAAGAACTGCTTAGTAAGATGTGCCATGATATTCTGCTTAAAAGACGCATTGAAATCTATAAATTCAGCACAACCAAATTGTTGTTAGACAGGAATACATATTTATAGGCTATAAAAGCAAGTGATATGGTATATGGTATAAAGGGAATCACGTAACACAGTTCATAGAGGGAAGAATTTTTATTGAAAATCTACTCTCACCTTGTTAATTGGAAAACCTTTAATCTCTTGAGACTTTCTGAAAACCCACATGAGGTGAGGAAGAGTTGCAAAGATGAGGGCAATTAGCCATAGAATATAGTTTGAGGCCTATGTTTTAGAAACATGAAGAATGCCGTAAAGAAGTAAACCTGAATAAAGTGAACCAGGTAGATAGGAAAAGAGAATTCAATCTTCTCAGTTTCAGCCAACCAAAATTCAGAACAGCATGGTGAATGCCCAGTAGGCAGAGGATTGAAAAAGAGAAAAAAGGAATTACCCACCAGAAATTACTTTTGATGGGTATGTTTCCAATTCCTGATATCAGCTTATTCTGAAGAGTAAGGGCAAAAGTTTCAATTATTTCCAACTGTAATGTTTTTCAGTAGTGGACATTATCTGGATCAGATATTAAAAATACCGAATTTTTGAGTTTTCATTCAAAACATACTTTTCATTAAAATTTTCAGGATATAATTCATTCAGCTCAATATTTTTAGCAAGGTTATGCAGGTTATATTCATTTGCCTATTTAAAGCCACAAATAAACAACAAACTTTTAATGGTTGTGATAACAAAAATTCCTTTTCAAAGCTGTCTAAATAATCATTTCTCTTCAAGTATGGAATAAGACTAGTAGATAATACAATATTCCTATTTAGCAGTGTGAGAAAATTGTTTCTTTTTAAAATGAGTGAATTGCTTTTCACAAATGTGATTTGTTTTGGGTTCAGGTAATTACCAGTGTTACTAAGGAGAATGAACTTAACAAGGAAGTTGTGGTGATTCATGCTTTAATATGGAAAGTCTTTATCTAGAAAAAATTTTTTAAATCACTAGTATGAAGTAGACTCCAAACAATTCTGATAGGCTCTTAAAATTTTTAGTTTTTCAACTTCCAAATTGAACATTTAACTTCATATAAACATGAAAACTATGTGACTTTTAGCTTTGTGAATTTATATTTTACACCACAAACGTACATAATTTTTTCTTAGATTTTAATGTCTTAAAAGAATTTTTTGGAAAGCTAAACCAATATAAAGCGTTTTTGTCGATCAATAAACTCAATGCCATTAATGAAAATTCTCTTTAGATCCTCTGCATCTTCAGTCATCAGAACTGAAAGTGAGAGGCAAAATTTTATTTTTAATTTATAACGATGAGGCTCAGTTGTAGGGTAACCTAACCAAATTTGCTTCTCCATTGGGATTAACATTAGCCTTAACTATTTATTTTCACTTAAATTCTTAATGAGTACTGATTTTTTTTGGTGAGCCAATCTGCTTCCCAAGAGGATTATAGCCATTTGATTTTTATTAGCTTTCTCAAATTTACATAACATAGTGCTTTTTAGGCATTACAATTCTATTAAAAATTAATCACAATAGTTGGGGCATTATATTAAACTAGTTGCAAAAGATAGTATGATTGGCAAAACAAGGAAAGTTAAGGTTAATGGTAAAGTGCCAGGAATTAAGTAATTCAATGCTTTGTAAGTCGGATTCAAAAATTAGGAATAGTGTAAGCTATTGGGAAAAAAAAGCCTATATACTTTATCTGCCAACAATTCAGCAATCACCTACCAACACACTATAGGTCCAGTGAAACTAAGGAACTGGTTAATGTGTGATATCATACATTCAGAGAAATCTAAGAAAAGTGATTTAAAATGGTAAAGCTGGCAAATGAACAAGTAGGAAGAGGAAAGGCTTTTGAGTAGTGCACAATCACTTTGAAATGATGGAGTGCAGGGGAAATGCTTTGGAATTTCAAAAGCAGTAACTCATTCCAAGGTGAAGACAAAAATAGCAAGAAAAAAATGACCTGTCACTACGTTTACTGCTGCCAAGAATTCTATTGTAGTGCTAATAAACCTCTTTATCACTTATGTTTTCTCACACTTGAATTGTGGTTCAAGTCACAAAGAATATAGTGGAAATGCCTGTCTTTGAGAGAAAAAAAGAATTAGAAAATTTCTCTCTAGGTAGGTTTGTTTCTCCAAAGAAGTTCATTAAGCTAAAAATAGACCAGCTACCTCAGCAATTTGGTCAGTCAGACATTTGAAAGCTGAGTCAGTCACAAGTTTTTATTGAACAAGCTGTCAGTGGGATGTTGCCTCAAGCTGCAGATTCTTCAAAAAATACAAAATTATGTTTCTAAAACTTGGATTTAGTATCTTTTTAGTTTCATTATAGTACTGTTAATTTAATTACCAACACCTAATCAAATGTAAAGCAATAAAATACAGAATTAAAAAACAAAACACCAAGGCATTACTTAAGGTTTGTTTGCTGAAAATCAAGTTCCTGGAGATGGATGTATATCAAAAAAGTGTAACAATTACCAAAAAAGCAGCTGGAGGGCTAGGTTAAGTAGTCATGAAAAATATCTCAAGGACGACGCTTACATATTTATGTAACATGGCGTAATGGAAACATCACTAGACAGGAAGCCAAATAACTTGGATTCACTTCTGTCTGCTACAGTGGTTTTGTGACCTTGACCTAAAAACAACCTAAGTTTCTATTTCTACAAGAAACTTAGAAAACTAGTTTTAGACCAGATGGTTTCTAAGGTTTTCTTCTAATTTAAACAATTGTAATTTTAAGTCTTCTAGGAAACATTTGTATCAGATAGCCCTCCCTACCTGGAGTTACAATCAGATGGAATGGTAGTTTCTAGGAATACAGGTATGCATATACAAGTATGACAAAATAGTAGATAAAAGTGATTGGTGGTAAAAACTTTTTTTCTGCCATTCTCAAAATAGCCTATATTCCCATGGTTTTTGAAGTGGGAAAATCATAGGTCATAAATTGGTTTCAACTTTATCAATATTCCCGAACAATATTTTTGTGAGCTGTAGTGTTTTTTAAGTTTGAGGCCGCTGATACACAAAGTTTTATTTTTTTGAGGCTGCTATTTAGAAGCTGCTTTTTGTGGTTGTCTCTCTTTCCCTCCCAATACATATATTGAAGTCCTGGGCCCCCGTACCTCAAAATGTGACCTTATTTGGGGATGTTGTCTTCACTAAGTTAAAATGGGGTCACTGGGGGGAGTCCTACTCCATATGACTGGTTCCTTGTAAAAAGGGAAATATGGAGCCCGACTTGCATACAGAGGGACCACCACCACATGGACATGAAGACGGCCATGTATATCAGCCGAGGAGGAAGGCAGGGAACAGATCCTTGTCTCTCAACCGTCAGTAGGAACAAACTGTGCCAACATTTTGGTTTTGAACTTCTAACCTCCAGAACCGTGAGACAATAAATTTCTGTTGTTTAAGCCACTCAGTTTGTGGTACTTTATGGCAGCCACAGCACATTAATATAGAAGCTAAGATGATTTTACCATGATCAAATGTAATTTATACATTATCACGCCAGCAACCCCTTAGCTCCCACATCTTCCCAATTCAGTATTAATACTTCAGGTCAATAAATGATTTGACACCAACAGTTTGGGCATGACTTTGTAGTTGCATAACTGGAAATGAAACGTGAACAGGTTGAGTTATGAAATGTTGCTTTCTCATTGTCTAATCCCTTACCAGTTCCTCGCCACCCACATCTTACATTACTTAACATATATCGGGGCTAAAATAAAGTGATGAGTAAAAAAAATAAAAAAATAAGACTACCAAGAAAACCAAAACCAGATCTTTTCTACTATTACACTGACCTTCTAGTGTTATTAAAAGAATCACACAGATGGAGAGTCCAGTGATTGACTTGGGGATAATTACTGATGGGGAATGCAAAAGGAGGGTCTGGGTTATTAATGGGAGTATCAGTGGACTTAATTGTACATTATACTGCACTTTAGTGCTGGTAGTGCAGCAGTTTAATGACTTTCTATATGAAAAACTGAGCTTGTTTTGAGTTTAAAAAAGTTAATAGCACCTATGGTTACAAAAGGAAAACTAGTCATTTTTTTAGTACATCTGTTTCCTATCAATTCATTAAATCAGAGCACATGCAAGAAACAGGATGACAGTCACCAAGAGGGGTTAAAACTATGAACTACTATACACTGAAAACACCACATTTAGTATACAATTATATACTGAAAAATGTAGCAATGCCAAGAAAATTGGACAATTAAAGAATTTTGTTTAAGGCAATTCTCATAAATTGTGTTTAAAATAATTCATTTTAACATCTCCAAAAAAAGTCATATTTATTATTTTACATTAACATTATGGAAGTTAAAGAGAATAATCAAGTTGTCTCATGGACTGGAAGGTGACTTAATAATTCCCTTTCATTTCCAAACCTCATCAAGCAGTCACTACATTTATGAGGTAAGTCAGCTGAATGCTTGAAGTCTAGATGAATTTTAAGATCTTCTATTTGTCCTGTTGAATATTCACAGTATTGACATAAATAAATCCCTTCAGATAAATGTGAATTTAAATGCTTGCAATATTCCAGCATACTTGAAAAGCCTTTCCCACAGTCATCACAAACATGAGGAAAAATTTTAGTATGTTCAATAGCAACATGCCTGTTAACATTTGTGTGAAGTCTACTCCGAAAACCACATACTTGGCACACAAAGAAGTTTTTACATTTGTCAAAGGTAATTTTGCTCAAGAGGCTGTACTGTCCATGTTCTCCATTGTTATACTTGTCACTTAACTCTATTAGTTTACATGCGTGTTCATTTACCACATGGCTATGCAAGTCTTCTGGGTCATTAGTCTCATGTTCACAGAACTGACACAAGTACTGCTCATCACAGCTGTGCTCCTGGAAATGTAGATAGAGTTCACTGCTTGAGGAGAACTGCACATCACACTGCTCACACCAATAAAGGTGATCACTAAAATGGGTGTCTGCAATGTGCTGGCTGAGGTTCTCAAAAATTACTGTCTTATAATCACAGTATTTACAAATGTAGGGATCCTCTTCATGCAGTTTGGCGTGTTCGATCAGAAGCATGTTGGTAGAGAAACTTTCCTTGCATACTCGACACACATTTGAATCAGTACGCTTATGCTTCAGGATCATATGCTGCTTTAAATCTGAAAAATATTTGCTGTTGAACTCGCAAAGTTCACATTTGTAGAGGCCACTGCTATTAGCTCTCAGTAAGGGCCATTTCTGCTGGGCAGTCACATTCAAAGCTTGGCTCTTGTCAAGGATCTTGCAAAGTTTAGCTGGCGGCTCTTCCTCAGTTTGGTCTTGGAGACTCTCAGAGGAATTGTTTTCTGTCTCTATATCATAATCTTCAGAAATTGCATGCACTTCTGCAGCAATTGGAACATCTTCAGCAGTGTGAACTTCTATAGGGCTTTCTTGAGTTTGTTGGTGGACTGATTCAGGTGAATCACATTCTTCATCACAAATTTCAATATCAGTAGATTTTTCTGAAAAATAAAACAAGCCTATTATTGTTAAGACCTGTTAAATAACTGGCAAAAAAAATTACTTTATGCATTATTTCTTGATTGATCTATACAAAATATGCAAATGCTATTACTTAGTTTCCCTAACCTGTAGAAAAGGCAGTGTGATCTAGAATTCTAAGTACGGGACTGGGAACCAGATAGTTCTGATTTCTGTTTCTGGTCTTGATTCCATCTGTAAATTTTGGCAAGTCATTCGATGTCTCTGTATCAGAATCATCATCTGTAAAAAGGGATTTTGAAAAACATTTATATCAAAGCATTAAACATTAATTGTTATAACACAAAGCACCAAGTATTTTAAGTATAATTTTGAATTTCAACAGGAACTAAGGACTTAGATTTAGCCATGAAAAGAGGTTACATATATCACAGACACAGAAAATCTGTCCAAACAAGTAACTGTTTTTGCTTTCATGCCCCAGTTGGACTAGAACACACTTTTCAAAATTACTTAGGAATTTTAAGTTTAAATTATTGAATTTGAATGAGCCTTTATTCTCTCAGCCCAGACACAGTATTGCCAAGTTAGCATGGAGAAGCTGAAATAAGGTCCGTATAGAAAACTGGGCTTCAACATCATGTCGTTGTTGTTTTAATAGACTTATAATTTGGGATTCTTCTGTACAAGAGATTTGTTTTTTCTCATTTATTTATTCAATCATTTATTTATATCAGTATGGACTCATGGCTATTTATTTTATATTTTGGGTTATAACTCAATTTTTTTCTCCTCAAATTGTTTCAGCTTTGGCTATTGGGAGTTCTTTTAGTTGGCTCCTGTGCTCCTTTGGCATATCTGTAGTGTTTGTGTGTGAGAGTTTTGAGTACTTCCTTATTTTCTGGCACTATAGGATGCTTCAGGCTCATCTTGTATATTTTCTGCCCCAGAACTAGAACCAGTCATTTCTCCAAGAAGCCCTAGTTCCTTTTATTGGAGAATGGTATTAGAAACCAAGATCTGGGCACTAGATGTGCTCACTGCTACTGGATGTCTTTTTTTTTTTAGGGGTGTCATTTTTTTCAGGTAACAGAGCAAAAAGTACTTGTGTACACTGCCATGTATTGATAGACATACCTACAAATATTTTTGTATGTAACCATATGTGTCTATATTAGGCCAAACATGAGTTCATACTGATGTCTCTCTCTTTTAAAAAAAATAATTTCTGTTTCTGTATCTGTAACAGGAGCTCAAGGGAAATGGGAATTTTGATGATTTCAGAGGAGAAGAAAACAAATGCAAGTTGTTATCATTCACCCAATACTGGAGAAAAGAGAAGTCAGTACAAAATGAACGATTGAAAAAGACCAAATCCTTCATCCTCTATTCTTTCTTTCCATTAGCGCTCCAGACTGCAAGGTGAAAGATATAGCTGAGTGGATGAACTGTGTGTAACATTCTTAACTTTTCATTATAAATGCTCCCAATTCTGGGTCACTTCTGCTTTGCCATCAATTCCTAGCCAACTAAAATGTATTTAGGAAAATGTACTTTTTATTTATATATCTGAAATAACTCTAAAAATTAAAATTCACTTAGTTGCTTTCTTACAAAAAAAATTCTTGTTTTCTTGCATTTAAACAAATTTAAACACTTGCCCATTTTGAAATTGTAACTCACCCACATTTTCAAATACGGAAGAAATGATAATATATAAAAGCAATTTAAAGAAAAATATCTTGGAAAATATAAGATATACCTTTGTTGTCAAAATATTTTAAATCTGGTTGTCTCATAGAACAGACACTATAACAATGGTCAGAAAAAATTCCATTGAATCCATCTGCAATTCTGCTTATTCCAGAGGAATCTGAACATAAAACAAAATTTAAGAATTTTCAAGCACAGTAAACATACATACATACATTAAATGACAATCACTCCTTTATCTAACATATAAATTTTCATAGTATTTGCAATAAAGTATTAATATTTCCCTCAATTCTGATAGCTTTTATATTTCAGATGATATTAACATAGAGCTTTGAAAGAATCGCAAATTATACAATATAAACTTTAAAACTGCGATACACACAGATACATTTCACTTACTGTCAGAATACCACAAAATATAAATGTGTTAACTGCAAAAAACACTGAATTAACTACCAAGAAGATATGCCACGTGATGCAGAGAAAGCATAATGCACAGGGACAGTGGTCTGAGGGCCAGTTAGCAGTAAGCCAGGCTTAATTTCCTCAAATGTGAAGCATGTGTAGGTTGGCTGGGCTAGTAGGTATGACTGGGACCATCCCAAGTCTATGTATGAGAGGTATATGAGTTAGAGATAGCCAGAGAGACCTCTCTTCTTAGTACTGCCAAGATAGCACAGACAACCTCAACCAAAAGATATAAAATCACACAATCAAAATAAAAGTTTTTATTCCTGAAAGTAATGTATAGGATAAAGATATTTTTCCACAATGATGCAAAATATCTTCCAACAAGGTTATGGTTGTGCATTAAGCACAAGCTTGGGAAGCACATAGGCAAATCCCAATTACGTTGTGTAAGTATGCAGCCTTGGATATCTACTTTCAAGTATCTATAAACCATGAAGTTGTATGGAATTAAATAATGTCTGTCAGTTCTGATGTGTGCCCAGCACATGGTAGATAATGAAAAATACATATTCAGAGAATTTATTTAAAGTTTTCTTATACCTAATAATTGACCCAGGTATTTAACTCTTATCTGATCATTTATGAGAAAACAGATGGGAATACAATTGCATGGAAATTAATCCACAGCCCAACTTTAAAATCATTCACTGACCTGAATAACGAGAAGGGTGTAAAGTCTTCCTTTTTCTCTTTTTAGGATATTCATTCATATCTTTTCAATCTAAAAATGAAAAATAATTTAAAATATGTCGCAAATAACTGTTGTTAATACTGTTATAAAAAATTCCTTCTAACCTAAGAATTTACAGGCAATAAGAAATTTGTGTGTCACGTGAAAATCTACTTCATAAGAGAAATGTTAAAATGTTAAAAAAAAAGCTTCTGTTTATATTTTGGATTTTTCTGATCAAGTTTAAAGGCAGGGCACCAATTTCTGTTTTCTTTCTTAGTGATATTAAGAACTCTTTTTCAAATGTTGATGTAATTGTGAGAACTGGATAATTACAATAAGCCTTATGCTTAAATTATTTTTTTTATAAAAAGTAAATTGAGCCTATGGCAACATATTAAGAATAAAATAGTTACATTTCTTATAATTGGGAGTATTTTGATAGTTTTCAAGCAAAAGGTGGATATGATCCCTTAAAAAAGTATTTTTGCAAATCTGTATCGATCCCCTGGCTTCCAGAAAAAATACTTATCACACAGATACCTATCACATAGATACTTACCAAATTGCATCAAAATACAATTTTCAAGAAAAAAATCACTTTCTTACTTATTAGGTCACATTCAACATTCTACTGAGAACAAAACAGGTACGGCAACCATTGTACAATTAAATTCTCATGGACTGTTATAAAATTGACTCATTCGTTTTACCACATTCTACTTACTTGGTATAAATTCTTAATATGGCAGTGAGGAAAAATGAATTACACTGAAGTTTTCATAGGTGGTAAAAAATGCCTACAGGAAAAACATGACAGAAGTCCTATCAGCAAAAATGTAGTTCATTTCTGAGATTCAAGAATACAATGTTACCAAGATCTTTACTCAATTAGAAAGTTATACAAAAATTAATTCACGTATAATATTCTTTTGAACACACTGTATTAAATACTAAAAATTACTTATATTGACAAATATGTGAGTATATGTAAATATGTCATATTTCTTTGAAATGAATTTACTTTCTAAAGCTGTATCTTAACACCAAAGTATATAAATCTACATTAATTTATTCAGTCATGATGAAAGCCAATATAATGAAAGCAAACACCAACCCACAGACTTTTAACTGTTTAAGTCCTTATAGACTATTTAACAGTAGAATAATAAAAACGATCACTTATTGATCACCAGTTATGTACTAGGCTGTGCACATTATCTTATTTAATCCTATGATATACAAAATCCACAACCCTCAAAATATTTTGTTATTGACACAGAAACTGAGGCATAATAAAGTCAAGGGGAAACTTAATAAGTGGTAGGGTTGGGATTTGAACAAATATCTAATCAATTTTAAAGCCCAAGTTTTGGAAACAAACAGGGAGATAAAGTGATCACCCCAGTTCAAGTAACAGATTGTCAGAATCAGAACTACCTCTTCCATTTCAGTTAGTGTTCTTTCCTCTGTAGCAGTGAGGAATGTCAGAAGGAATGTTAGAAAAAGTGGTTTTCTCCATCAGTTTTATATGCTGCTTTTCTTACCAATAAGGTGATATACAAAGCAGATAAAACTTGGCATCATTACTAAGACCATCTCATTTCTAGTGGTGAGGAATTTGAGGTGCACATACTATTTTTGCTGCTTCATTAAGTTTTGGGTATATCAGCACTACAGGTGATGTGATCATATGGTACTAAGATAGATCTTTTTTAGTTTATTGAACATCTTTTTAACCCTTATTTTATTTGGTCTTCACAACTATTTTGTGACGTATATAGTGAGGCTACTATCATAACAATCATGTGAGGTACACAGAAGGGCTACTATCAAACGTGCCCCAATTTTACTGATGAGGAAAGAGAGTCAGTGAAAGTCAGATCAACTAAGTGCCAGAACCAGAGATGAAAAAGCATGTTTCTGACTCCTGGATTTTGAACAACTGTGAGTAAACCTTTATCGCTAATCACTGCTACAAGCAAGTTACATCTTGCTTCCACTTCTTACTCAGCCACTAATTGGGAGGAGGAGAAGGGAACCATCCAAAGAACTGAAAACCAGGAGATTTACGGAAATGATATCAACATAAATAATGCCTTACTTAACAAAACAAATAGCATTTCTTGAGCCCATCCCAATCAAGTGCATTCAAAAATTAAAAACAAAAAACAAAAGCTGTTTTCATATTTTATGTAATAAACTAAAATTTCAAGACTTATTCCTAATCCTTCTTTTGTACACTTCCAGAATTTATACAGCTAAAAACTTTACACTTCACGTTTTAAATGCTCTACAAGTTTCAGGGAGAATACTGAAAACTGGCAGCTGAGCATGTTAAAGTAGCCTCTTGTTATTTCAGAAGACATTTCAAATTCTTTCAAACATGAAGAATAAAAAAGTAAGAAAAGGAAACCAAGCATGGCATTAAAATTAATGTTGCAAGCTGGCCAGGATTCAGACTGTCAGGTGAAAGGAATAGGATCACCTTGATCAGTCAAGATTTGACTCCTATTTAGGGCTGAACAATCCCCAAGGCTTATTAGACCTCCTTTCAACAAGATGGGAAAATGCCTCCTCAAGACCAAAAGTGCTACCCACACTTCATTTCAGCAAATGTTTTTATGTGCTTTTGGATGCATAAATACCGCGATGAAGAAGTTTGACTTTTTACTTAGAGATGTCATCTAAGCATTTGTTCACTAGTTCTCCTCTCTTGGGGAAGATTCTGAATCCCATGCAGCTTATCATTCACTCCTCCTTCCCCACTTAAAAGCAAACTATAAGAAAAAACTATTAGAAAATTAGAAAAATAAATAAATTAAATCATGTAGAATCTATTCACCCTGAAAAATCAGAGTTAACATTTTGAAGTACAGACTACTAGACATTATCGTATGCTAAGATATGAATATACATTTTACATTTACAAAAATGAGATCATGCCACACAAAACATTAATTTAAAAAAAAATTTACAAAACTCATGTCAGCAACTTTCCACTTGTTTCTTTTTCAACAATAAGAATGTCTGTGTACAAAACAGACTACACATAATAGGCAGTCAGCACTGACATGAAATAGAACAATCTTTTTTTAAGGACTTTCTTGCAATGTAAATATTCTCTTAAAAATAAGACAAGCATTTACAATAAAAAGCTACATTTTTATATTAAAGAGTTTTGAAAGCACGTTCTTTACACCCTCATTTTAAAATAAGCATGTTTTCCAGATTTTAGAAAAATATAAACACAAAAATGTTGCAGGAGAGCTTGAACTAGAACCCACTTTTATGTCCAACTTATTGTCAGTCTTTGCTGAAGTACCACTCTTTAGCTCTTCACAAAGAGATAAACGGCTTCAAATTCCTCGTCTCCCTAAATTGTACTAAAAAACAAAACCAAAAGGGGTGTATAAGCACCCTAAAGAGCGGCTTGCTTAGACTAGAGTTTGGAGTCCTGAGCGCCTGTACCGACGGCTTCCTGCTGCGGCTGAGGCTCGGGGCACGAGCACGCGGATGCGCCGCCGGAGGGTCACCATGCCACCTGGAGGGGCCGGCGGGCCAGCGTGGCACCGACGGGCGTCTGGAGCCCAGACGTCGCAGGACGTGCCCGTCGGTGGGGCCGGGCAGGAGGAGCCACCGGGCCTCAGCCCTCCACCCTCGCGCCTCGCAGCGCCACACCTAGGCCCAGCGACTAGCGGGGACTCCCAAGCACCGACATTAAAGCGCTTAAGGAAAGAAGCCGTAGGGGGCCGAGGAAAGCCAGGGTGGCAGCGTCCTCAGCAGGGGGTGGAACAGCCTTCGCGATGGGGGAGGGCGACCGCAATCCCGCCAGAACACGAAGGCAGCGTTTCGGTTTAAAAGACGCCATCCGGTCTTTCCTGCCTTCTCCCGCTGGAAGCTGCGCCCGCACGCCCGCGTCTCCTGCAGCAGCCCAGCGCCCCGCTGGCCCGCCCCTCCGTCACACTCACCAGGTCCCCCGGGGCCGCCGGGCCAGCCCAGGCGTAGCTCCAAGGCGGCGGCGGCCGAGCGCGGGCGGAGGGGCCGCGCCGCCCTACCCGCGGGCTCAGGGCGGCGGGCGGCGTGCGGCAGCTCCGGCCCTCGCGCTCGCGAGCACTCGGCCGGGCGGGCCCCGCTCCCTCCCGCGCGCCCCACGCCTTGCCCGCCAGGCCCCAAGCCCAGGCTCCGCGGCCGCACTCACCGCCTCGCTCTGCGCCTGCGCCGCGCACCTCAGGGTCCCGCTGGGAGGGCGGGGAGGTGACGAGGTGAGAGTGGGGGCAGGGGACCTGACAGCGAGGCCGGGCCTCACACCAGGCCTGGGAGGGACCACCGGCCTTTAACCCCGGGGGTGGTCCGGCAGCCCGCGCCCCCTGCCGGCACCTCTGCGCCGCCGCAGGCCCTTTCCGCGCTGGGTAACGCTCCTCCCGCGACCAGCGGGTGATTCCAGCCCTAGAACCGCTCCAGGCGGGGCCGCGCTGGGAATTTACCCCGCCCGCTCGCAGCCCTTCTCCTGCCCCGAAGAAGGGGGAGAAGCGCTCGCGCCAACAGCCGCTTTCCCACCCCGCTCCTTCAGGGGACGTGCGAGAACGGTCTTGCAGGGCTGGGCCAGGCTGATGGCATTTCAGACCTTAACGAGTGGCAGCAGCCTGCTGGGGACAACTAAAAGGGCAACAACCGCGTCATGGTTTTACTGACGTTCGCCAAAGAACCACGCAGGGCTGGGATGCAGTCCACCGGGCAGGAGGGCGAACTCTTGAACATCGTGAGTCATTATTAGGCTTCAGCTGGATTCCTTGACTCAAGAAATCTTGGCGGAATTAATGTGAAATTATATGGGATTGGATTAGATGGTTTAATTCCTTTTCCGACCTTGAGTTTCTATGAGCAGATGTAGAAAGGATTAAATGTATAAAGAAGCACAAACAAACGGTGGGCACGGTTTCAGAAATGAAAATTCAAGAGTGGTCATATGTTTAATCTTTTTGACAACGAATTGAGGTTGTTAGTCCCAATTTACATATTAGAGAAGTGAGTTTGTGAGGGGCTAAAGACAAGGTTTTACTCTTTTTTGTAAAAAAAGAGATTAAGTGAATGAATGACTCCCGTTTACTTGGGATTATCACCTGCCCACGGTGACTCGGATAATCAGGGCTGTAATCCGTGTCTTTTTATCCACGTCCACTGCTTTTTCTGATGACCACATGCTTACCAACCAACTGCGGGGTAGTCACAATCACAGACCTTATTCCGAACTCCCCAACTATCTCCCAGGAGATATTGCCATGTTTGAGAGAAACACTGATTTGTGTGGCTCAACTTTTATGAACTCACAACTTTTGTGTGTGCTCAGCCCAAACAAACAGGAATGTTTACGAATGCTGGCATGGCCTGATGAAGTACGAAGAGATTTAGTGGCTTTTTATCCTAGTATTGTTAGTACTTGGCGCAGAACAAGGAATCCACATATGTTTGTTGAATTTATAAAGAACAGTAGGTATTGCTTCCTCCTCTTGGCTGGTTGAGCTGTTTCCCAATGTGATACAGTGGAAGCCACAAGGGGGTGTTATGGGACCATTTTCAGTTACTGTTTTGTTCACCCTTACCTTGTGCCAAACAAAATCTTCACATTCTAGGCTGAAGTTTTATTCCAAAACATACATTTTGTAGTGAGAGCACGCCCTCACCCAGTGTATTACTTAAACAAACAAAACCACACTATTGGTGTTTACTCAACAAAGTGAATAAGAACATCACAGTGTTTACATGTCATTTAACATAATCACAAATCAGAAGCAACTTGAGGTTCCGATTGGCTGGAGTATGTTTCTAGTTTCATTTTTGCATCTCTCTTTTCCTCTCTTTCCACTTGAGGGTGGTGACTGCGAGAATAAAACCCTCAAAACTCAAGACTACCAAGTTCTGGAGTTAAATATATTCTGTTATAACTTTGAGGGGATATTGAATCATCATTTTTCCAACTTATTGCCACACTTCGTAGCATAGCTTAATTTTTTCCTGATTGGAAAAGGGATACATGCTTATCACATAATGGAGATAATAGAAATATATGAAGAATAAAATAACAATTTATCATAATCTCACAACCCAGAGCTAACCAATGATAATGTTTTGCTCAACATGGTTCCTTTATTTTTTATATCTATATCCATATAGAATTGTTTTTTCAAAATTAGGATAGTATTGTTTGTTATTTTGTAACAGCTCTCCTCCCCCTCCCCCATTTCATATAGCATGAGTATTCCTTATGCTATTAATGTTAATGGCACCTTGGAATTCCAGTATAAGTGACCATACAGTTAAAAGGTGGATGATTAAGTTGTTTCCATCTTTAAAAATGCTTTGCCAATTTGGCAAGTAAAATAACAGCATTCCATTTTAATTTATATTTCTTGGGGTTTGTGTGTGTGTGAACTTGAATAGTTTCTCATGTGTTTATTGGCCATTTGTATTTCTTTTGTGAGTTTTCAGTTTATGTTTTTTGCCCATTTTTCTACAGCCTGTTTATATGTTTTTTAAACTAAACTTTTTAGCTTTTTACTAAAGATATAGGTTGCATATATATTTATTTTATAATTTGTTGTTTCCTTTTTTATTCTGTTAATGGTACAAATGTTTTAAATCCATGTTAAAGCGGGTCTATGAATCTTTTCTTTTATAGGTTTATTATTGAACTTATGCTGAAATAATCTTTTCTTCTCCCTAAGCTCTGATTGCATTTTTTTCACTTTAACTTTTTTAATTTATCTGTAATTTATTGTGGGGTATGAGATGAGAAGTCTCTCTTTTTCTGTCATAAACCTTTTTTCTTATTTCTCTCCATTTATATGTCATATAGCCTGAAACTAAATTTGTAATAATAAAATAGCTTCATATGACACTCAAGTAACTTCCTAGCATTGGTTTTTCAAACTTTAACTGCATCAGAATCACTAAGGAGGTCTTGTCAAAATATAGATGTCTCTGTTCTATGTCTAGAGTTTCTAACTAAGTTTGGGCTGGGACCTGAGCAGCTGTATTTCTAACAAGTTCTCAGGTGATGCTGCTGCTGCTGGCCCAGGAACACCCTTTGAGAACCACTATCCTAAGACTTTCCCCACCCATCTGCACACTAGCCAAAAAGTACTCTAACTCTTCCACGGATAGGCTGTAGCTCTTTCTCATCTGTGTGTTTCAGCATGTTTCTTCCACCTGCAATCCCTTTCATTAGTTTCTTTCTGTAAGATCAAGCTCCTAATTTATCTCTTCTATGAAATCTTTGATTTTCCCCAGCTGAGATCTCTAATCACTCTTTGGAGATTTCACGGTATTTAGTACATTAAGTCCACTTCTGACCAGAGATGTATTTACTGTGAAGATAATGAAGCTTAAGTTTCAAGTTCCTTCCATGGCATGAACATCTTCCAAGATGAGGTAGTTAATTTTGTATTTATAATTTTATATTCTTTTTTTAAAAAAAAATTGGTCCCCTTAATTTGTGTAAACTGTCCTCACAAAATTTGGCTCCACCCTTGTATTGTGTCTCCACCATCTTTCAATTCTGGTTTTGTTATATTCCAATCTGCTCCATCTCCCTGCTTAGCACAGTGTCTTGCATAGTGCCTCAACCATTTTTTAAGTAAAACGTTTATTGCATGTCTACCTTATATCCAGCACTGTACTAGGTACTAGGGATACAGTGTGAGCAAGAGAGATATGGTCCTTGTTCTGCTGGTCGTTACAGTAGGCTAGTTAATATGGGCAATTAAATAGCTCTAGCATGTGACAATTAAACTTATATAAGGTAAGTAAAGAGCGTTACGGAAGCACATGACAGGTGACCTAGCGGGGTCTAAGGAGGATGGGGCAGTAAAGAGTCTAGGTATTAAACATTAAACTTGTTGAATGAATTGATAAACTCTTTCCTGACCACCTAGCCTGCTGACACTAGTGCAGACCTGACTGAGTGATGTATTCCTGACTCAGACGTGAGGCAGCTGCATGCCATAGTCTCGCGTCAGGGACCTCTCATCCCCGAAAGCGACACCGGGACTCCATAATTCTAAGCCACCTATCACAGCAGATGTCCTCCAAGCAGCCAGCCCAGTGCTTTCAAAACCAGCAAGCCCAGATCTAACTAGTCAATCAACCTACTGAGACATTTTGCTTTCTTAAAATAGGAAAGAAACAGTCTTTTAGCTTTAAAAGACTTACTCCATTTCTCCTTCCCTGAATCTTATCTCTGAGAGCCTACCTAGAGTCTATATTGGATGAAATTCTCTTGAGGCTGTAAAACTTTTTCACTCAGTACTCAATTTTCATGTGCTATTTAGTCTTTTTTTTTCCTTTAACTGAATGAACACATGAATGAATGAATACAGTCTGACTAGACGTCCTTATTAGAATACTATTAAGGAAAACTTCTACAGTGTTTGTATGGCGTTTTTCATTTTCTAGAGTACTGACTTTATTTACAGTATCTGGGAATGAAGGTCAAGTGTTGTATCCATTTGACAGATTTAAACTTGGACACACATACCTGTGAAGATCCGAAGACTGAACCATATGAAAGGAGATTGACATTAATAGATGATAAAAAGGAAACATTACTCCAGTACATAAGTCTATTTATTATCCCTAGAACTATAACTCACTGATTGTTTAGATCTGTGGTAGGCATTAACGCTATTCAACAATATCCAATTTCACGTGCTTTCTGCCTGCAGTGTAACCTATAAGAGATTACACTCCCTGTCCCGTTTGAAGTTAGATAGAGCCCTATAATTTGCTTTGCTCATTGAAATGTCAGAAGTGTTAATGTGTTACTTCTAGGTGGAGGCATTTCATTTCCAGTGCTTGCTTCTCTAGTCCTCCCTTCCTCTGTCTGGAGAGCTATCAAGACCCATAGAAGACATGACACAGCAAGAAACACACCTTTGTTGTATTAAGTTGATAAGCTTTGGAATTGTTTTTTATTGAAGAATCACTAATTTTTCAATAATCACTGACTGATATAAGGGCTAAGTTTAAGACTATACATTTTCTTCATCCTAAAGAACAGAATCTGTTAAAATCTATGTTCCATTAGTGTACTTAAATTCAGTTATTCACTCACTTAACAAGCATTTATTAAAAACTACTATTTGCAAGACAACTCTGGTAGCCACTATGGAGGGAACAATACAAAAATACGTTTTTCGTTACTTTTCTGGCAGCCTTCCACTGAAAAATCTATGGAAAACTGTTAGAACTGTAATTTTCTTGGAGTATTTTCATGTAGCAGTTCGCGTGTCTTAGACCAAGTGGTGCCACATTACTCAGTGGTAACCATGGGAGCTGCTTTTGATGATCAGAAATATCCGGAGTTTACCTCTTCTAAGCCCAGCTTTGACTAGCCCAAACTGACTAGCACTGTTTTTCTTGTTGTTGGCCATGAGACTCAAAAACCAGAAAGTCATTGTGGATGAAAAAAAAGGGGTTCTATGGAACGTAACCTCACAGGGTGATCTGATCATAAATTCCTAACTGGGCAGGTCATGGTGGGTAGTCATGCCCTAAGCATATAGCTTTTTTAATAAAAGATTTATCTTTTCCCTAAGCAAGCTCTGTTCATTGTTTTTATGCATCTAGATTAACATACTTTTGAAACATGTCTTTCTCAGACCTCTTAGAAGCATAACCATGCTCAAGAGAGCACATAATCGTGTTAATTATTCTGTAATCCAATCCTGCTTTGCTTTCCCCCACCTCCATGTAATCTTCCTTAAATTCCCTCAATTTCAAATGCATAGAACAAACTGCAAAACTGTTATTCTCCTGAGCATTTGAGATCTTGCTCCCCAGCACATGTCGTAAGTTTGGCTCAAATAAACTCTTACAAAAATTCTCTACCGGTTTGGATGTTTCTTACATTGACATCATAATTACCTGTAATGCTTGCTAATCACAATAAAGTGAGTGGTGGAAGACTCTGGTGTCTTCCCTGGTAGACTGTATGCTTTGTGAAGGTAGGAAAGGAGTCGGCTTTGTTAACTGCTGTTCCCCCAAACGCCTGGCATTAGGTGATTTGACCCAGACAAATCACCTAATGTTTATCATATGAATGAAGAACAAAAGGAAAGGATACATGAAATTCATACCACACTATAAATATTTGCACAATGTTTAGTCCATTTTGTGTTCAAAGAATATTTCATAGCAAAGATTTACTTAGTGGACATTCCTTCTTATTTTTGATTTTCCTCCAAAATATGCTTTGACCTGTGAAATCTATTTTGAAATAGGAAAATTCATGGGGAGTTTTCAGGGGAAGGGTAACATCAAAGCAAATTTAGCTTAGTTACCCTTAGAGCTGCAGGATTTTCAGGTATTTTGCAAACATTAAGAAAAAAAAAAGATTTAAAGAGGAACATCATAAGGAGTGCAGATCTTGATTTTTTTCTGCTCTTCCCAAATGTAAAATCCCTTTGTTTAAGGATTTAAAATGGGTTATGCATCATTGATTTGCTCATAAAAATGATGAGGTTTGGTATCTTCAAAGGGTATTTTATTTGGACAATAATCTAAGTTTATTGTTTCAATTTTTAATCAGTGTGCCTTTTGGGTATTTTTCATGGTTTTCTATAAACTTTTTCAAACATACACAAAAATAAGAGATGAATCTTCATATGCTTATCACTTCATTTTCAATAATTATCAAACTATCCTTCACTTGCTTTATTTTTCCTTTTGCTCTCTCATGGACCTCCCTCCTTTCTTCTTTTCTTGTTTTTCTCTCTTTTCTCAAGTATTTTAAGAAAATCCCTGATCATTTCACTCCTACGTAATTCTCTATAAAATATGGACTTTTCTTTTTATATGAACACAATTTCATTTTCACAACTAACAAAAAGAACATTAACTCCTTAATGCTATCAGAGACATAAATTTCTCTGTCTCACACATCTTGTTTTCCAGTTGGTTTGTTCAAAAACAAGATCAAACAGGCCTGTAATCAAATCTATTTTTCATGTCGTTTTTTTGTCTCAATTAAGCTGAATACCCCCCTTCCTACTTTTTTCATGTCATTGATTTGTGGAAGATGAATTTACATTTTTTACTTTCATATGTTTTAAATTTTGTTACAAACAGAACTCTGAAGATTTGTACTGTAAGGAATCTTGCATCTCTTAGTGTTTTGCTAGTTTACAAAAAGCAGGCAGAGTTTAACACCCCCCCCCCCGCCCCCAAAAAAAACCCCTGGGGATGAGGGTAGAGAAATTACTGTGATTTTTTTTTTTTTTTTTTAAAGATTTGTATTGGGGAAGGGGTACAGGACTTTATTCAGGGAACAGTGTGTACTTTAGGACTTTTTTTTTTTTCCCAAGTCCAGTTGTCCTTTCAGTCTTAGTTGTGGAGGGCGCAGCTCAGCTCCAGGTCCAGTTGCCGTTGCTAGTTGCAGGTGGTGCAGCCCACCATCCCTTGCCGGAGTAGAACTGGCAACCTTGTGGTTGAGAGGACACGCTCCAACCAACTGAGCCATCCGGGAGCTCAGCAGCAGCTCAGCTCAAGGTGCTGTGTTCAATCTTAGTTGCAGGGGGCGCTGCCCACCATCCCTTGTGGGACTCGAGGAATCAAACTGGCAACCTTGTGGCTGAGAGCCCACTGGCCCATGTGGGAATAGAACCGGCAGCCTTCGGAGTTAGGAGCATGGAGCTCCAACCTCCTGAGCCACTGGGCCGGCCCTGAGAAATTACTGTTTTTATTAATTTATTTGGCTCTATAATATTACACAGCTATTGAGGTGTCACTTTCCAAGGAGAAAAAAAACATCATGAGTACAACATAATTAATTCAGTCACATTTTCCAAGCATATCACTAGTAACACTTCTTTGGCTGTTTCACTTTTATCTCTGTAAGGACTTCTGAAAATTAAGGGTTAAACAAAAATCAAGATAAATTGTTGAGACTGAGCCTTCCAGTTCCTTATGTAGCATGTATCTTACCTTCTTCCTTAGAAACTAAATCCTGACTTGACTGGAGAGTGAAGTGTGTCTAAAACAATGTTTCCTAAACCTCCCTTGAAGACAGAAGTGATGTGAAGACACAGCTCTGGCCAATGAGATGTAGGCAGAGGTGGTTGTGAAAGTTCCGTTTTTTGACTCTCATGGCCAACAGCAAGAAAAGCAATGCCACTCAGTTTCGGTTACTCCATGTTTGGAAAAGGTAAACTCTGTCATATTCCTGATCATCAAACGCAGCTCCCACGGCTACCATTGAGGAAGTGACACCACATGGTGTAAGATGTTAGAGGTGCTCCTTTCAAAAATAGTGATAAAACAGTTCACAGAGAAAGAAATAGCAATGGTCTTCAAACATATGAAAAAAATACTCAATGTTAATTCATAGTAATATAAATACAAATTAAAACTACCCTGAGCTATCATTTCTCCTTGTCAGGTTGGCATAAATCCAAAACTTTGGCAACAGACTCTTTGGAGTGGTTGCAAGGAGGAAACAGGCAATTTCTTGAATGCAAATGATACAAGCCCCAGGGGGAATACTATTTTTTACAGATAAATTTACCATTCAGTTGATAAATCTCAGAGGTACTGTGGGTTTGGTTCCAGACCACCACAGTAAAGTGAATATCACAATAAAAAGAGTCACATGAATTTTTTGGCTTTCCAGTGCATACAAAAATTATGTTTACACTATACTGTAGTCTGTTAAGTGGGCAATAACATTATGTCTAAATAAGCAATGTACATACCTTAATTTAAAAACATTTTATTGCTAAAATATGCTAACCATCATCCGAGCCCTCAGCAAGGTGTAATCTGTTTTGCTGGTGGAGGTTCTTCCCTGGGTGTTGATGAAAATACATTATCTGTGGAGCACAATAAAGTGAAGTGCAATGAAGTGAGGTATGCCCATATCTGAAAGCAATGACATTATTCTTTCAAAAAGAGATATCTGCACCCCTATATTCACCGCACTATTATTTATAATAGTCAAGACATGGAAACAACTTTTCATCTGTAGATGAATGGATAAAGAATTTGTGGCATCTATACATGATGGAATATTATTCAGCCATAAAAAAGAAGGAAATCCTGCCATTTGTGACAACATGGATGAACATCTCCCTATGTTTTCATCTAGGAGTTTTATGGTTTCAGGTTGTACATTTAAGTTTTAATCTAGTTTGAGTTAAATTTGTGAATGATGTAAGATAGGGGTCCAGTTCCATTCTTTTGCATGTGTATATTCAGTTTACCCAAAGCCATTTATTGGAGAGACTATCTTTTCTCCAGTGAGTATTCTTTGCTACCTTATCAAATATTCGTTGACTGTCAATGCATTGGTTTATGTCTGGGCTCTCAACTGTGTTCCATTGGTTTATGTGTCTGTTTTTATGCCAGCACCATATTGTTTTGATTACTATAGCTTTGTAATATAGTGTGAATTCAGAAACTGTAATGCCTTCAAGCTTTGTTCTCTTTAAAGATCGCTTTGGCTGTTTGGGGCCTTTTGTGGTTCTGCACACATTTTAGGATTGCTATTTCTATTTCTGTAAAAAATGCCATTGGATTTTTGATTGTGATTGCACTGACTTTATAGATGGCTTTGAGCAGTGTGGACATTTTAACAATATTAGTACTTCTGATCCATGAACATGAGATACCTTTCCCTTTACTTGTGTCTTCTTCATTTCCTTTCATGAATGTCTTATAGTTTTCAGTGTGTAGATCTTTCACCTCCTTGGTTAAATTTATTCCTAAGTATTTTATTACTTTTAATGCTATTGTAAATGAGATTTTTTTCTTTGTTTTTGAGGAAGTTCACTGTTAGTGTATAGTTTAACTAAAGGTTTGCCACTTTTGTTTACCTTTCAAAGAACCAATTCTTAGTTTTGTTAATTTTTTCTAATGTTTACTTATTCTCAATTTTATTTATTTCTACTCTAACTTTTGTTATATCCTTCCTCCTGCTAATTTTGGGCTTAATTTTTTTTGTTTTTCTTGTTCTTTCAGGTGTAATGTTTGAGGATCTTTCTTTTTTCTTAATGTAGGCATTTATGGCTATAAAATTTCCTCTTAGAACTGCTTTGCTTTTGCATCCCACAAGTTTGGGTATATTGTGTTTCCATTTGGTATATTATGATTGTCTCAAGATATTTTGTGATTTCTCCTTTGATCCATTGGTTATTCAGAAGTATGTTGTTTAATTTCCATGTATTTGTGAATTTTCTAGTTTTCCTCATGTTATCTATAATTTTATACCATTGTGGTCAGAAAAGATATTCGATATAATTTCTATCTTGTTAAAATTTTTAAGACTTGTTTTGTAGTCTAACACATATTCTATCCTTGAAAATGTTCAATGTGCATTTGGAAAGAGTGCTGCAGTTGGATGAAATGTTCTTTTGATTTATAGTGTTGCTCAAATCTGCTATTTCCTGGTAGTAGATCTCTGTCTAGATCTATCCGTTGTTAAGAGTGGGTACTAAAGTCCCAAGTATTACTGTATTGCTGTTTATTTCTCATTTTAGTTCAGTTAGAGTTTGCTTTCCCCCACGGTCCAAAAGTAGAGTTCTTATGCAGCCTTTTTGTAAGCTGAAATGGTGTAAAGCAAAGAGTATCCTCCACTATCTGAAAGTTTGCATTATGCCACTTTGCTGTTATGAAAGACTTACATTAGTACCTGTCACTAACAGAAATAAATCCAAGGAGGATTTTTGCTTTTGCAGAAAAAGCCATTACCACACTAATGTAGGTGTATTTAGGTCTTCCAATGTTGGGTACATAAATATTTATAATTGTTTTATCTTCTTGACGAATTGACCCCTTTATAATTATATGACCATCTTTGTCTCTTTTGACTATTTTTAGCTTAAAGTCTATTTAGAAAGTCTATCCCTGCTTTCTCTTGGTTACCATTTGCTTGGAGTATCTTTTTCCATCCCTTCCTCTCAGCCTATGTGTGTCCTTAAAGCTAAAGTGAATCTCTTACCAGCAGCATATTATTGGATTTTAAAAAATCCATTCATCCATTCTTTTTCTTTTGATTGGAGTACTTAAACTATTTATGTTTAAAGTAATTATTGATAGGTAAAGACTTACTATTTCCATTTTGTTAATTATTTTCTGACTGTTTTGTAGATCCTTTGTTCCTTGCTCCTTCTCTTGCTGTCTTGCATTGTGATTTGATGAGTTTTTATGGCGGTATGCTTTCATTCCTTTATCATAATCCTTTTTGTATCTACTACAGGTTTTTCCTTTGTGGTTACCACGAAGCTTAAAACATTATAAAACATCATATAGTTATAACATCCTATTTTATTTTTTATGTTTATTTTTTATTGGGGAAGGGGAACAGGACTTTATTGAGGAACAGTGTGTACTTCCTGGACTTTTTCCAAGTCAAGTTGTTGTCCTTTCAATCTTAGTTGTGGAGGGCGCAGCTCAGCTCCAGGGCCAGTTGCCATTGTTAGTTGCAGGGGGCACAGCCCACCATCCATTGCGGGAGTCAAACCCGGCAACCTTCTGGTTGAGAGGAAACGCTTCAATCAACTGAGCCATCTGGCCACCCGGGAGCTGGGCAGCAGCCCGTTGACTTCATTATAGTTGCCGAGGGCGCAGCTCGCAGACCCATGTGGGAATCGAACTGGCAGCCCCATTGCCCAGAGCTCACTTGCTAACCAACTGAGCTACCGGTAACATCCGCCCCATAACATCCTATTTTAAGCCGATAACATTTATAGAATGCATGTCATGTGCCTGTGTTTATGCTACTCACTGGGGAATACAAAGTTAATAGAAGAAAGCCCCTACTCCTGAGAACCTGATAGTCTTCTGGGTTAGACAGGTGTTACCTGGGCTGGGAAGTGCAGGGTAGGAAGTGCTTCTTGGAATATTAGGAAGAATCAGCCATGTGACAAAGGAGGGGAAGATTGTTGGCCAGAGGAAATGTGTATACAAAGGAAATGAGAAACAAACAAACATGATTTGGTATTTCTGGAAGAAATGGTCAAAATTGAAGTTGGATATGTTTTTAGACAGGAGAAGTGGAAAGGGCCAGGTCTGGGAGAGTTTTGTTTATCTTACTAAGGAGCTTAGACTATCCTGTAGCAAATAGGAAAAGATTGGTAAGGGGTAGCATAACCATCATATTTTCATTTTAATGGTGACTTCTAGCAACAACAGTATAGATACTTCTTTGATGGTAGAGAGAATTAGAAGCTACTGCATTTTTCTAGGTGACAGATGATAAAGACTTAGAAACAGAGCAATAGTATTAAGGATAGAGAAAAGGGATAATTTCAAGAAGTATTTAGGAGGTATTGTCAGAATTTGGTGATAATAGGATGTTTGGAGGTGAGGAAGAGGTAACAGTATGGAATGAATTCCAGTGTCTGGCTTGTGTGATTGATTAAAAGTAGATTAACGGGCATAGGAAATGCAGTAGTGGAGCAAGTCTGGTGGCAAAAGAGGATGATTAACTTTGGTCTTGTTGAATTTAACATACAACGAGGGTTTGGAAGGGAGGTCTAACACTGTAAGAGGACTGGGTCTGAGGAAGTGCATATATGGTCAGCATTCAAATGTCATGGCTTACATGCCTAACATGGGGGCTGCTGTGTCAGATTAGTGCATTCACTGGTTCCTGCTTCAGAGTATTTTCTGCCATTAACATTGTCAAGAACCTGATACAAGTGATAGAAATCCAATTTGGATAACCTTAGGCAGTAGAGTACTGTTTCACACCCAGCAGAGAGAGCAAATACAAGTTGTGGGAGCCTCACAGAGAGAGAAGTCAACAATATGTTAGAACCTGGAAGCAGATACACAAGAGTTCGCTAACTTAGCCGACCACAGCAAGCTGAACTGTGTCAACATTCACCAGTCAGAGGTCACCAGGAACACACTTGGAGTTAAACAGAGTTATGTTTACTTAGTTTTCTGAAGCAAGGGCGAACACACGCCAGAGCAATCGTGGAAGCATCTCAGTAACGGAGAATTAGGATGGGATTCTTATAGGGGTGGGTTTGTGCTGTGTGATTCCAAGGAGGGATTAGGGAAGCGGGGTGTCACCTCTGGATAGGATATGGTTGAGAAATGGGGGAATTTCATCTCAGGGTAGGATATGATTGAGAAATGGAAGGATATCTCAGAAATCATTTTTTCAGGAGACTGAAGGAACAAAACCAGACAGGATGTTGTTGGTAGCAAAGCACGATCCACTTAGAAGAAAAGATCGTTAGTCATTTCTGCAGCTTTGGTATGGCCTTGTATAGAAACACTGTCTATGTGACCTTGTCCATGTCTTTGGAAACAGTGTTCATATTCTGTTAGGAATATCACCATCTGAATATCTGCAGGGCTGAATTTCATTTTCTCAGGTCTAACTGCCTGCAAGAGGGTAATTCCAAGAAGCAAGACAATTTTTACAGCAGTATCCTGGACAGGCTCAAATTAGATACAACAGGCATAGGTATGAGTGGGACTGAAATTTTGAGAAAGTCTATACGAAAATGAAAGTCTGCTGAAGAAAGCAGTTTGGCCTTATCATAGACTAAATGTCTGTCTCCCCTTCAAACTGCAAATGTTGAATTCCTAACCCCGTATGTAATGTTGTTGGCAGGTGGGGTCTTTGGGAGGTGATTATATCATGAGGGTGGAGCCCCCATTTTGGGGATTAGTGCCCTTATAAAAGAAACTCCAGAGACCTCCCTGGTCCCTTCCATCATGTGAGGACACAGTGAGAAGACAGCTGGGTAGAGGAAAGGGCTGCTGTTGCATATCAGAAGCCTAATAAAAGGATTTAACTTAAAAATATGTATATATATTACTTTGATAGAAGTAAAACATTATTTTAAAAATCATAATAACTGAGAAAGGAAGGTAGGCAGGTGGGAATGACTGGTACCAAGAAACAATTCTCTTTCCCTCTCTCTTTCCCTCCCTCCTTCCAACCTTCCCTCCCTCCCTCTCTCCCTCTCTATCCTGTATCTCTCTGTGCTTCATGTGATTCATTTTTCTAGGGATGGCTCCTAGCAGCTCTGGACTCATTCTCACAGTTTTGCTGATTGAGAGCAAAGGATTCTTTCTCCCAACTTCAGCTAGTGTAAGAATGACTTCCACATGTCACTCCATGGCTTTCTTCTTTATCTGGGAAGCCTATTTTGGTGTCTTTAGGACCCTTCCTCCCAATATGGATCTACTTGGTAATTATGGAAATATTTGTAAATAAAGATTGCATTGGCTTGTATTTGCAAATATATTTCATTTTTCAGAACAACTTGGAAACTCATAATACTTTCCAGTGATAGCAGTTGCTATTACTATTTTGATGAGGTGATAAAAGAGAAAAGTATATTAGTGACTTGTTTTCTTATACATGTTAAGAAAAACACCTACTAATGTGGTACCACATCTTTACGGTCTAGTGGTTCTCCCTTCTTGGCAGGACTTGGTCTTTGCTATTCACCTGAGATCTTGCTAGAAATGCAGAATCTTAGGCCCCAGAATCTGAGAATCATTGTATCAGAATCTGATTTAGTTACTCTGGAGCCTGGCCTTTTATTATGATTATGATTGATTATTATCATTATTATTATTTAACTTCCCAGGTGCCTAGGTTGTTAACTAACAATCTGAGTCAGTCATGATTCTGTTTCTTCTTATTTGATATTTGTGACTAAGTTAACAAACAGAGTCATTGCTTCTCAAAAATTTGTGTGCCTATAAATCACTTGGGGGGGTCTTATTTTTTTTAAACTTTTTATATTGAAATAGTTACAGATTTACAGGAAGCTGCAAAGACAGTACAGAGTAGTCCTGTGTACTGTTCACACAATTTCCCCCAATGGTTACATTTTGTATAACTTTAGTACAGTATCAAAACAAGGAAATGTATATTGGTACAATGTGTTGGTATAGTCCTGTGCTATTTTATCACCTGTGGAGAGACCTGTAACCATAACTGTAATCAAAATGCAAAACTATTCCCTTATACTCGCTTATACACAAAGATCTCCCTTATACTACCTACCCCTTTATAATCACACGTATCTCTTTCTTCCACTTACTGTCTGACCTCTGACAACCACTAATCTGTGTTCTGTCTTTATATTTTTGCCATTTTGAGACTGTTATGTGAATGGAATTATATATCATGTGGCTCTTTGAGATTGGTTTTTCTTACTCTGCATAATGACTTTGAGATCCATTCAAGTTGTTGCATCCAGAAGTAGGTTTTTCTTTCTACTTTTCATTCTGAAATAACTATAGATTCATAGGATATTGCAAAAACAGTACAGAGAATCCCTGTGTTATTTTCACCCAGTTTTCCCCAATGGTACCATCTTAGATAACTAGAGCATGATATCAAAACCAGGAAATTGACACGGGTACAATCCACAGACCTTATTCAGATTTCACCCGTCTTAGGTGCACTCATTTGTGTGTGTCGGTGTTTGTGTGTAGTCCTGTGCCATTTAACACATGTAGATTCCTGTGACCCACAATACACCACAATCAATATTCAGAACTATTCCATCATCTCAAAGATCCTTGTGTTACCACTTTCCAGTCACACCCATCCCCCTTCCTTCTTCCACCCCATCTCTAACTGCTGGCAACCATTAATCTGTTTTCCATCTCTATAATTTTGTCATTTCAAGAATGTCACACAAATGGAATCATGCATATGTAGCTTTCTGAGATTGGCTTTTTTCACTCAATATAATGCCCTTGAGATCCATCCAAGTTGGTCCATATATCAATAGATTGTTCCTTTTTATTGCTGAGTGGTATTCCGTGGTATGGAGGGACCACAGATGGCTTAATTATTTATGCACTACAGGACATTGTGCTGCTATTTTTTTTTTTTTTTTTTTTTTTACAGTTTGGGGCTATTACAAAGGAATATACTATAAACAATGATGTGCAAAAATTGTGTTTTAAAAAAAACAAACCCCAGGCTTTAGACCAAGTAAATCAGGATCTCAGGGATGAAGCCCAGGCATCAACATTTTTAAAAAGTTTCCCATATAATTCTGATGTGCATCAAGGATTTCTAAAACCTAATTATATGGGAAACATTTTTTTAGAAATCTACAAATTCTGCAAAAATCATTTATTAGCAACAGTTATCATTATTATGTACCTCCCAGATGCCTGTCATTGTGCTTATTTAAACCCCTTAACAACCCTATAGGACATATATTATTATTATTTTCCCTTTACATATGAGAAGACTAAGGTGTAGGCAAAATGGATGAAGGAGGTAAAAAGGTATATACTTTCTGTTATAAAATAAATAAGTCCTGGGGATGTAAGGTACACATGGTGACAATAGTTAATAATACTGCATTGCATACTTAAAAGTTGCTAAGAGAGTAGATCTTAAAAGTTCTTATCACTAGAAAAATTGGTAACTATATATGGTGATGGATGTTAACTAGGCTTATTATGGCGATCATTTTACAATATATACATATATGAATCATTATGTTGTACACCTAAAACTAGTATAATATAATGTCAATTATATCTCAAAAAACAAAACCATCTTTTCCTTAGACACACCTGTTAAATATCCTGTATCTTAAATTAATTGTGGTTCCAGAGAAAAATTTTATTAGTTTTCTTCTTTTTTATTATTATTTTATGTTTTAAAGATTTTTATTCAAAATACAGCTAATATACAATATTATATGAGTTTCGGGGTACACCATAGTTGTTCAACATTTATATACCTAAAGAAGTGTTCACCATGATAAGTCCAACAACCATCTGACACTGTACTATGCTATCACAATATTATTGACTATATTCCTTATGCTGTATGTTACACCCCCAAGACTTATTTGTTTTTTACCTGGAAATTTCGACCACCTATTATCCTTTATCTTCTCCCATTTTTAATTATTTAATTACAGTTGATATTCAATATTATATTACTTTCAAGGGTATAGCATAATGGTTAGAAATTTATATAATTTAAGAAGTGATCCCCCTGACTAGTCTATATTATTGACTATAATCTCTATGCTGTACTTTGCATCCCCTGACTGTTTTGTAACTACCAATTTGTACTTCTTAATGCCTTCACCTTTTCCACCCTACCCCCACCCCCATCCCATCTATCACCCTAACAAATCTAGTACCCGTCTGACACCATACATAGTTATTACAATATTATTGACTATATTCCTTATGCTATACCTTACATCCCCATGACTACTGTACTTCTTAATACCTTCTCCTTTTTTCACCCACATCCTTAACCCCCTCCCATCTGGCAACCATCAAAATGTTCTCCATATGTATGAGTTTGTTGCTGATTTGTTGATTTTGTTCTTTAGATTCCACATATAAACAAATCACATTGCAGCTGTCTTTCTCTGACATACTCCACTCAGCACAACATCCTCCAGATCCATCCATGCCACCACAGATGGCAAGAACCCATTCCCTTCCATGGCCGAGCAGTATTCCATTGTATATATGGACCACCTCGTCTTTTTCCATTCTTCCATCAGCAGACACCCAGGCTGCCTTCACATTTTGGTCATTGTAAACAGTGCTGCAATGAAGACATGGATGCACATGTCCCCTAGAAGTAGCGTTTGGGTTTCTTTGGATGATTACCTAGAATTGGGATAACTGGGTCCTTCTTTGTCTCTTGTTATAGCCTTTGTTTTAAAGTCTATTGTATCTGGTATAAGTATTGCTACCTCAGATTTTTTTGTTTTTCATTTCCATTTTCATAAAATACCTTTCCCTATCTCTTTACTTTCCATGTCTCTGTGTGTGTTTCAATCTGAAGTGATTCTCTGGTAGGCAACACATGTAAGAATTTTGTTTTCTTATCCATTTAGCCACCCTATGTTTTTTGATTGGAGCATTTAATCCATTTACTTTGAAAATAATTGTTGATAGATGTATAACTATTGCCATTTTATTATTCATAATTTTGATTTTTTTCCCCCTCACCTTAAAGAAGTCCCTCTAAGATACTTTGTAATACTGATTTGGTTGTGATGAACTCCTTTAGCTTTTTCTTGTCTGGGAAGCTCTTTATCTGTTTTTCTATTTCAAATGATAGCCTTGCTGGGGAGAGTAGGCTTGGTTGTAGATCCTTACTTTTCATCACTTGGAATATTTTCTGCCAATGCCTTTTGGTCTGTAAAGTTTCTGTTGAGAAATCAGCTGACAATCTTATGGGAGCTCCCTTATAAGTTACCAGTTGCCTTTCTCTTGCTGCTTTTAGGATTTTCTCTTTGTCTCTAACCTTTGCTATTTTAATTACAATGTGTCTTAGTGTGGTCCTATTTGAGTTCATCTCATTTGGGACTCTCTGTGCTTCCTGGATTTGTCTATTTCCTTCACCAGGTTAGGAAAGTTTTCAGTCATTATTTCTTCAGATAGGACCTCAATCCCTTGCTTTCTCCCTTTTCATTCTGGTACCATTATGATGTGAATGTTGTTACACTTGATGTTGTCCCAGAGGTTTCTTAAACTATCCTCACTTTTTTTTTTTTTTGGATTCTTTTTTGTTTTTGCTATTCCGATTGGGTGTTTTTTGCTCCTTTGTCATCCAAATCGCTGATTCGATCCTCTGCTCATCTAGTCTGCTGGTGATTCCTTCTAGTGCATTCTTCATTTCAGTTAATTGTATTCTTCACTTCTGACTGGTTCTTTTTTATGGTTTTATATCCTTTTAAATGCTTCCTATCTCTTTGTTGAAGTTCTCACTAAGTTCCTTGGACATCCTTATAACCATTGTTTTGATATCTGTTTCTGGTGAGTTGCTTTCCTCCATTTAATTTAATTCTTTTTCTCCTTTTATTTGGGACATATTTCTTTGTTTCCTCATTTCAGGTGCCTCCCTGTGTTTGTTTCTATATATTAGGTAGATCTGCTATGTCTCCCCATCTCAGCTGGGTGACCTTATGTAGTAGATGACCTGTGCAGTCCTGGCACAATCTCCTGGTCACTTGCTGCAGGTGCTCCAGGAGTGTCCTTTATGTGGGTTGTGTGTATGCCCTACCATTATAGTTGAGCCTTGATTGCTATTGGCACATCCATGGGTGGGATTGACCCTCAGGCTGATTGGCTATGGGGTTTGGCCATGTCCACAGCTTATGGGCTGCTGTGTGGGGGGCTTACTCCAGTGAGTGGGATTCACCGCAGCAGGCTCTGGTGCCTGTTGAGACCGCCTTTTGGGTGTGCTGCTTGTGGGACTAATTGGGCGGTGCTCTGCTGTGGTCTGCAGCCAACCTCTAAGTATGTTGGTTCTGGGCCTCTTTGGAGGGGCTCCAGTGCAGGCCCAGGTCAGCCACTGCCTGTAGAAGCTACCTTGTAGAAGCTACAAAGCAATCTGCAGTTTTTCACTGTCTGTGCTAAACCTGGAGGCAAGTGGGAGAGGCCACTCTTTGAACTGAGGACTGCTGCCACCAGTACCGGGCCTGGGGTAGCTCCACAGAAAGCCTAGGCACCCCGAGGAGAGCTGCTGCTGGCCGGCTCCCTTAAAGTTCAGCCACTAATAAAGCCTCATGTGGCACTGAGTTCGGTGAAGCAGGGTCTTAGGGAGTCACTAAAGTGGGAAGCATTGTGGTCATCAGGTTAATATAAACTCTGGTTTGGTGCCAGTACAGAGCCTGGAGCTACTCAGAAAAATCAGCGCACACTGAGGCCAGTTGTTGCCCACCTGGGACCCGTGGGCTCTGATAGTTTTCCAAGAAAGAGTGCAATGCAGGCAGGGCTGGCTGATCACTGAAAGTGCATTGCGGGAGTTCAGTCAGGTGGGGTCCCAGTGAGTCTTCAGGGTGGAGCCCCAGAGCTCACCAGACCAATCAGATTCTGATTTGGCCATAAGCATAGGGGGCGGGCTCAACACATTAAAGATGGTGGCCACCTGCTTGGCTGCATGAGAGGAGAAGGACTCCACACAGGGATGATGGCAACTGTCTTCCAGCTCTGGCCTAGAAGCCACATACCTCAGTCTGCTCCCCGTACACCTCTGATGCCCCCTGAGTCACCATCCCTCCATTGGAGCCCAAGGTGAGTGCCTGCAGGCATGTGAGTCTGTGCGCATGCCGTTTAAGAGGACGCCTGGGTTTCCTGCAGCCTTCTGTCCCACCCGAATTATTGGTATCCCCACTGTTTTTCATAGCCAGATATTGTGGGGGCTCCTCTTCTTGGCACCAGTATTCCAGGGTGGGGAGCCTGAAGTGGTGCTGGGGTCCTTCACTCCTTGGGGAACCTCAATGGCCCACGTATCCCTCCCTATTTTCAAACGCCACGCGGAGGTTTGGGACCAGCTGGGTTCGAGTCTCTGCCCCTTCTACCAGTCTCGCTGGGGTTTCTTTTTTATATCCTGAGTTGTAAAACTTCTGTTCAGCTAGACTTCAGATGGTTCTCTGGGTTGATCATTCTATAATTCTAATTTTTATATGTTCATGGAAGGAAGCCGGCAGTGTTTATCTACTCCACCATCTTGGATCTCCTCTGTTTTCTTCTTTTTTTAACTTAAGAAAGTATTATAGAATAAGACTTTAAAGAATCTTATAGGGAAAAAGCATCCCACAACTCAAGGATTATAAAGAAAAAAGGTTTGGGTCTTTAAAACAGTATCTTACTCAGTTAGAAGCCAAGTGAACTTAATTACCATGTGAATAATTCAGAGAGGCAAATTAACTGCAATAGGAAAGATTTTGGTCTAGTGTGGTCTTTTATATCCATCCATGCACTTCAAATTATATGTGAATAAAAAAAAGAGAAAGGAAATGATCTATGTCTGGGCATGGTCCTGTTGATTGACCAAGTTACCTTAGTAAAGTGTGTGGACTAGAAGGAAGTGAGGGAGATAGACTCAAAAATCTTTGAGTAGATTTTTGGAGGGGCTTTTCTAGTACTTGATGATACCAAATGCTAGGGATGATAGGGAGCATGATGTCCATTGAATAACTTGATTATTGGCCCATTGTCAGATGGCCAGAGTGTGTGAGTGTGTGTGTGTGTGTGTGTGTGTGAGAGAGAGAGAGAGAGAGAGAGAGAGAGAGAGAGAGAGAGAGAGAGAGAATGAATGAATGAATTACAGCTTTAGCCAGGGCCAGTGAATTTCAAAGTCTGAGTCTGCCTAATCTTCCCTTCCTGACTGTCTGTCCTGTGGATTTTGGACTTCCTCACATAGCCCTCATAATCAAATAAGTTAATTCCTTGTCATACATCAGAGAGAGCGAGAGAGAGAGAGAGAGAGAGCGAGAAAGAGAGAGAGAGACAGAGAGACAGAGAGACAGAGAAATGGAAAGGATTAGTGGGAGGAACAATTTGATGGGGAGAATCAGGAATTCTCTTTTGGACATGCTCATTCTGAGATGGTTTAGGTGTCCAAAGGGAGAAGCCAAGTAGGTGCTTAGATGGCTAATAAACATGAGGGCTGGTGACATAAATTTTGGGAGTTATAATAACAAAAATGCTTATTTCAAACCATGGATCTCATGGAGTCAAATGGGATCACCAAGGGAAAGAATATAGAGAGAGAAAATGAGGGGAGCCATGACTGAGCCCTGCAAGGTCCAATACTTAGTGCTCCAACAGAGTGGGGGAAAACCAGAAAAGAACATGAAAGAGGAGTGGTCCTTGAGGAAAGAGAGAATCAGGGAAGTGTGATGTCATACCTAGAAACCATGAGAAAACAGTGTTTCAAGAAGGGGGAGGCCAAATGCATCTAATGCTGGTAAACTGTTGAGTACAATAAGGTGGCCATTGGATGTGACAATGACAGTCAGTGTTTATGTGATACAGTTTGGAGCACTTTTATAAAATCTGGAATGTCAGTTTTTTCTCTCACATGAGGTATTGGGAGGTAGTTGTGGTCATTATTATGTTGCTTAATGAGGAATCTAGGCTCAGATTGATTTCTGGGAATTGGTCAAGCTTAAAGTAGCCAGTTATGGCAGACCTGGATTAGAACCAGATTTCTTCATTCTAGCTCAGACCTCTGATTCTAAATCCTGGTTGGCATAGAAATCATCTGTGGAGATTTCTAAAAACACAGACACCTGGGACCCACCCCAAATATATCTCGTTAAGGAACTCTGGAATGCAGGCCAAGGAATGAACATTAAAAAGAAATTAAATACAACTCAACAAGTAGTTCCAACGAGAGGACGGGGCTGAGGACCACTCAGGCTGCAGTGCGTTCTGAGCAACCTTGAAATCAGACTTCCTGGGAGTACAGTCTACGCTCGGTTTGGTTAACCTAGTTCACAAAAGTCAGATGGCACTTCTTTGAGCTTTCTCGGGGTGGAAACGCTAATTAACCCCACATGTTAATGCCTTAGTTCAATCTGTTAAAGTGTTTTCTTATAATGAGTCTCCTGCTTCTGAACGGAGAAAGCATTTCCCAAAAGACAGTGTTTTTCCTTTGTGATTGACCTTCCAAATTAAACTTAGTTGTCTCATCAGGTGAATTTCCATGACCAGGTCCCCCAAGTTGGGAATCACTTAGTGTACTGAGAGACGGAACTGCTGCGGACATGTGGAGAGAGTTATCTGCAAGTTTATGAAATAGGGCTCGTCGAAAATATGGACGATTTGACCTATTACAAAAGAGAAAATTGTACTTTATACGAGCAGGCAACTTAAAGCAGGGACTCAAACTTACTATGTACTGAGGGACTGTCTCTAAAACGTTAGCTGCCGCTGCTCACTCACTGATGGGCATTTCCAGCTGTTCTCTGAGAGGTCCTGCTGTGCCTCTTTTTCCTGGGAGTACAGTCAGTCCAGACTCCCTGCTTAGACACGGCCCCTTAGAAGGACCGTCTTGCATTTGCTTGTCATTGTTATTTTGCAATGTCTTTTCCCTCCTCTCCTTTAGAGCTGACTACACATTAAAATCATCTGTGAACTTAAAAAAAAAAAATGATACCCATGCCCCTACCTCAAGGAATTTAATCTCTTCATCTGCTGCTTTTATTACCATGTGTTTGGAATAAACACATGCAGGTAGCCTCTGCACCTTTAGTCTCTTATCAAACTAACCCATCCTACATATTCCTGACAGGTTAATCTTTCTAAAACCCATCTTGATGACTTTAAAAGATTACAGATTAAAAATGACTTTCTCTTCACACTGTGTGCAAAATTTAACTCAAAATGGATCAAAGACTTAAATGTAAGAGCTAAACCTATAAAATTCTTAGGAGAAGACATAGGTGACTTTGGATTAGACAATGGTTTCTTAGCTATGACACCAAAAGCACAAGGAATAAAAGAAAAAATAAATTGGGCATCATTAAAATTAAAAACTTTTTGTGCCTTAAAGGATACACTGTTTCTCACAGATAGGAAGAAAATTTTTGCAAAATATAGCTGATAAGAGACTTTTGTGTAGAATATATAAAGAGCTATTACAACTTAATAATATAAAGAGAAATAACTTCATTTATAATAGGCAAAGGAAGAGGCATTTCACCAAAGATAGGCAATGGCCAATAAGCACTGTGAAAGATACTAAACGACATAAATCCTCAGGAAAGTGCAAATCAAAACCACAATGAAATAATCACTCCACACCCAGTAGGATGGCTATAATACAAAGACAAATAATGACAAGTGTTAGTGAGAATGTGGAGAAATTGGAGCCTCATACATTGCTGGTGGGAATGTAAAATAGTGCAATAGCTTTGGAAAATGGTCTGGAAGTTTCTCAAAAAGTTAAACATGGAGACATATGACCCAGCAATTTCCCTCTTAGGTATATATACCCGAGAGAATTGAAGACCTGCATTGACACAAAAACTTACACCCAAATGTTCAGAGCAGCAGTATTCATAACAGCCAAAATGTGGAAACATTCCCAATGTCCATCCACTGATGAATGGATGACCACAATGTGGTGTGTCCACACAACGGAATGTTATTCATCAATAAAAAGAAATGGTATACTGATACATGCTACGACATGGGTGAACTTTGAAGAAAAAATGTTATGCAAAGTGAAAGAAGCCAGTTCCAAATGACTATATATTTTTTATTCCATTTATATGAAATGTTCAAAAATATACATATCTATGGAGCTAGAAAGTAGATTGTGGTGGTCCAGGGCTGCAGGGGAAGGATTATTGAAGGGGTGACAGGCAAACGGGTAGTCTTTTTAAGGTAATGAAAATGTTCTAAAATTGATTTGCAGTGATAGATGCCCAACTGTGTGAATATGCTAAAGCCATTGGATTGTACACTTAAAAACATGACCTGAGTGTTTGAGTGCCTTCACCTGGTTTTCACAACTATCTACCATTAGGGCTTCTCCTATATTCAAACTTCAGTTTTACCTCCTTTTGTTCTCCTTCCTGTACAAGCAGTAGGTGACAGTCGAACTGGACATCGCAAGGTTTCTCTAACATACCTTGCACTGCCCTTTCTTCTCATGTGCCCCATGCCCCCGTCTGCATGCCATACTTAATCTTCAAAAGTCCAAATGAAATGCCTCCTCCTTCATCTCTGCTCATCTCAGATTTCGTAATATTTCTGCAACATCTTCTAAGGGCACAGTTACGATAGAATATGGAGGAAACTCTGCCTCTCCCCCACTTTGTTATTCCCCCGGTTGTCTCCACTTAATTGCTTTCACCCTCTTTTCTTAGTTATTGCAAAATATGTGAGAAATATAGTCAATATTACTTTTTTGGGGGATGGGGGGAGGACCTGAAGGTACATTGTAATTGCCATTTTGCTTAAGCTGTTTGTGAGAATATGCATGTGTTGAGTAGTGAGCATCTAGAATCTGACCATCAGTGTCAGGTTGCCCCAACCAGAACACACCTGGGGTGAAAGAAAGCTGGAGGAAAGTGAATCAAGTTTCCAGATGTCAGCTTGTAAAAGCTCCCCTTTTCTCCAGTGAGTGGGAGGCGGCAGGCACAGGGAGTCCGTTGCTGAGCTGGGAGCCCTCCCACACCATCTGTCGCTGGCCTCCTGCGGTGACGCTGTGCGCCTGGTGGGAGGAGGCAGTGGGCACACGGAGAGGAACAGGACGACCGCCCCTCAGATTGCTTTGCCCAGAGGTCCTCCGCTTCCTCACTCAGCCTGAAGGGTACTTTCCAGGTCTTGGTAATACAGTTCAAGGGGAACCTAATTATTTGTCCTTAATCACATGTGTTAGTGTTGAAATTAAAACTCTAAGAAGGGAAGCAGGATTACAAAACCCTACTCAGGCATCAGAAGAATATTTGAAGTAAGACAAGTGTGCAATTTTAAGGTTCCACATTTTATCTTTCATGAAGATTTCAGAATTCCAGAATTGTTTTGGTTGGATTTATCTCCTTACCCGAAAAGTTCTTAAATTAAAATTTTGGAAAATTATATAAGTCTCAGGTTAAGGTAATTTAAACCGAAGTTTGCCCAACATCCAAAAGCATTACACTTTTTTTTCATTAAAAATTACTTAAGTAATATGTGCTGTAGTAACAAATTCTAGCACTAAGGAAGGAAACAGCCTTCAGCATCTGGTTTGTATGTTAGGGCATTTAGCTTATTCTCTCTTGAGTTCTGTAAACAGAGAAGCAGTACATGTACCATGTGTAACGAGCATGTGGTTTGGAGTGGGATGGACAAGTCCAGACTCAAGCAAGGATGTTTTCCTTTAGGTAAATTGCTTAATCTCTCTGAGTCAGTTTCCACATCTGCAATACTCCTGAAAGGATTGTTTATGAGGATTAAATGAGATAATAATGATTAATGACAGCATATAGTGTTTGGCCCTTGGTTAAGTTTTAACAATTGAGAGCAAACTAAAGAACTGCATACAGTTCTCTTCTTTACTCAATTATAAGCCCTTTCAGGACAAAAACAATGTAAGCATGTCTTATTCAGATCCCACAATGCCAAACAGGAGTAGAGGCTCAATAAATGTTTGTTGAATGAATGAATGAACAAATGATGGTTTATCAGAGTCCTTGATATAAATGAGTAATAAATTTTTCAACAGAGATTTTGTTTTGCATCTTTTTTTGTTTGTTTGTTTCTCTACATGATTTTTCCCTTTTTCTGAAGTCATCTTGCTTGTTTGTTTTATATAAGATTTGAATGAAGCTTTAATATGCTCTGGATGCTTCACTTGCAAGTCTTCCCTCCCCACTTTTGGGAGTAAGGCAGTTACTATTTTCTGTTCCTGCTTAAAGATGGAGACTCAGAGGACACAGGATTTATATAGCACAGACTTTGCAGTGAAATTAGCTTAGAATGTTTAGGCTTCACAGTAATAGAATTCACTCTTCTTAAAAAAATTTCTGCTAAACCCTCTTTCCTTCTGCTATTCTGTCATGTATAGGAAATCTATTAAACAAAACTCGCCTTTAAAGTTCTTTTTCTTCTCAAAGAAAGCACTTCCCACGTGAGAAATGGTGTTCCAAATAAGAAGCATCAAAATAAATAAACAATCCAGGTGAAAGGAGGAGGCAGATGATGGATGGTGTTATTTAGCTTGCCACACCCCCTTCAAATTTTTTTAATTGTAAAATATTGCACATTTGTTCAGAAATGTACATCAACTCATTTGCACAGCTTAACTCATATTTATAAAGCAAACACCCATGTAAGTGGCACTCAGGTTAAGAAATTAAGCATGGTGAGCCCTTCATTCTAATCCGTGTATCAGTTTCTGATCCCAACACTTTTCCTTTCCCCAAAGGTATAACTTATCCTTTTGTTCATTTAGTCATTTTCTTGCTTTTCTTTATAGTTATACCACATATGTGTGCAATATCTTTAAACAATATTGTGTTGTTTTTGCTTGTTTTAGAACTATATAAATCATACTGTGTAGTATATTTTTTGTATCTTTTTTCTTTTAGCTCAGATTATGTTGTAAGTTACCCAATTGTTGCATGTAGTTGAAATTTATTAATTTTGTTTCTGAGTGATATTTCTGCATAAATATACTGTATTTTTAGCCATTCTACTGTAAATGGATTGCTTCCTATGTATATTTTTGTATATGTATTCTGGTTCATACATACACATGTTTCTCTAAGATATATGCCCAGGAACATAACTGGTACATCGCTGGGTATGTATATCTTCAGCTTTACTAGATACTACCAAGTTTTCTTCCAGAGTGGTCGCACTGATTTACAACCTTACCAGCAATGTATGAGAATTCCAGTTCTCCCCATCTTTATCAACACTTGGTACAATCTTTTAACTTGAGTAATTCTGGTGCCAGTATAATATATATCATTGTGGTTGGAATTTGCATTTCCATGATGACTAATGAGATTTAGTACCTTTTCATTGGCAATTTGGATTTCCTGTTTTGTGAAGCATCTGTTCAAGTCTTACTCATTTTTCTATTGGATTGTATGCCTTTTTCTCAATCGATTTGGCTTGTCTTTTATGGGTAACATAGGTGGATGTTGATAGAGAATGGAGTTCTGTGGTTATAGCCAACATTTCAGAAAAGTGCCAAGTGCAGTTTTGGTTATTGTGTATTCAGTCAGCTCTCCTTTTCAGCAGTTCATGAGTTTGCTGCACTTGAGCCTGGACAAGCGACTTTTGGTAAGATTTGAGTAAGTTCCATCAAGGGAGGGAATGGGAAAGGAACCTCCCCACCTCCACCTTCTATCAGGGGATCATTTCATGGAGGACATCAAAGGTCTGTTGCTTGGGAAAGGCCTTCAGTTAATTATTACCCAGAAGCAGAGAGCCGAACATTGTCTGATAATCCCCTGTACTGGTGAGTCCCCTTTAATCAGTGCTTTGAAGACAGTTAAATTCCCATTAGGCCCATTAGTTCATCTGGAAACTAATGTTTACTTGGAAATGAACCAAATGACAAGGGGACTTTCTGAAACAAACCCCTGGAGAAATGCATCTTCCTTTCCCCTAAATAAAGATAAAGTGGAGGGTAGAGAGGAAAGTAGGAGAAAGTTAATTGCAGTTTCTAATAAATAAGCTGCTGGAGCATTTCTGCATGTCTTTAAACATTGTTTTAAAAGAGCTGATAGGCTGACTCTGCAATATAATGACTGATCATTTCTACATTTGAACGTTGTTTCAACCTGGAGGATGAGTCTTATTAAGAGTTTTGTTTTTTTATAAAATAATGCTTGAGCCTGGTTAAAATTTTGCAAAGCATTATATCTCAAAAATGGAGTTACAGCTTTTGGTAAGCTCTACAAGGGCAGGGATTTGGTTCTCTTATATTCACCATTGTTTTTCCAGAGCCTAGAGCAGTGCCTGGTACATGGCAGAGACTCAAATGTTTATTGAGTAAATGAATGAATAAATGATTTTTTTGCACTTGTGGGTATTGAAAGCATATAGCCTAGTAACAGAAGGAAACAAAGATGATGCTTATTATTGTGTAAACACATGCAAGCACACACACTACTTTAGTTTGACCATGTTTATGACTTTCCAGGGAGAAAGAGGCAAAAGTTCTACCCTTTACAAGATAGTGCATATAAATAACTGGTGATTATGAGAATAGTTTTACAGTCATAAGATACAAGTAATAAACTTAAAGATAAGGTCTTAGCTCTGGAGGGAAAAAACTGCTTTTCCCCTCTTCCGTTTCTTAAGGATCCTCTGACTTAATAATGCCTAATACAAGCTCCATACATAGAAGGTTCTCAAAAATGTACGCCAAGGGTAAATATCGTTTCAACACAGTTTACGTGGAATTATAATTTAATTCTTTGCAAATCACATTTTTGCCGCACTTTTTGCCTGTTGGAAATAAACTCTGAGGCAGGGTGTGTGTGGGTGGGGCAGCATGGCGCTCACCTGTGTGTCTACAGGGCACACACACCACCTGGTTTTGCTTAGCACTCAGTCACGTTGGCTGAAAGCACGACTCAGTGCTATAAAGAATTGTTGATGGCACTGGGGATGATTCACGTGAAGAAAGAGAAGTCTTTGGAGAGGGGACAAGGCTGCCATCTTTGATTATTTAAAGGTTTAACCTTTCTCAGGAGAGCTGAATGTGGACACTGGATGCTTCTCATAGGAAGATTTTTATTTGCCACATAGCAGCTGAGGAACAACTTGATCTTAAAACCCAAACCAGAGGAGAAAAAAGTTTTATTCCTTTTCTGGTTTCATTTTTTCCAAGGCCTTTTTGAGGGTACCTCATTTCCCCCTATTATTCTTTCCCTTGTTTTCTCCAAGGTTCACTCTATGCTTCAGCAGGAAAACTCCACCTCTCTATCAGCATATCAGCTTCCTGGGGAATGATGATTGTGGGGACAGAGCCAGGAGTGCAGTGTCCAGGCTCTCGGCCTCACGTGGAAAAGTGCTGGCTCAGGTAGTAAACGGCCATCAACTGTGATTGGATGGCCATCAGCTGTGATTGGATGGCCATCAGCTGTGGCTAGTTGGCCGTCAGCTGTAACCAGTGAGCAGTTGGCCACTAATATAACTGTCGTGGCTACACTAGCAGCAAATGGGGGCTAGCAAGAAGATGGGGGCTGAGCTAGCAAGAGTGGATTGCAGTTAGCAAGTAAGGTTGGTTGGCAGAGAGAAGTGGACGGCAGGTTGCGGATAGTGTGGCTCCTGCTTCCTGTGTCTCTAACCCAGCCGCCAGTGAGAATATAGCAGTATGAACCCCCTCTCCATGGCTCCGTGGGTGTTCCTTTTTGGCCTCACTGTATCCTGCGTTCTTTTGTGGGGAGCGGGACCAGAGACCCCGCATGACACTCTGCATGACAGTGATTCTTTCTGGTTCATTGCTTAGGATTTCAGGGCTTAGGATTCCATGGTTACAGTCAGTTAAGAGTAGTATACAGTTCTATGTTTGCCTATAAAAACGAGATCTGAGACAAGTGGTAAGACATGAATCAATTTCAGGACTAGCGAAACCTCCACAGCACTGCTGATGGATGTATTGCTAAGGTCTCCTCCCAAATCAAGGGCAAGTTTTAGTCTCCACAGACAGTGTTGTCTCACCCTTGGTAGTGTTGGTGCGTTACTTTGTCACTATTATGTGTGGTATTAAAATATTAGTTTTACCTCGATTTTTGTTTGGATGATAAAAATCTCAATTATTGGGCTATTACACATCAATCTTTTCTACTTTAAATTCAGAACTCATCCCCAAGTAAGTTAAGAAAAGTGCTGTGACTTAGGGAGACCCAGAGTGGGAATAGGAAGCGTCCAGCCTGAAGTCTGCTTCCGAATCCTTATATAATCTTAGATAAAGTGCTCAACTTGTTGGCATCTCATTTTTCTACCCATAAAATAATGTTAAAAAGAGAAATTTACCATATTCTTCCTGTTGAACGATAGAGATATGCTTTAAAATTCTTGGCATGTAATATTAAATTGTCCCTGAAAATGAATAGTGTAAAAATGACTAACTTTGAGTCATTAAGTCGTATGTTTTTAAAAAGAATCTTTATTCATACTTATAGCTTTTTATTTTTTATTTTTTTTATTTTTTTACAAGCAGGGCTATGTGGAGCAGGCTTTGGGGCACTCATTGGCTGAGGTTTAGAGAGTGAATCACAGTGAGGAAGCAGGAATCACCATGGTGAACTCATCCAATGAGAGAGAGGGCTGGGATTGAAGTGTGGTTAGTTTGAGGAATAACCCCCCAAAATGTCAGCAAGTCCACCCAGCAGCCTATCAATTCAACAGCGTCTCTCTACCTGTGGTGTGGTAGAAAGGTCAGTGTTAGGAAGCTTGGGTTAGCTCTGCCTCAGCTACCAACTGGCAGCAACCCTGAGCATGTCCTTAACCTCTCTGGGCTCTAGTTTCTTCATTTGTAAGTCCAGGGGGCTCGGGCTACATCCTCACTGTACAGCAGCCCCCAGCCACGTGTGGCTCTGGAGCACTTGAAATGTGGCTAATACAATTGAGGAAGAACTGAATTTCTAATTTAACATAATTTTAATGAATTTGAATTTAAATTCAAAAACTGAAGCAGTATAAAATATTTTTCTTTTAAGCACAACTTCATAACTTTGGTAGGACAGTATTTCATTTTAACCATTGATAAAGTAGCATTCTTATTGAGATTGTTAGAAATAAGAAATACTCACTGTATTTCAAAGACAGTATGAAAAAGTCTAAAATGTCTCATTAATAGTTTTTGTATTGGTTATGAGTTGAAATGATAGTATTTTGGATGTTTTGGGTTAAATAAAATATAGTATTAAAATTAATTTCACCTGTCTCTTTTAAATGTGGCCACTAAAAATAATTGAATTACATATGTGGCTTGCATTGTATTCTACTCAATAGTGATAAGCTAGATGATCTCAATGATGTCTTCCAGCAATGACATCTACTGTTCTAGGTAGCAATTCTGAAAGCTCAGCTCTGAGTGGCTTCAAGCATGAATTTCATAGTGGAGAGTGTGAGTTATAAAGCCCCATTTATTGGCTATGTGATTTGGGACAAGTTATTTAACCACACTGGGCCTCAGTTTCCTCACTTGAGGAATAGACATAAACATCTACCTCAAAGGATTGTTGTAAGGGTTCAACAAAATAGTATATGTGAGGTGCCAAGCGATGTGCCTATGATCGTGTTGAAATAAATTCTCCCCAATCTTCGTATCCCCCTGATTGTAATTTTTAATTCCCATGAGGACCAAAGAGGAAACTAGGACATGAGGGTTTTAGGACAAGCACCAGTTCTTGTAAAGAGCCAAGGTGAGAAGAGGTTTAGGCAGTCACGGGAAACGTGCGGCTTTTATAACACGGCTCAGCTATACTCAGGTTGGATCCTTGAAAGGATCCAGATGCCCACTTTCTAGCTGTGCACACACACGTCTCCTCCTCCCTTTACTCTCCCTTTGCCTTGACAGTTTTTGTAATTATTACAGTTGACCCTTGAGTAAAATGGTTTTGAACTGCACAGGTCCACTTAAACGCAGATTGTTTTCAATAAGCATATAGTCAGCCCTCCATATCCATGGGTTTTGTATCTGCGGATTCCACCAACTGCAGATTGAGTGCAGTATTTTCCATCTGCAGCTGGGAGTCTGTGGAGGTGGAAGGACAGCAGCATGCATTGTTCTGCGCCAATGTACACGAGGGTCTTGAGCATCCATGGATTCGGGTTCCCGTGGGGGTCCTAGAACCAATCCCCCAGTGGATCCAGAGGGATGACTAAGTTCTTGGGGAGTCAAAAGTTACACGCAGATGTTGGACTGCACCCAGGTGGGTTCCTGTTACCCCCGCATTGTTCAAGGGTCAACGGTAGTTGTATTCCAGGCTTTTGACGCATCCTCCTCTCAGGATGTAGGAATGTTGAAAGCCATAATTCAGACTGTTTGGGAGAGAAGACATGTCCCTTTTCCTGGGTATCACTGTGGACCATAGAGATCCCTAGGAGGCGGATGAGAAAAAACACTGGAGTAGATGCCAGTGTCATCTTACTTTGTATAGTTTCTTCATGTCCTCCCCACCACCCTAACAAAATGATGAAAGATAAGCTTTAGTTTTAACTAATCAATATTACTTATTCATAGTGATGAGGAAAATAATCAGTCTGTGGATACTTGGGTCAGAAAAACCTGGATTTGAATTGAGTCATGATACTTCTTACTGTGTATTCTTGGAAAGTTACTTAACCTCTCTGAGTCAGTTTCCTCATCTGATAGTTGCATCTAATTCTGCCTACCTCACAGGTCTGCTGTAAAGATTAAATGAGGCAATGCACAAGTGCCTGGGACATGGTGAGGGCTCAAGAAATGGCAGTTATTATTATTTTGTTCTTGTAAAATTTAAAAGTTATCAGTCAATTATTACTATTTAGTTACTATTTAGCACGCACAAAACTAGTCTTTTGGAGCAGTTTTTCACCTCTTGCCTGGTTTCTGTTAGGGTTACTTTATTTCTTTGTTATCTGTGTAATCTGTTTATTTTGATACTTAAAGCAAAGAATTATAAACCAGGAAAGAAAATGTCCTCCCCTATGACTTGTAACTCTAAATATGACCCTATCTCAGCGGGTATTAGTTTTGGTGACACTGACACTCTGGGTGGCTGCAGGGGATTGTCTGCATGTGAAAACCATCAGGCAACTGAAGTCACTTGATGTCCTCAGCCCCCTCGGCAAGAACGGAGATGCTCAAAAGGCTCTGATGAACTTGGCACTCAGCTTTCCCCTACAGAAAATGGGGAGAAAGCACCAAAGGGATTTTTAAAAAAGCATTTAACCACCTGTTGTTTTTACTCTTTCGCACCAGCCATTCCTCTGCAGGTTCTTGGGAAGAAAAGGCAAATGGAATAATCAGTCTGTGGCTACTTGAGTCACTGGCTCCATGGGCTGTGGAGCGTCTCAGGTTAGCGTCACACCTCACTACTGCCCAGGGTCTGTGCTTTGGGAACGAATCTGGAAGCTAAGAAATCTTCCTTTGATCCGGTATTAATTGCTTTCCAGTAGTGCTTCCTGATGCCCAGGAATGCAGCATGCAGGAATGCCAGGGGCATCTGACCCTGGACCTGCTGCTTCCTGTACGCGGGGGAAACTGTGGATGGCAGGCAGGGTGGGTAGAGCCACTTCATTACTTGACCAGGTTCCCATGACCCCTCGCATATACCTTTATTCCTGCACCCGTCACACATAATTACTCCTTTATAGCTCTGCCACCAGCAGGAATATGAATGGCTCTGGCAATATTGCAAACTCCCAGGGGTGCCAAACACATGGTATCTGGTGTGAATGGCGCTTCCTGGAGGTGTGCAGTGGCTCTGTCTGGGGATGGGGTAGGGTGGCTGGTTAGTAGATCAGCCTTGTGTATCTTTTGTCCTGGCATTTGATATGTGGTAGGTGCTCAATAAATATTTTTGGAATGAATGACACTGGCCTTACCATTTATTTTAAGTTTGTTTCACCCATTTTCCTAATCTGGATCTTTTTATCTAGCCAATTATCCTACTGTGTTTCCCCGAAAATAAGACCGGGTCTTATATTATTAAGTTTTGCTCCAAAAGATGCATTAGGGCTTATGCTCAGGGGATGTCATCCTGAAAAATCATGCGAGGGCTTATTTTCTGGTTAGGTCTTATTTTCAGGGAAACACGGTGTTATCATGAGGTTCCCCTCCCCACTTTTATTCAGGAGAGTGCTTCGGTTTCAGAGGTTTTATGCTATTGATGTTTCTTGTGCATCCAGCAAAACTTCTAGAGAGCTGAACTCACATGTGGAAGGAGCTGGGATATTCAGGCTGCTTGATGCCGCTGGGGTCTCTCCTGCTGGGGCAACTGGGCCTAGAGAGCTGGTTTGTTCCATGGTCGATTTACTTTAGGTGCTGAGAAACAACTCAGTGACCTTCTGGCCTCATTTCAATGTCACAGATGTGACTCTGGAAAATAAACTGTTTATATCTCCAGAATGTAGTAGTACTGAGTTTGGATCACAGCTGCAGCAAAACCAATCAGAAACAAATGCACGAATGCAAACAAAGTGGGAATTAATACCAACCAATTTCCTAATTCGGAATATGGAGCTGACGAGTGAGAGTGTGGGTGGGTTATCTGTCTTGGATTCTTCTGATTTCTTGAATTCATACTTCAGTGAGGAGAAATTTAACCCAGAATACTAATGGTAAAGCTTATTTGTGCCCTCAGCTCTGAGTTTTTCCGGTTCAGGTGGATAAACTGTTAGTGAGCATTTACTATGTGTCGGGCATGGGCTAGCCTTCGGGATTTTCACTTCCTCCAGATCCCTTTGCCTCATACTACAAGCCTCAGGTTCTAGGGGAAAAGAAGCCATATCCTCCTTATGGTTTTGAAGAAATCCAGCTGCCCAGACCCGAGTTCATCTGATCTGCTTCTTGAGTGTTCAAAAGGAACGTAAAGTCATTTAGACAATCCTTTTCTCCGGACAAAGTTTGACTTTCAAAATCTATCGTGCTCCTGCAGGCCCCCAAATCAAATATTTTTGACGTCAGAGACTGGGTAGTGAGTCTTTTGCTCTTGACATTCCTGTTGTAAAAATCATATTCCCCCATGTCTCCGCCTAGATGCCCCAGAGAGCTGTATGTCTCTGTCTGACTAGAGAGAAGATCACATACGTGGAGATGCCAAATCGGAAAATCCATTAATATATTTTAAAAATGTTTCTTGTGCTAACAGAATTCATGCTGAGGCAAGAGGCTCAACAAATCTTCAGCTTCCCAGAGGATGTTTCATGTGAAAAATGAAAAGAGACCCAGCACCAAGTGTTAGGACATAAGAATGTGGTTTTTTCTCAGATTTCCCAGGCAATTTGTGCTGTTGTCTTGACCCCGCTACTTGACCCTTCACCCCACCCATCTCAGTTACCTCACCCAAAACAGAAGCATAGCAGGCCACATACCATGTTTGTGAAATCAAGCTTCTATAATTCTCTTCCTGAGGAGTAAATGGAAATAAATTGTGCTTATTAATAAAGGGTTAGAAAGAATTGACAGGCCATGCTATAAACCACTATTTGGAAAAGGGTAACATAGGATCCGATGCTTGGGATCCAGTCCAGGATTATGACTTGTGGGGTTTGTTTTCCAACACCCCCACTTTTTTTTTTTTTTTTTTTTTTAACTTTATCAAGGCAGGAAAATATGGCCTTGATATTTCAGCTTGGATGAACCAGAGCAGGTAATCCATGAAGTTGCTGATTGTTTTTGTCCATGTGGCTGCAAAGCCAGGCACCTAATTGTGTGCTCTGGAAATAATCATGGTGTGTCTTGTAATGTGTCCTTGTTGCCAAAATAATGTGTGTCTGACAATTTAACTTTGCCAGTATTGGTAGGGAGTTATTGGCTTCAATCTATTATTAATAATTGGCACAAAGAGCAAATTTGATTTTCTAGCCTATTTGGTTCGACATAGGCATTTAAAGATGGGTGGTGCTCTCTGCATCATCTTTAAAAGTTTGTGACTGGGTCAAGTTTTCTCTAAAGGAAAGCAGGAAATAGGAATGTTTATTTTAATATTTTGGTGAACTTCCTTTCTTTTACCTAAATGGCTTAGAAATTAACTCTTTTTAAATGACAGAAACTCAAGTCCATCTAATTTCAGCAAAAAGTGAGTTTATTGACTCTTATAACAGGGAAGTGCAGCCAGTAGTGGATTAGCTTCAGGCGCAGCTGGAACTAGGGGTTGAAATGTTATCATCTAGACAGTTTTCCTCTCTCTACGTTTCTGCCTCTCCTTGAGGCAGGTTTCCTTCCTGTGCTAGGCAAGATGGGTGACAGTAGCCCTAGGCCCATATTCTCTGGCTTAGCAACTCTGAGTGAGAATAGAAGGTTTCTCTTCCATCGACTCAACATTGCCCTCAGAGAAAACTTTCATTTGCTCTGCTCGGCATTCCCTGTGGAGGGGCGAGGGTGGGGAGGCTGGATAGTACATGGGAAATGGACCGTCTGGGCCAAGCACTCATCCTTGTGATGGCAATGGTAGCTGCTAACCCAAGAAAAAGTTATTTAATGTCTAATTGGCTCTAATTCAGTCACATGCCCTCCTCTGAATCACACACCTGACCAAGGGTTTGTGATGCTCTGATTGCCAGGCCTGAGTCTCCTGTGTCACCTGTGGAGACAGAGATGTAAGACAAAAACAGAGTGAAGGAAGGGTGGCGCCACAAGAAAACTGGGCACTAGCAAAAGGGAGGCTAGAAGCACGCTAGCTAAAACAAAAAATATTCAGAGACTTCCATAAAAGCTGGCATTTCTTGTTTGAACCTTTCGAGGTTTGATTTGTTTTCTTTTTTATGTGACACTATCCTGAGCCCTCAGGACACCTACATTTGTCCTGGTTACAAATACCTATATTTATAGCGTGTTTCTGATTTTACAAAGTTCTTTCATCAATCCTTTTAGCAACCCCATGAAGTTTGTAACTATTCTCATTCCACAGGTGAGGAAACTGAGGTACAGAGAGTTAACTGACTAACCCACACTACACAACAGGTAACCAGAGGAGCTGTGCTCAAAGCGGCTGCCTGACTCTACAGTCCTTGCATGTTCCACTCTATCCTGTAAGAGAGAAAGAAGGCACCACAAAAGCAGGTCCAGCGTGAATCGGGGCAGGGCACAGATTCAGGAGATGGTTCAGAGGAGTTAGCAACAGACTGTGGTGAGTCACTGACCGTAGGTGGAGGTGGAGGTGGAGGGGAAGGAGATGACTCAGCCTTCCAGCTTGGGTGACGATGGGGTGGAAGCTGCTGCCATTAATTAAGACAGAGCTCACGGGCAGAGATAATTCCCAGCCTCTCGGGTAGATTCCCCGCTTCCCACTTCAGTTTTTGAGCCACTCCCGATGAGACCCAAGCAATAACCACCCTCCTCCTTTTTCTTATGCCCTCCGCTATCTGGGGGTGTGGGAGGGGTTCCTTCTTCTGGCCCCAGAATCCAGTGCTCTAGCTTTGGGGTGCTCTAGTGGTCTAGCCTTTCTCTTCTCTCAGAGTTCCTCTGGAACTCGGGCGCTTTTGTTTCCAGTTTGGACCCGGGGCTTGGTGACCCTGGGAGTGAGACATGCTGCTGGGGTGGCCGGAGTTTCAGCTCACAGTAAGCTGCCTCACTTTCCCCTCCTTAGTCCTAGCACTCCACTGCTGCTTTGAGATCCATCTAAAGGCTCGGCCCTGCTGTCCAACTTAACTCGTGCAATCCCCTTCTGTCTGACTTTCTGGCATGTTGATTAGGGCTCTACCTCACATGGACAAATAGCCCTCAGTGACAAGCTACCATCCTGATGCCTGAACGTCAGCCCAGCTGGGATGCCCCAGAGCATTGTTCTGCTTGACTGTCTGTGTGGCCGGGGGCCACTGGGCTCACCTCTCCCAAGACTTTTAGCTTCTGCTTCCCCCACTTGGGTGTCCCTGCCGTAGTCAGCAGGTCTATTCTTGTTCCCCTTGCTGACCAAAATGTTCTCACCTCAGAGTCTTTGCATTGGTTGCTTCCTGGCCTGGCGGGCCGTTCCTAGCCATTCAGGCCCCAGCTTAAGTGCTATGTTCCTATCCTATGTTGCCTGCTCTCTTCCCATCTCTTTCTATATCATCACCCTGCTTCTCTGTCTTCACCACATCGATATATTTGGAATTCTTTTATTTGGGTCCTTGCATCTTGTTTCCTCACTAGAATAATAGCTCCTGGAAGGCAGGGACTTCCCCTCTATGCTCACTGTTATATTGGAAGGCCTAAACAATGACTGCCACATAGTAGGTGCTTAACTATTTACAGAATGTTACTCAACAAGTCTTGACTGCTGAAACCACACGGTGTCTGGTTTATACCGGGGGAGGAGATGCAAAGGGTTTTGTGCAGGTGAATTGGAGAGCTGTCCACTGGAGCTGACCAACTCCCTCTGCTGGAACTGTCCACCTGGTCAGTTAGACAGACTTCTAGGTTCAGTTCAGAACTGTCCTCTCAAACACCTTCCCTTGCCCTGATCCCCCACGCAGTACAAGGCATCCCTTCTTCCTTGTTCCAGGAGCACCTCTTTCCAGTCTTTAATTATCCACCTGTCTCATACGTAGCATTGTATACTTTCTTACCTACCTTTTCTCCAACTTAGACTGTGAGCTTTATGCCAGCAAAATTCTGTGGAGTTTCTCTTTGGATCCCTGGTGTCTAACACAGAGTCACAGTTTAATTCCACAATTATTTGTGTGCAAATATGCAAGTTGGTGGGTGCATTAGGAAACCAGATGTATGAATCTGGTATGCAAGAGATAAGTCAGTGTTAGCGATGCAATGATAAAATTAACTAATCTAATAGCCATTTATCCAAAAACCATGTCCCTGAAGAAACAGGCCTTTGAAACTTTGGCCAGTCACCTGCAAAAGAGCTCACGTCATTGTTACTGTGTCAAGTTACATTGCTCTGAGCCATCCTCCTACTCACACGCTCCTATTCACAAGCCAAGGATACAGGTCCAATGAGTTATGTGCCCTGACCCACTCAGGACAACTCCGGAGTCATGGTTCTGATATTCTCAGCTCCTGAACAACTCTGTTCTCATCTCAGCCGATTTATACACACGAGCTCTTGTGAGGCCAGCCTCATGAATCATAAGTCTGTGCTCGGAGGGCGCCTACCTCGTCCTGCCCACATGTGGATTTAGTGACGCACAACATGAGGGCTAGCTCGGGCTCATTCTACTCACTTTCAAGTCAGTGATGGTTTCATTCTGTGTATCCCTTGATCCACTATGTTACTACAGACTGGAGATCAAAAAAACATAATTCGTTTGGTAATTTTATGTAATGCCATCCTGGAGATGAAATTTTAATTATGAAAGAAAACTAGTTGTTTAGTCAGCAACCATTTGTCAGTTGCGTGCTACATGGCAGGCATTGTGCCAGGAGATGAAGACCGGATGAGTAAGATGAAGGCTTTGTCTTGGAGTAGCTCATAGCCCTGAGGCCAGTGCAAGGCGAGAGGGCAGATGATTTCAGTCCGATTTGGTGAGGGATGAGGTAGGGTGAAGTCTTGGGGGATGACTGCAAGCTAGTCAGACAAAGGCTGGAGGGCAGGGAGGGATGAACAAGAACAAGACAGGAAAGTATGGACAGGGAGTGGCAGACGGGAGACCAACCAGAGCAGCCTCTGGGCTGTAGAAGGTACTTGAATGTTAACCTATAGGTCAGTGCTTTCCAACATTTAAGGAATACTTGTTCTGTGTGATGGTAAGGACTCTTGCATGGTAAATGGGGTTCATGGTTAACCAAATTTGGGGAAGACTGATTTAAAAGACAGTATCCATACTCTTCAGTTGGTACCTGTTTTACTGAGCATTGTGCATCAGGCAGGGGGTGGAGGGTGGGGAGGGGGGAAGCCACAGAGAGGGAATAATACACAGGGGCCCTGCTCCCAGGGCTTACAGGCCAATGAAGAAAGTAGGAATTAAACAAGTGGATGCAAATGATATGTTAAGTATTTACAAGAGAGAAAAGTTCCAGAAAGGAGACAGTTACAGGATAAAGGATAGAGTGGTTAATAAGAACAAGAATTAACATTCTTTTAACCCAAGCCATGAGCTGGGCATTGGGCTAAGGGCAGCAAAATCATTATTATGTTTTAGAAAAGCTAATTGGGTCAATATGCTAATGTGCTCTTTGCATTCCCCAGTATTGGACATGGTAATAGGCCATTTCCCGAGTGAGTTTGGCCATGGGACCTCCCCTCCCCTCCCAGGACACACATTCAGTGCTATGGCAGTTTTGGCATGAGGAACCATTGAAAGGTTCTCAGCCAGTGAGAGATATGGTCAGGTTTAATTGTCCAAATGGTAGAAAACATTTACTTTATTATCTGGTAAATTAAAAATGGCCAGAAACTTTAGAAAGCATTAGGAATCTTCTTTCTAAACTTTAGAAAGAGTTTAGAGAATAAAAACTACCTTTACTTTTGAAAATATTGACCTATTAAATCTGAGTTTCCTGGAGAATAGTCTGTATTTTTTAAAAGCTCCTGGATACATAAGAAACTGGTAACTTTGATTGCCTCCGAGGAGAGGTCCTGGTTGGGTGGGTGATATGGACAGGAGGGAGACCCCTCTTTGCTGAGTAGTGAACCGTGGTTACGTATTGCCTGTTACAAAATATTGTGTAAATTAAAAAAATCTCTGTAGGTGATCCAGAGGTAGGTGATCCAGATTGAGAACCAGTGTTAATTAATGAATCAGAAACAAAATATTGTGAAATAAATAATTAAAAATTTCTATTACAGATAAGAGGTGGTAGAATAGATTTGATCATTCAGAGGTTATTCACCTTAAAGAATCCAACTTTCCAGTGATGGGAAGAAAAATTAGGTACCATGAGGGGTGAAGGAGACAGTAAAAGGGGAAGTAGTGGCCAAAGACTGTAAGTTGCTGTCTGGTGGACAGCGTCAGGGTTGGCTGTCGGAACCCTGACTCCTCTCTACTCACTCGCTGACTAACTGTGCGACATGGGGATATTTCTCAGTCCCCCAGATTTGGAATATCAAATGAAACAATCAGTGAAGGTTTTACACATACACACGCAGCACTTAGCACAGTGCCTGGTGCCAAGTGAGTAGATAGGGTAGATTTGGATATTTTTGTGTGGAGGGCAGAAGAGTGAAGTTATAAAAGTGAAGATAGATCAAGATCTTGCAGAGGATGAAGGAGAGGGGAATAAAAGTGCAGGCTGCAGGTGATTCTTGGAAAAGAGGAGAACCCCCTCCTCTGGGAGGGAAAGGAAGGAAAGCGGTAAAGAGGTGAGGTGGCAACAGAGACATGTTAGAAGGGAGGAAGAAGCTGAAGGAGATCAGGTAAGGAATTTTACTCCTCTTCTCTGCAAAGAAAGAGGCAAGGTGGGAATAGCATAAAATGTTTCATATGCCCACAATATCTGATGCACATTAGCCATATTTGTGGTTAAAGTAAACTGGTGCCAGACCTCATCTCGAGATAAAAATATAGGGGGCCTCCCTACCGTGTCACCTCTTTGCTGCTTCTATTTTAATTCATTACCTCTGGCACAAATCTTTCAAGGGACATTTATTCAAGCCATTTAAAAAAGATTTCTAGTAAAAATATAGCTAGCATACAATATTATATGAGTTTCCGGGGTCCACCATAGTTAGTCAACATTTATAGACCTAAAGAAGTGATCACCATGGTAACCCCAGCAACCATCTGACATCGTTACCACGCTATCACAATATTATTGACTATATTCCCTGTGCTGTACATCACATCCCTTACTTAACTTGCTCTATACCTGGAAATTTGGAACACTTGTTCCCTTTCACCTTTTCTCCCCCTTTTAAACTTTTCAATTACAGTTGACATTCAATATTATTTTATATTAATTTCAGGTGTACAGCATGGTGGTTAGACATTTATGTAATTTAAGAAATGATCCCCCTGACTAGTCTAGTACCACCTGGCACTAAGCGTAGCTATTACCATATCATTGCCTATATTCCCTCTGCTTTACTGTACATCCCCATGACTATTTTGTAACTACCAGTCTGTACTTCTTAATCCCATCACCTTTTTCACCCTTACCCCCAATCTCCTCCCATTTGTCAACCCAACCAATCTAGTACTCATCTGTACCACGCATAGTTATTACAATATCATTGACTATATCACTTATGCTATAACCTACATCCCCATAACTACTTTGTAACAACCAATTTGTGCTTCTTAATCCCTTTCCCTTTTTTTCACCCACACCCTTAGCCCTCTCCCATCTGGCAACCATCAAAATGTCCTCTGTATCTATGAGTTTGTTTCTGTTTTGTTTCTTTATTTTACTCTTCAGATACCACATATAAGTGAAATCACAGTGCATCCTTCTTTCTCTGTCGGAAGTAGTCCACTCAGCACAACACCCTCCAGGTCCATCCATGCTGCCACAGATGGCAAGAACCCATTCCCTTCCATAGCTGAGCAATATTCCCGTGTATATATGCACCACCTCCGCTTTATCCATTCTTCCATCGACAGACACCCAGGCCGCCTCTCCATCTTGGCCGTTGTAAACAATGCTGCAGTGAACATATGGATGCACATGTCCTCTTGAAGGAGCATTTTGAGTTTCTTTGGATAAGTACCCTGAAGTGGGGTTACTGGGTCCTTCTTTGTCTCTTGTTATAACCTTTGTTTGAAAGCCTAATTTGTGTGGTATAAGTGTTGATACCCCAACTTTTTTTTTTTTTTCATGAAATAACTTTTTCTGTACCTTTACTTTCCATGTCTGTGTGTCTTTCAATCTGAAGTGAGTCTCTAGTAGGCAGCATATGTAAGGATTTTCTTGTGCATGTAGCAGTTCTATGTCTTTTGACTGGAGCATTTAATCCATTTATATTGAAAGTAATTGTTGATAGATATGTAGTTATTGCCATTTTATTATTAATAATTTTGATTCCCCCTGACCCCAACTTAAAGAAGTTCCTCTAACATTTCTAGTAATACTGGTTTGGTGGTGATTGATTCGTTTAGCTTTTTCTTGTCTGGAAAGCTCTTTATCTGTTTCTCGATTTTAAATGGTAGCCTTGCTGTTGTTGGTCCCTTCCTTTTTATCACGTTGAATATTTTGTGCCAATCCCTTCTGGCCTGCCAAGTTTCTGTTGAGAAATCAGCTGACAGTCTTATGTGAGCTCCCTTATAAGTTACTAGTTGCTGCTTTTAGGATTCTCTCATTGTCATTAACTTTGCTATTTTAATTATAATGTGTCTTAGTGTGGGCCTGTTTGGGTTCATCCTGTTTGGGACTCTGTGCTTCCTGGGCTGTATGTCTATTTTCTTTGCCAGGTTAGGAAAGTTTTCAGTCATTATTTCTTCAGATAGTTTCTCAATCCTTTGCTTTCTCTCTTTTCCTCCTGGTACCACTATGATGTGAATGTTGTTACACTTGATGTTGTCCCAGAGGTCTCTTAAAATATCCTCATTTTTTTGGATTCGTTTTTCTTTTTGCTCTTCCAATTGGGTGTTTACTGCTACTTTGCCTTTCAATTCGCTTATTTGATTCTCTGCTTCATCTAGTCTGCTGGTGATTCCTTCTAGTGCATTCTTCACTTCGGTTATTGTATTCACTTCTGACTGGTTCTTTTTTATGGAGTCTATGTCCTTTTTTAATGCTTGCTATCTATTTGTCGAAGTTCTCACTAAGTTCCTTGAACATCTTTATAACCATTGTTTTGAACTCTATCTCTGGTAGGTTACTTGCCTCCATTTTGTATAGTTCTTTTTCTGGAGTTTTCCCCTGTTGTTTCATTTGGGATGCATTTCTTTGTTTCCTCATTTTGACTGCCTCTCTGTGTTTGTTTCTCTGTATGAGGTGGATCTGATATGTCTCCCAGTCTTGGCCGGGTGGCCTTATGTAGCAGGTGACCTGTGGGGCCCTGGCAGTCTTCCAGGTCACCTGCTCCAGGTGCTCCAGGAGTGCATTCATAGTTGAAATACTTTAGTACTCTGAAATGAGATTTATAGATGAAATTACCGACCTACATACATTTAAAAAATAATATAATGCCCAAACTATATAATATAGGAGAAATAAAAGTGAAGTGAGTTACCGTTAAATGTGTAATTCTCTCTGTGAACTTGCACTGGCTCCATCAGTAATACAATGGAGTACGTATCTATATACTCTGACATCTATATGAATCTATATGAATAATCACCATGGAGTGACAGCTGAAAACATTGGCTGATTTGGCTGTTTTATTATATTGGCAACTCAAATACCATGAACAGTTTTGCTGATGGTGATGTGATTTTTTGACATGAAGAATTTTTGGTAAAGTTTTGAACAGAATACATATTTCTCTCAATTTACACAGTAGAGGCATTTTTCAAAAATTCAGTGGATATTCAAAAATGCAAAGGACACTCAAATACAAGATATTTTGGATTTATACATAAAATGGAGTTAGACCATTATAAACAGGTTTTTCATCTACGTGAATGTCTAGTGGGACATGGAAAGTTCCAGGGCACTCAGGGCAATTCTTTGTTGCATGGGACTTTCCTGCACCCTGCAGGACATCTGCCACATGTGGCTGTCCACTCTGGTCATGGTGACAACCAAGAAACACCCCACAGATTTCCAAAATGCCTACTACGGGTTGGCACCATCCCCTTTGAGAACCACTGCAGTTGGATATGTGTCTATAATTGAACTCTACACTAGAGAAGCTCACTACATGCTTGTTGAATAGAATGATTAAAAATCTTGCAGATCCTCACAACCATCATTTTGAACTTTAGTTCATACTGTGGAGGGCTGTACATATGAATGGAAGATCCAGACAGGGATATCCAGATGTTTTAATCTTTCAAGCCTACCCCAGTTGCTTGGTGACTGCCCTTAATGCTACATACAGGAAAAACAAACAAACAAAACGTGAAGTCTTAGAACCGTGCCTGGCTCATAAGAAGTGCTTAGTAAATGTTAGTCACTAGTGTTATTACTCATCAGAGCAGGAAGAACATCTGCAGTGAGGTGATGCTGGTTTCTCTGACATGAGCCTAGATCATAGGGTCAGTGTCAATTTAATGAGCAAACGTGGCTGGAGATAGTCATTAAGATAAAGGAAAAGGAAGATTCCATCTAAGACTCCATAAGTACATGGCACAGATCACACTCCTTTGCTGTTTTTTTCCCCCTGCAAAGAGAATGTGAGATCTGATATGACTTTACTTTTGACCATTCAAACTGTTGCTTGCATCAGCAAAAACTACCCATACTGGGGTGATGGTTCAGTTTGGGGTTTATTCTCCTACACACAAATACACAGAGACGTGCAAAGAACATAGGCTGTTGTATACTTTTTAGGTTGTTACAAATGATTTGTGCATCTCTAAACTTGAGAAGAGAGAAAATTTTCTCACGAACATGGAAAAGCTCAGCTACAAAAGAATTCTTAGCTGTAATAGGAGTGTGTAATTGAGAGAATGTAAAAAAATGAAGATGTAGTGTCTCTAGTATGGTGAAGGAGAGAGGTGGTTCTTTTTTTCCTTGAGTAAAGCATCTATAAAATGCAAAAGAAAATGACTCTGGACTCTGGAGCCAGGAATTCATGATGCCAGCATTTTGCAATAACATCCCCTTTCATCTACAAATCTCACAACAGTTTATGGGCACCAATTAAGTTTCACCATACTCTTACAACTCACACTGTTTTATTCACTCCCTTTTTACTGAGGAAAACCACCAGGGCAGAGAATGTTTGAAGAGGCACTTGTAGTTACAGAGCTGGGATTTGAACCCTGTACCAAATATTCTGGCCCAGGGAGGAAGGGGGCCTACATACGTAGTAACTTGACAGTTTACTCATGGCTGCTGTTTCATGGAGCAGGAAGTGACCTCCAGCAACTTGGAGGGGAAGAAATAAGCTAGGAGTTCAGAGAGGGTCTTGGGGACCAAAAGTGAGGACGAGAGATCCTGATATAGAGCGAAGGGACGTGGACCTGGTGTCTCTGACCACCACACTCCTGTCTTAGCTTCCATGTCCCTGAATGGGTACATTGAGATTGCAATTCATACCAACCACTCTAGGTTCTTCTCCAGTGGAGTGTGTGTGTGGACAGGACTTACTGTAGGGGCAAGAGGAGAGAGGTCTGGTATTGGTGGACAGAGAGGGCAGCCAGTTACCAAGTGAAGGGGCACCAGGAAGAAACTCAAAGGACAGCAGATTACGTTACTCCTTCTTACTTGCTCTCTTGGCCCTATTTAAAATGAAACTAAAAAAAAAGCCTAGGCTAGGTCTGAGATCAATCTCAGGTGGCCAAATGGGACAACTACATCTAAGACATTTCCAGGCTTAGAATTGTCCAGGACCCCAGATAAATCTATTTGGGCCTACCAGAACTTTTGAATTGAGACTAAAAGTAATTTAAAATAATTCACTTTCTCTCTTCATATCATCTTAAGGTGAATTTTTAAAGGTTGTGCATGAGTATTTTCACTTAAATGGAGCTAGACTTAGAAGAGGAGAATGGCTGGGAAGCCCCAGTAAAGGCAGGTGCAAATTCTTGGAGCAAGCAGGGATTTCACAGGCTCAACATCACCACACTTCTGAGGTTAAATCAAATACATAAAAACAGCAGCAAATCATTCATGTCTTTATAGTTACATGCTACATTGGAGGAGAATTTATTAGCACATCTAAATCTGAAAATGAAAGGTTATTGTATTGTTATATTTACAAGGCTAGGTTACAAGTAGGAGGCAGAAAGCAAAAATTTCTGGTTGCTATCAGTTTTTATTTCAAATTGCATCAGTTCATTAAAAACAAAAAGTTGAAAAAGGACTATAACAAATACTTTAAAAAGTCCATAACACTAACAGAAAAATAATACAAATCAGAAGTATATAAATTATGTATTTTCATTAAACAGTATTAAAATAGCTGCAAGTAACAGTTAATACATCTATATATAGACATGAACGTTTATAGATTATGCTTACATTCTTGCTTATACCAGTGTTTTAGGAAATGTTGAGATGATATTACCTGCATTAAAAAACACACAGCAAAAGTCGTATAGCTAGCCTTCTATCATCCATATTTCAGTAAGCTACAATATAATGGTAATTGCCGTTTATGATTTTGGGGGCATTTTAAAAGATCCCCAAATGCCTTTTAGGTTATCAAAGAAAGATGAAAGGATATTTGATAGTTTTTAACCTTTGATATAGTTTTAATGGTGAGTTATTTTATGGTCGTTTGGGTCTTGAAAATTTGGGAAATCACATGTAGTATAGAAACAGTCTCTTAATCGGAACAGGCAATTAACCAGAAAAGTCCATTTTCTAAGCTTGCACCCTAACAGACAACTTGTGATAAAGGAAACGTGGCCAGCCAGGGAAAAAATTTCCTTTTTTTATAAACCTTGAACTGAGAATGTCCCTCACCAATTATATGGGGTCCCTTGGGCCTCAGAACTTTCCACAAGCGGTTGGGTCTCTATGGCGATGCATCTGGCTGCTGAAGCGGAACACAGGTGATAAGGCGGCAGCAGGCGCTGGGACACCACGGGGAGCAGGTCTGGCTGCAGAAAACCACGCAGGGTCTTTTTGAGCATCTAGGAGTGCCTGTTGGGTCTTGTTCGGAGTCTGCACAGCCACCAGGTGGGCCTGCCTTAGGCTTCCCACCTGTCCAGGAAGGCTGGCACTGCACACCACCAGGTGTTAGCTTCTGGTGGCTGCCCCTGCGGGGAACGGGTGGCTCCCTGTGGGACCCCACTTCCGCTGATGCTTAAGCTTCACCCTTCTCCTACCCTCAGAGGCTATGACTCTGAAAGGAGTCCATTTTGCCCAGCCCCCTGCTCTCATGCAGCCGTTCAACATCCCCGTTCAAATTGCACTCCAGGGCAGCCGGCGGTGCCAGGGGAGGTAAGTCACCCCCCGGAATCTCTCATTCTACAGTGGGCATCTCGCTGAACAAGTGGCTAGAGGAAGTGCGGCCATCACGAGTTTGGGGGTTGAGTTTGGTCTTCATCCGCTGAGAGTACCCCCTTGCCATGCCTCCTGGGGGACCCTGCAGGCTTCCAGCAGCACTGACATGGGGGGCTGCATCCTTTCTTGTTGGCTTCCTCCTCCAGGTTGCAAGCTCTTGGAGGGACAGGAACCTTTTAAACTCACCCCTGGCTCCCATCACTAGCACATAGCCCAGCGCATAGTTAGTGCTCAATAAATATCTCTTGGTTAAGTGAAGGAATGAGGAAATTACCACCAGCATTTGGTCCGATTGTTGAAGCCTGCTTGGGCCTTGGAGTCACAGACCTGGGTTCAAATCCCAGCTCCACCACTTAACTAGCTGGATGACTGTGGGAAGGTCAGTTAATCTCTCTGCCTCATCCCCTAGTCCACGAAATGGGGACAGTAATATCCTCCACGTACCTTAGCATGCTCCCTGTGTACTCTCTATACCTTTCCATTAAAGTATTTTAGCCAGTTATTAGCCATCTTAAGAGGGGAAGTGAAATAACCTACTCCTTAAGGGGGGAAGTGAGATAACTAAGCTATCTTGAGGGCCTCTTTTCTCCCCAGGGGAATGCAAAGCAGAGGGGCTGAGAGCCTTACATGACACTGCTCTCCCTCTGCCTGTCCCCTGGTTAGGGGCAGTGGGGCAGTCAGAAGTGGACACCAAAGTGGAGGGAAGAGCCATGTCTGAGGGTGTTGGAGGCATGGGATAGTCAAAGCTTGCCAGCTTACTCCAGGGAGGGGTACATTTCATAGCCAAGTTCACTTGCTCTATCTGGAAACATGGATGATTTATTAGTGATTTGAAGTCGAGTTGGGAGCTGAGAAAGTGGAAACAGTGAAGATCACACTGCTCATCACATTACCCACTTCCATCATCTACTCTCATGGGTATTTGGGAGAGAGAATGCAGGAGAGTGAGATACAGGGGTCTGGACGGATATGGGAGTTGGAGGAGGAAGGAACAGATATGCTACAGAGGAAAGAGATACAGGCAAACACACCTCTCTCCTAGAAATGAACTAAAGCTTTTGTGAAAAGACAATTAAAGTGAATCACTGTATGGCAGAGGATCAAATGACAACATGCAATGGAACAAGTTTTAATGCCCTGGTCTTAACATAATTAGCTAGATAGGAGAGCAGTCATGCACCCCCCAAAGCAGTACAGTATCCCATTTTCATTTCTGAAATGCACAATTGGATTATTGCTCTTTCCTCTTACCAAACTCGATGAAACACGTTGATTTTACTTCACCTCATTTGCTGTTTCAAAAGAAGTTGTTAAATAATTTTGTAATTAAAAAATAGAAGTGTGAAAATAATTACTCAGATATCCTCTGCAACACAAATAAATTGCAGTGAAATATTAATTTAACATACCAATGCTTAAAATTGCATACATGTGTGAAACGAGAATCCGATGAATTATCAAGCTTTGACGAACTACAGCATCTTTCTAAGGAACACTTTTTGCACAAGTTACAGTGTCGGAGGGAGAGGCTGCTGGCTTCTGCAGGGATCACACCCCATGAGCAGGTTCAAGCTCTTTGAAATTGAGTTTGCCTCAGGCTAAGCCAGAAGACACCTGTAGTCAAGTGTAGAAGTCAGGGCTGTTGGGAAAGTCAGTTCTGTCTGCAGGGGAGACAACAGAAGAGGGTGGATCCTGCCTTTATGAATAAAACATCTCTGGGTAACACACTGGTTAGAAATGAAGCTGTATTGCTGGCAAAAAAGAATACAAATGCTGATTACTCATCTCTGGCTAGGGAGCAAAATTAGATCATTCCTAAGTGCTTTGAGGTCCTTGGATGAAAGTACTTGTAAATACCACAAAGTTAATTACAGGGCTGCTTGTGGTCTCAGAAAACTGAAAACAACCTAATATTCAACAATAAGGAAATGGTTAAGGAAATTATGGCACATCAAACTGATGCAGTATTACGTAGCCAATAAAAGGGTTACAAAGAATTGCTGCTGACATGGGAAAGGGCTTATTATGTTAAGTGAATAACACAAAATTAAAAGAAAACACTATTTCTAGTGAGATCTCATTCTATTTAAAACAATATAGAGGAGGGAAATAATTCAGTAAGTGAACAGTTATGATGTCTAAGTACTAGAATTGTGGGTTATTTTTGTTCTCTAGACTTTTCTGTATTTTCCAAGTTTCATAAAATGAAAATATAAAAAGTGCGTTATGGTCACAAATTCTTTGACATTTTTTGAGGCTTTTTTTATGGCTCAGTTTGTAGTTAGGTGTCATGAATGCTTCATATATGTATTGAGAAGAATGTATATTCTGTAGAGGATGATATCCTGTGTTATCATTGAGATATAGCTTGTTAATTGCTCAAATCTATTTCCTTACTGATTTGTCTTGGTTGAGCTACCAATTACTAATGGAGTACATAAAAATATCTAATAATCTGACAGTGAATTTTGTCCATTTCTCCCTGTAATCCTATCAATGAGGCAATGTTATTGGGTACATATAAATTAGTATCGTTAAATCTTCCAGGTGAATTGAAACTTTAATCAGTGTTATTACCTTCTTAACTTTTAATAAAGCTTTTTAACCTTAAGGTTCATATCAGCTTGCTTTTCATTAGACTTTGCCTGACAAGTTTCAACCTTTCTATAGCTGTGTGTTTTAGATGTATCTTTTATAAAATTATACATGTTTAAATCCAGTTTGACAATATTTGTCTTTTTTTTAATCTTTGTCTTTTAACTGGATCATTTAATCCATTTAGATTTATTGTAATTAGTGATGTACTTGGATTTATTCTATCATGTTGTGTGTGTGTGTGTGTGTGTGTGTGCGCGCGCGTGTGCCTTCTATTTGTTCTGTCTTTTCCATGAGGTTTTTTTTTTCCTCCTCTTTACTGTTTTTCTTTTGGATTGATTCTTCCCCCCCCCTCCCCCCGCATTCTTTCTCCCTCTACTAGCTTGGAAACTATATCACCTATTTGTACTCTTTTAGTGGATACTCCATAAATTTTAGTATGGAAACTTGAACTTATTAAGGAGAAATCAATGTCTTTATCTTCCCCTTGAAAAATATCAGACATTTGGAACACACTAACCCTCTCACCCCCTTTAAGTGATATGCTTTTGTGATGTATTTATCTTTTATCCCCATAATGACGATGATAATAATTTTAATTATTTAAAAAATTTAAAAATAATTTAAATTTCAATATTTAAATTTAATTATCATTATTTTATAAGGATAATATCGTTACTTACCCATTCACCCCTGTAATTGCTCTTCATTTCTGGTTAAATCTTTACTCTTCCATCTGGATTGTTTTCCCTCTGCCTGAGGTAAATACCTGACCTTTTCCTTTAGTGACGATCTATTGATGACAAACTCAGTTTTGTGTGTGACTGAAATGTCCTTATTTCGTACTTATTCTTGAGAGATTTTTGCTAGTAGTGACTTTCTCTCAGCATATTGACAATATTCCTGTCTTCTGGCTTCCATTTTTGTTATAGAGAAATAAGCTCTCAGCCTATCTGTTATGCCTTTGAAGTTAATCTGCCTTTCCCTCTGTCTGCTTTTAAGATTTTCTCTTATCTTGGTGTCTGCAATATCTCTGTGATATGTCTAAACATGGGTTTTTAAATTTTATCATACTGGGCCTTTGGAATCTGTGGACTTCATCAATTCTGGAATCTTATTATCTTTTTAAAATATTGCTTCTGACTTATTTCTCTTTCCTTTTTCTGAAATCTTGAATAGACCTTATTTTTTACCTTTTCTATTTATCTTCCATGTTTCTTAACCTAGCTTTAATATTTGCCATTCAAGAAATCTCTATGTATTATACTCTATTTTTCAGATCCATCTCTGTGTTTACTAATTATCTTTTCAGATGTACCTAATTTGTCCATTGAGTTTTTATTTCAATTATTTTTCATTTCTAGAAATTCTAGAGTTTTTAGAGTCTTTTGTTGTTTCTGATATTTCCAATCCTTCTTTTATTTCCTCAAACACATTATAGATATATTTTCATACACTGTCCAAATATCTGAAGTTTTTTTTCTGTTGTGTATTTTTTCTCACTCAAAGGTCCTTGTTGTGTGTTTTATGACTTTTGAGTGAGAACACATAGTCCTTGAACTTTTATAGGATTCCTTTGAGGCTTAGGTCGGAGGTGAGTTTTTCCAGAGAAGTGTGTATTTGCTTCTGCCAGCTGCTAAAGGGACAACTACTTGAGACAACATTAAACACAATTCTTAGGTTAAGGTTTTGAATTTCCCAGGTAGCGTGAATTCAGGCTAAAACTCTCTTGTGATCACCTTAAAGTTACCAAATCTCAAGGGGAGATTACAATTTTCCTCCTTTACTAGTTTCAGGGTGTGAGGTGGTTATTTCTAGTTCATCTTTACACAGAGTATGAGGTCCTTTGGGGGTCCCAGGTCTAGATGAGTGGTGTTTTAAATCTCATACTTATACCTTGGATAGGTTTTGGGCATTGTCTCCTGTCCCTGTGCCCTCCCCCAAACTGTGAAACTGAAGCTCAAGGTCACCAAGTTCTGTACATGCCCTCAAGGCAAAAGTTTACTTCTGTTCACTTTCTTCTCTGTGTTCCTACTTCCAGAATGTTTTTGTCCTATGAGTATTTCCAACTATTTTTATAAAGCTTTGACCAAAATTTTTAATTGATTGCAGTTAGAGTGGGTATCTAGTTCACCATGCTGGTGAAACAGAAGCCCATTAATAAAAATAATAAAAATATATCTGTGTATTTATTTTTGGTGATTATTTTATATCTCCTTCCCCTCAAACATGAAACAACTTCTTTACAAGGGATCTATGAGGTTGTCATCTTTTCATAAAGCTTTAGAACAAAATGGACAGACATATTAGTAAGAGATAATACACTCTAGTATACTACCAGGTCTGCTTATTCTTAAATTAGATCAGAATCAGGTTATGCCCATTTTGTATATCATTCAATTATAATTGAGTACATGAAATCAACATATCAGAAATGCCAGAGAGACCTCATAATAAGCCTCTTCACGCATGGCATCCATAGATAGCTTACAATAAGCCTCTAGGATACCTTACAGTCCAAGCAACTAAAATCAAGTTTCAGAACAAAAGAGAAAATGCAGGGTGTTGGGTATTGGAAACCCACAAAATATCTGAACTTCACTTTTGGACGAAAACTCTTTTCTTAATCAGTTATGTTTGTTGATAAATTGTCAAATGTACTGGCTCAAATTTCATTAATTTTTTTCCCCCCTGCTCATTCTCTGAGGGTGGGATGAGAGAGGATAAGTAAAGTATCAATGCAGTCTACAAATCCCCAGACCAGGTTCTTGATCCCCAAAGTCGTAGTAACCAGGATTGCTGCCGTCTGAGGTCAGTGCTTCCCAGGGCAGGCTCTTGGAACATCCTGAATACATGCCTCTCACTCTCTTTGGTTTGAAGGTGTTGCCTAGGAGAAAGGGAGTTAGGAAGAGGAAGGGAAAGGATGGGGGAGAAAGTATAAAATATGCTTTGGAAGGAAACAACTAGCAATTCCCTTGACAGGAGTTTTACTTAGTTTCAAAATTTAGTAAGCGTTTTACGAAGGCTGGATGGAGCCTGAGCCTGTACCATGATAACTGCGATTGTTTGGCTGCAGATTTCACTAAGTCTCTGAAACAGAACTACCTGAGGGACTCAATTGCCTTCTGAGCAGGAACAGCAAACCAGTGACACTGATTTGAGATGGAGGCAAATTGGAGAACACACTCCTGCTCTCCGTAGGGGGACCTCTGCTTGGTCTGGCCAGCTGTTCATAGGCAGGAATGTGGATCTGGTGGTGTTTTCAAAAGTCAGAAATTAGCATTTTTATGAGAAATTGCATGATTTTTAAAGTGTTAACAACTATCCATTAAAAAAAAAAAAAACACTATAGAGAAAGCCAAACATAACACATTTCTGGGCTGGATCTTATTCATGGGTCACGAGTCTGCAACCTTTGTATTGGACTTTACTGTTCTCTGGAACCCTACTGTGAGAGAATTTATTACATCCTTTGCTGGAGCAGAGCAGGGAGAAGGAGGGAAGAAATGTGGGGCCACTCATGAAGCGTGTGAGTGGACAGAGAGGAAGAGAAGTGGGGTGAAGGGAGAGAGGAGAAGGCAGCCGTGAAGCCCTCATTGTTCTGAGTGGATTGGGCCCGGGGCCAGAAAGCCCCATGGTAGATACGCTGCCTTTCCAACAGCTGGATATGAAAGAACAAATCAGATCCTATTTCAGGATGCTGTTTAGTCCAAATGTGAACTTTCTGAGTCATTCTTTCCATATGAAGTTTATCGAAGAACATAAAAAATATTTTCAGGGATAAAATGCAATATCCCTGAAAGATAAGCAAATTCATAATATTTGTTTACACCAAACAAATGAATGCTACTTTTATAAGTAATTCTTTTCTAGCCATCAATTAAACAGGTCTGTAAAGACTTCTACCAGCTAACATTCCTTAGTTTGTTACGTTAAAGAAAAAAAGTATAACACATAATTTTAGCGTGTTTAGACGGACTTTTCACCACGCTCTGCACATGGGATCTCATTGTGTTGTGTCAAACCTGCTCACGACCCTTAGGTGGGCAGCAAATGAGATCATCCCCTCACCACCCCATGGGTTGTTGGTAAATGTTCCCACTTCTTTATGAGCTTTTTGAAATATCTCTTCCCCACTTCTTCCAAAGGACAGCCTTGTCTACCTCAGAGAGGAAGAGAAATATATACCCCAATAATGGAGACCCACTGAATATGCACAAGAAGCTGCCTTCCAGTGCTGGAGAGGACCGAGCCATGCTTCTAGGATTTGCAATGATGGGCTTCTCAGTCCTAATGTTCTTCTTGTTTGGAATAACCATCCTAAAGCCTTTTATGCTCAGGTAAGAAACAGAGAAAGATAGACCCAGAATTTCCAATTCAGATCAGATGCAGGCACAATGGTAGAGGAGGGAGGCTGGTTTGGTTTCTGCAGCCCTCCTGACCGGTGTCTAGGACAGGAAAGAGATTCACTTGTTCCTGTCTCAGTGCTGGGAGGCAGCTGGGTGTGGAGGAAGAGGTGGTAAGAAAATGGAAGGTATTTCTTTGATGCTTCCCGCTTCAATCTCAAAAATACTTCCAACAACTAGTTCACAAATTAGATATTCATGTAGGTAACAAATTCTTGCTTTGACATACAGATATCCCCTGGTAGGGTTAATTTATGCCTTATACATGAGTACAATAAAAGTTTTAGAGTCTGAGTTTTTTTAATTTGATGATGTCTACTTGGAATATACCATGTTTCCCCGAAAAGAAGACCTAGCCAGACAATCAGCTCTACTGCATCTTTTGGAGCAAACATTAATATAAGACCTGGTATTATATTATTATATTATATGTTATATTATATTATACCTGGTCTTATAGTAAAATAAGACCCGGTCTTATATTAATTTTTGCTCCAAAAGACGCATTAGAGCTGATTGTACGGCTAGGTCTTATTTTTGGGAAAACATGGTAGTAGTTGCTCAATAAATATTAGTTTCTTTCGTTTTCTTATAATTAGTTTCCTTATTAGATGCATGTAAAAATTGTTACCATTTACTAAGTATATATGACAAATATACAATGTTTCATCCTTTCTAAACCACAGCAAACCCATAATGGAAGCATTATTTTAATTTTATAAATGAGAAACTGAGGATCAGAAAGGCCAAGTAACTTGCCCAAAGTCACACAGCCAGTAAAGAATACATAAGACTTCTTGCCTCCTAATACTTAAATGAAGGTTGCTGCAATGTGGGGGATGGACATTTTGATTAGGCAGGGGAGGAGTTGTTTAATTTTAGAGGATGGCTCACACAACATGAAGTATTTTGGGGAAGGGCAGTACTGGGAAAGCAAGGAACACTTTCTCTTTGGCTAGCCGATGAACAACACAAGGCCCAGAGGGAATGGGAAAAGGAATGCCTAGGAGTTCAGCGAAGAAAAGAGGTCATAGAAAAAGAAGTGGGTGGCCTACTTTGTTATTTGTCAGCCTAATCTCCTGCCATTCCAGGGTTAACATGGTTAGGGCAACAATGTAGAGGTGACCATCCAGTATAGCACATAGTGCCACTCTTAGAAGGATCCAAGGAGAATTTTCTCTCTGATATCAGCACCAGGAGAATCTCTTCTTGCTCCTGATCAACCAGCTTACTTTTATTCAATGGACACCAGGAATCTCATACCTGGTTGTGTTTTCTTTATTGCTTTGGCTGCTAGGAAGCTTAGAGCTTAATTTGTGGCCCAGTTCTCACAACTAACAGGGATCTATGATCTACAAGTTAGGTGTTTGTACCTCACTCTTGAATTCATTCTAGCTTTCTACTTTCCTTTTCCTGTTGCTACATTTTCTTTCTATCACCTCTGCATTACATATATTTATGTAAATTGAATAAATATGTGTGTGTATGTGTATGTTTGTGTGCAGGTCAGATTGTCTTTTAAAAATGTGATGTATTTGCTAGATGGTTTGAAGATGGCACCAAACTCTTGCTCATATTTAAATTTTAGTTTTCAAAACATTTCTGGAAATTGGTTTTTTTAAAGTGACGTAGTGAATGCTTAAGAGTGGTGAAGTCTCATCTCTCTTTTGCCTTGTGATCTTGTGGCACCAGAGAGTAGTTCTGCTCCATAAAAATGATAATTAAGAGGCTTGGGTAGCTCATATCTATTTCCACTCTGTGAAATACTTATCTCTCAGTCAAAGGATGGTTTCTGTCTATTTGTAGACAGATAGACATACAATGCTATTGAAAGAATGTGCTCAGTTTTTTTCAGGGCTAAATACATCTCTGGTTCCACCTGTAAGGGCCTGGCCCAGCCCTTGTGCATAGGAAAGAATGTCCCGCTCTCTATATTGGAGCTTCCTGACATCTTCAAGGAAGGTTCAAATCATACTCCATTCGGCACTTGGCTAGGATTTAGAGAATTTAAGTTCTAACACAGATAAGCAGAGAACTCTAAATAAGTATGGAAATTAATTTTGTGAAAAAGTAGGCCAGTGCTAAACCTGTGAAAGAACCTTATTTCCCATTTTTGTATTTTTCACTTGTCCAACACATTTTCCTTCTAGCCCCCATCCAGTGATGTTTTTATGTCCTGGGCCTTAAGATTGTGTTAAACTACACTGTGTGTCTCAGCTTTGTTATATTAATAAAGTGCAATGATGACTTACGGTCACAGATCGTAACAGGAGTACAGTATGAAGCTAGCTAAACAATGCTTTTCAAATATTCTGACTTCAGGATTCGATACTCTAACTTCTTGTGTTTAAGTCACCAGGAAACACACAGGGAAACACCACATAACCTAGATGTGGGTGTGAGGGTGCTCGAGCAGCTGGTCCTGTATATTCCATCAGAGCCATTCCTCTCACCCTCATTTCCTTCATCTTGGACTTGGGCTCTAATGATTTCACACATACATGTCCTTTCTCTTCAACACCACAGTCTTCATGGGAAGAAATGTTGTCTACCACTTGTCATTGCACCTGCGACATCCTTTGTATGGTGTCCCTAGGAAAATTCTCACGGACGGCTTTCCAAGTCAAATTGAATTCACTGCACTCACTGAGCCTTTACTATGAGACAGGCATTGAGCTTTAAACTTTTTTTTTTCTCATCAACAAACACAATTAACGTTTATTGAGTGCTTACTATTAAGCTGTGAGGAACATAAGGATGACTAGGACGCAGGTCCTGACCGCAAGGAACCACCGATGGCAAAGACGTGGTGGGTTCTCTAATGGGACGGCGTGTGATTTGCATTTGCCTCTGTGGAAGCAGAGTGGGTACATGGAATTGTTCCTTGTGACCAGAACTGCTGGGGGCTGTGTCGACTGAGCCCTGTTGTTGGTCTTCTTCCAAAGGCACATGGTCATCAGGGCAAGCCAGTGGACGCATCTTGAAATGATGACGCACGAGAGGTGACAAGGTTTCTGAGTGTGTGTGAATCTTGGTGGTTACAGTATTTATGGTGATACGACTCGAAGTACGGTTCTCCAAATACCTGCATCACCAATTCTGTTAAATAGACAGATTCCTGGGCCTCAACTCCAATCAAGTGAACCCAGATCTCTGGGTGTGAAGCGTAGAATCCATATTTTTACAAATTCTTCACTCTAACACATTCACTCATGTGACTCTGAAGTTTGAAAACCATGGATCTAAGGGTTGGTGTAGTGAGAAATATGCCAGGAGGGACGTAACTGATACGGGACTTGGCAACTTGCTGCTGTATATTCCGTCTCCGCGTCCGCCATGCTCTCTCATCATTGTGTTCCTTCTGTAATGGCTCCATATTACCTCAGAATGGATAAACGCCTCCGGTTACCACGTTAGAAATCTAGAACTAAGTTTTCTAGAGGGTAAAGATCATTTATTTTTTTTTCAAATTGAAGCACTCAGAGAGAAGAATCGAACTGCACCACGATGCACACACGCATCACGGATGACTGGATGGGCTGTGCTTTCACCTGTGACGTGGGCTGCCAAGGTCAGAGCAAATACCCGTGTCTTCAGGTGACTGTGAACCTCACCCATTCAGGTCAGAAAGCTCTCCTACATTATAATGAAGAGGCTGTCCAGATAAATTCCAAGGTAATGTAAAGTTCACGTAATTAAAAAGTTCTAATTATAGCAACCCTTTCCCATCGCCTGGCCTAGCAGGGTGCAGAACCCCGGGCCATCTCTAGGGATAAATCTGTTTCTTTTCAGTTAATGTTTTCCTAGTGGTCAAAGCAGAATAAATGAAGCTAAAAGCATTGTTGGAGGAAAAAATGGGGCATACGGAAAGGGGACATATTATTCCAATTTCATAAATTGGTATCTGGAATTTATAGGCTGAGCCAAAGAAAAGAGTCACTTGTGGGCAGTCTTACTTTTGGAGGACCCACTCCCCATATCAAAAATGGTAAAAATCCACCTGAAATCGAGCAATATTTTTTCTCACCAGAGAAATGTAAAAGGATTCTTAGTTTTGATTTTAATAAGTTACTCAACTGGTTCTATGACAAAATGTACACTTACACCTGCCAAAGTTGAATTGTATTAGATTAGTTGACATGTTACACGTTGTCTTTACTTAAGCACTAATTTCAATCTGATGATTTCTGTTTTCTATTTTGGATGTGATTTTTCAGGTTTCAAACATTTTTGTAGGCTCTTGGCACAGCGCTTGGTGGGTTCGTAATAAGCCTGGAGCTTTTTGGGAGAACATCACCAGCTGATAGAACTCCCTTATTCTCCATTGGGTCTGCCTCCCAGGAACCAGAGCCCAGGGGGGGCCCTTTCTGTGGGCCTCGGGCAAAAGCCCCCATGTGCCAATCCTTTAGGGAAAGATCTTACTACAGGAAGTCAAGACAAAGATGACAGAGGGATTAATAGGTGTTGTACGCACATAGAGCTCAACACGTATTTGTTGAATGGACAAATGCATTGAGTTACGGTTCAGGAATAGACTGCATGTGGGGAGAAGTGTGGTCCTTAGGAAGTTGGTCAGCGCCTTTTCTGCAGTGTCTTTATTCTAAGGATACCTTCCCACATCCTCGCTTAGGGCCTGGAAATGGCCATTTCATTGTGGCCCTCCTGCCAACCCTTCCCTGCGTACGATGTAATAGGTCTCATCACCTCCTGAGACCGAAACTCCCCACAAAAAGCTTCAGTTTGAAGCTATTTCAGATTTAAAACTGTTTTAGTTAAGTGCTTGATGTCAGAGAGGGCATCCTCATCTTTCTTCCTCTTCCATATTCCTAGTGCTTTTACACACCTAAGTGCCACCGAGATAGAAATGATTTGCTCAACAGAGCTCTGGACATAAAGGAATTCTTCGATCACAAAAACGGAACCCCCTTTTCATGCTTCTACAGTCCAGACAGCCAGTCTGAAGATGTCATTCTTATAAAAAAGTATGACCAAACGGTCATCTTCCACTGTTTATTTTGGCCTTCCTTAACTCTGCTAGGCGGTGCCCTGATTGTTGGCATGGTGAGATTGACACAGTACCTGTCCTTACTGTGTGCAAGACACAGCACTGCACTCAGAGGTGAGGTAGGCAGCCAAGTACCTTGTATGGAACAGCATTAATTCAAACTGTGAAGGGTGGGGAGAAGCAAAGGAAGGAGCAAAGACATGCTTTTTAGAAATTAATGTGAAGCCACAAATTACTAAATAAACTGATTAAATAGAGCAATATTCACTTGACTAATAATGAACAATTTTGGCGTTTTCTCCTCTTTCTGTTGTGGAATAGTGGGGAGAGCACGGTTCTCAGATGAGGGTTTGAGTCTGTAGGTCTTAATGACAACTTTCCAGATAGGGTCCCTTTGGCAATTCAGCTGCATGTTTGAGCCTCTCTCTTTTCACCTATAAAATGGGGATAATCTCTTTTTTCATGGGATTATTTTAGGGAATATGTGAAATGCCTAGCTTAGTTTCTGGCACCTAGTAGAGGCGCTTTAAAATGTTAGATTAAAAAAAAAAAAAAAGTCTTTTGCTAAGTTTCAATGTTTAGTGAGCCTTATCCCTCCTTCTGGGTATATACCCAAAGGAAAGGAAATCAGTACCTCTAAAGGATACCTGCACTCCCATGTTCACTGCAGCACCGTAGCCAAGATGTGGAAACAACTTGTGTCTATTGACAGATGAATAAAGAAATTGTGGTAACACACACACACACACACACACACACACACACACACGGGAATATTCTTCAGCTTTAAAACATAAGATCCTATTATTTGCAACAACACAGATGAACCTGGAGGGCAATATACTATGTAAAATAAGCCAGACACAGAAAGGAAAAAGTGCATTTCATACATATGTGAATCTAAAACATCTGAATATATAGAAACAGAGTAGAATGGTGGTTATCAGGGCTAGAGAGGTCGGGGGGATGGGAAGACGTCGGTTAAAGGGTGCAAACTTTCAGATATAAGATAAGTATAGATTAAGTATGTAGCATGGTGACTATAGTTAACACTGTACTGAATACTGGACATCGACTATGAGAGGAGATTGCAGGTGCTTTTATCTCACACACACACACACACACACACACACACACACACACACAAACTGTGAGATGACACAATTAGCTTGACTGTAGTAACCATCTCACTATGTGTATATGTATCAAATTACATCGTACACTTTAAATGTATACAATTCTTATTAAAAAATGAAATAAATTCAGTCAGCCTTAGTACTTTTCATCGGACAACTTGTATAAAGGCAAGAGTAGGAAGTTGCAGGAGAGGATTCTCCCTCACCTTCTCTTGGCTAACTGAATAAGATCATGTATTTAAGGTCCCAGAATGTGCTGTTTAAAAGGTTGTGGTAAATTCTTTTGTATACCGAAGACTTCTCTGTGATAAAATATTTGTATGCATACAATTTTTAAATCATTCTGCAAATTGAGTTTCTGTAGTTTTCTTAAATTAAGAGCACATCTCTGTTCCACAGTTTCTTAAGTTTGAAACCCATCTAACAATATGCAATTTTGGGGACTTTTCTCCTAACAAATCCCACTAATTTGAAAACCACTAATTTGAAACCTAGAGTGTGTGAAACCTAAAGTGTTTCAATTACTACAGTTTCTCATTTGTATAGTGGCTACTTGGTTCATTTCAGGAAAGAGAGACATTATGCTTAGAGAACAAAGACAATTTAGAACAATATTAATTCAAAATCACTCAAACCACTTGGCAAATAAACAAAATTTAAGCAATTATTTGCTGTTAATTGCTTAGAAGTACTAAGAAGTATCAATGTCCCCCTTTGCAAGGTTTACAACAACTGAAAGCAAAACCAGTTTGCTTCTAACCAACTTCTCTTTTGGGTTCTGGTATTTAACTGACTTGAAAAAAAGTCTGCCTACACATACAAACACATTCATACATGTATGTGTATACATACATTTCTGCTTGAACTACAAGCATATCATTCTTTATGCTTAAAGGAAGTTAATATTTAAACAGGTATTTCTCTAATATTCATCACTTTACTAGGGCAGAAAAATTGGCTTTTAAAGCATAATAGTTTTCAAGTTTTCATTCAATTATTCTTAGTCATTATTGATCAGAACTCAAATTCAGCTAAATTTTAATTATTAGCAACACTGGTTTGCTTTTAAGTATTCAAAAGAAACGGCAAAATATAATTACCACAGTTTTTCCTTTAAAATATATAGTACACTAAAGATTGTTTGGACACAATTTTTTTTAATTTTTTTTTTTTTTTTTTTAATAAACAGCGTGATGTTACAGACTGCAGTTAAAGAAAAGCAAACATTGACAGTTTCTGATGAGCACAGACAGTAAGTGCAGTCACAGGCCAAACTTCTTGCTAGGAACAGCAAGACTGGGAAGAGGTCTTAAATTCAGTGACACTGGATTATTCTATATTCTCAGTACAATAACACATGCATCTTGCTGTGTCAGATACTTTTGGGGCCATCATTAAAAGAACATTTAAAAACCCTTTTTCTCCTAACTAATGCAGTATACCACAGGACTTCAATTTACTGAATGACAAAATATAGAGAAATAGATTTGCTATTTGGGGGGCTAAAAAGCGTGGTGGGAGCTCTTTTGAAGCTTCCAAAAGTCAACACTTGATGTGTTTTAGTAGTCTTCTGTTGGTAGTGCCATATTCCCCAAGATATGAAAGTGTTATGTTCCAGAAGGATATATTGTTTTAGATTTTATTCAACCCAATTATGTCCATGGACTGAATCACACTGAAACCACTGATTGCATTTGAAATTTAGGTTCCACAGCCAACAACTTTTCTAGAAATCAGATGAAGGCCAAGCTTTAGGAACATAAATTGAATCTGGTAAGGGGCTTTTTCTTATGAAATCAATAGATAATGACCACATTTGGAAATTCATGCTAGAAATAAGAAGTTCAGTCTTACTAAAGCTATTTTTAGACAATATTAGAGTTGGTTTTCTGCCTCCTTGCTAACCTAGAAGAATTAACAAAAATAAGAATCACATAAAAATGTAAACGGCTCTTAGCATAACCACAAAATTATTGTAGTGACAGATTAAATATGGTTTCAGATAGACTCAGACTTAAATAGCTAACAAAAATGCATTAAAAAAACACCCCTTTCCATACTTACCAACATGAGGAATGGAGTCCACTGTTGGTAGTGAAAAATCAGTTACCCAACTACACTAAATGTACAATTAGACTGATTTTGCTTTTCTCCTCTCTGCTAAAACTCTGATGTGTAGTTGTGTAAAAATTAAGTCAGATAAATTCCTATGGCTCATAACTGTCACTTTATGCTAACTACCATGGTTGTAATATTAACATATCTAAAATATTAACATATCTAAGCAAAAGGAATGGCGCTGCACTGATAAAAAGGAAGTGCAAAACTTACTCAAGTGGAATACTTGAATGAAATAAGCTTATTTAAAAACTAACGTCCCAACTTGGGAAACTCCTAATAAATTCTAAACTCTTCTGAATTTTAGAAACTTGATGTTTACACCTTTTATAAAAGATGCCTTTTGACTAGAGCTAGCAAGCAGTGTGTATACAAATAGAAATGTGTGCAAATATGCACACAGTAATTTCACTAATAATCAGAAAAAAGAACATAACATTTCAAATGTCAAATTCAAGAACCCAGTACCATGAACTTCTTAGCACGATTGCCTTTTCCAAATGGCTGGAGCAGTGACTAAATTGTTAACCAAAATTTTTTCTTAATGTCTCCAATGCCATTAGAAACAAGGCATGTCTACTCTGACTTTATAAATCTAAAATACAGTACTCTGCAAATTTCTGTAATATCAGAGCCTGAAGTGTTGAATTGTGACTCATCTAGTTTTTTCCTTAATAACCTTCTGAGGTAGAGTTACCAATCCGATTTTATCTGGACCATAGTTATCTTGAACTAAACCCTATCATCTTTTCAGAAAGTGAGCATAATTTTTGAGAGAAAAGAAAAAAGGCTTCCCAGGCCATGGCATGTTAAGATACATTTACAGTTTTTAATGCAACATTAAGAAATAAAAATTGTTTGTTTTTATTTTTAAAAAACAGCCCAGCTGTATTATTCTGTCACCAAGAATTATTATCTGAGTATCCTATCAATGCTGAACTTTATAGTTCAGCCTTCTCAATCCCACCCTTGATAAAGAGTTTTTCCCCTCATGGTATGTACGACATCCTGTCACAGATCTCAGCCTTCTCTAGTGCCCCGTCTGAGCAGGATGGATATGAAGAATGTGATTCATTCAAACAGCTCCTCCCTGTTTAGCCCCCTCCCTCCACATTCCCCTCTTCTCAAAAACATCTGAAGTATGAAAGTTGTTTTTAAATAGTAGAAGCACCACATTCCATTAACACCACATATGGTCTTTAAACTGAAATATTTTAGTGACGTCATGGACATCAAAATCAATTTTTAAAGTGAATTCTGAGTATGTGGGTCCAGCCCAGGTCTGCTGTTTATGCAGACATACAAAGAAAAGGAACTTATAAAATTGAGTAAAAGTGAACCTGCTGGCTTTAAAATAATGCTGGAAATTAAATTTCTTCAAAGAGTTGGCAAGCATGGGCTATTGGTCAGAAGATGAATTAAATGGATTTAAAAAATCATTAAGAAACAAATCCAAGTTTACATGCTGTGCAATTTCCATGGTGCCCTTAAAAACAGATAGGCTGCTCATAATTTTTTTATAATGCCAAATCACGCAATTTTTGATGGAAAAAAGAATACAGATGGACTGTGTTTTACCTACGTGAAAATTACCATATCCATTTAAAATAAAATCCAAGAGGGTATATACATTCTAATCAAGTCATTGATTATTTTCCTGATTAATAAGAACTACACTTTACACAAAATACTTTATCAGCAGCTGTTTTCATCAAAAAAAGAAAAAAAAACCAATAGTCATAGTTTCACAGTTGAAAAAGTTACACATTAAAATATTTTACAATTCATTGTATATTTACCAGGTTCCCATTTCCTATAGGGCTTGTAATATAAAGCAGAGTAGAAGGGAAAAACCTCAAAATTGATTACTTTGACACTAAGTTTTACACAGGACACTAAGAACCACAAAAAGCTTAGGTTCTATCATAAAATAGAGACCAAGTTCCATTCTTGTTTAAAAAACCCAATTAGAAACATCTTTTTTAAAAAACCAAATACCACAATATGATAAACAGATTTCAAATTAACAGCAATCTAAAAATCTTTAAAATAAACTTCATATAGCTGAGAATGACAAAAAGTTAAAGCATGATGTTTCAAACAGTTGATTATTTCTTGCTAGAATGTGTTTAAAATTAGGTTTTACTTTTCTTAAACCTGCTTTTTTCCTCCAAAATAGTCATTGAAGGAAATACTGCTCGAGTGACCAAATGAAATTGTAGAGCCAAAAGTCAGTGATACCACATTCCGTGACAAGGATGGTTGGCCATAAGAACTGACCAATCGGAATTGATCTCTGGTACTGAAGTACCTGGAAGTGACTATTATCACTGATTTGAAACTTCCCAGTCAGCCATGTAGCTTTTAACTCAGTTTTTGGTTCTTTGCCTTCTGAGAACTACCTGCCCCTTTTCTTATTTTTAATGCTGTTTACTTAAACTCTGCTTGGATTTGTTTAAAGTTTACTTTGCTTTTTTAGCTAGACCACTTTATCTATGTTCTTTATAAAATTTGTCTACAGTGTTTCAAACAGAATTGAGTTATAATAACTCTTGAAAATAATGTCAATGATGAACTAAGGTACGTGGCTTATGTTTTAATGGTCCCAGGGAAAGGGGACTATCTGGACTGATGTGGAAAATGCAAAAATTGTATAAATTTTGTGCAAGGAAGCTCAAAGCTTTTTTGGCACTTGGGTAAAACACGGTTCTCTGTTAAAACTTCAGTTTCCACCATCAAAGTTTCAGATTTGTACCATTTCACTGAGTTTTCCTGTAATCAATCCCTGATATAGAAAAGACTGGGATGTTAGTATGTATTATAACTGAATAGATCTAAAAGACAGAAAACGTTAATCATGAACTTTTAATCTTATGAAATCTGTATCTGCAAAAGAATCTATTGGTTTGCTGCTTAAAACAGAGTTTAAATGCTTCTTACCTATTCCAAGACAGTTTAGAGAAATAAGTTCCCCTAATCTTCAAATTTATATTTCTTGTCAATATTATATACATGCTTTAGTGAAGTACCTAAATCTCCAATAATTATGCCCTTTAAGGGTTCTAAAATAGCCAAATATTAAGAGTATTTGTATTAGAGTCCTTGTTCACTATTCAAGACTTGTACTATAGGTAACTGATTTCATAAGTGACTATTTTTTAAGTGATGCAGTTACACTGGAGTATACAATGTGCACTCTTTATAAAGTTGTATTCCCATAATATGCCTAATCTAGAAAACTGTCAGTCAATTATTGCACTTTTTCTGGTGTGGCACCTGGACATTTGCTAAAGCTATTTCCTAGGGTATTAATCACTCATTTCAAATACTGAGTAAAATACCAGATTCTGAAGTGATGACTAGCCATTAATCCCTACATCCTGGGTTAATGTTTTCAAAATGTTTAAGAATGTATCCTGCGCTCCAATGCAATTTAAGAAAGTTGGAGAGTGAGACCTGACCACTTGGACATGGGATGTGATCTTAAAATGGTTTAAGGTCCTACTTCTATTATTTTGATATTGGATAAATAGCCTAAAAAGGCAAAAAGTTCATGGTTTCTATTTCCCCATATTACAAAGTATTATTCATGAGCATACCTCGGTAGAGGGTTTAAGCAATCAGGAAGATACTCTAAATTGTATTAATTTTGGTACTTAATTTCATATGATTGAGGCATTCTGAACTATAAAGGAGGATGGAAGATAGGGGATTCATGTAAAAACAAAAAGAAATAAGGAAAGAGGATGAACTTTAATCTGTTTTCTTTAAGTAGTTATTCACTAGTTTGGTATAAATGGGATAGTGCCTGAGCCTTACCCACAGACCAAGAGAAAAGCTGACCATGCTGATACAAACAAGAAAAAATTTGGGGTGCAAAACAATGCATGACTATGGGACAGATTGTGAAATAAAGAATATATATTAATGATAGTTTCTATAATATAAATAGCCTTTAATAAAAAAAATAATCTTTTTAATAACATTAATACTCATTTCTATTTTCTGGAAAACATGCATGAAAAATGTATTCAATTCAATTGCAAAAGGAGAAAAAAAAGAAATCAACCTAAGGTGAATACTGTACAATTCTGGAGCAAGAACTATTCCTGCTCATTCTTTCTCTACGATGATTATTTTACTTTATGGGTGCCCAGAATTTCCCTGGGAAATAAGAATCAAATTCTTGTAAATACTGTCCAGAAAAAAACCCAAAAATACCACCTTATAACAGGTCTCATTTGTGACTGTTTCCAAAACTTTGCTGATAAGACCCCAAATCGTCAAAAGGTTTGATTTATTAAAAAAGAAAAGTCTCTGGTGAAATCTCAAAAGTCCCTTCCACCCCAAGCATTTTTCTTCATTAAACAAGGAGTCAAAAAACCCACTTCAAACTATAAGTTGAACAGCAATGAAAAAATAAGAAATTTTCATGTTTTCTAATCTTAATATAATTTAACATCAAACTCCAGTTTACTTGGACCTAATGCAATAATAGACTTTGTGTGTCTACATTTCAAAACATAGAACATTTGCAAGACAAAAAAAAGAACATCATTCTTTTTCCTTCTCCATCATTTCTATATATTTTGGGTTTTTTTTTTTGTTTTGTTTTGTTTTTTAAAAAAAGATACAAACAATCTTCAAAGTTTACCTTTTTGGACTTAAGGCATAACATGAAATTGCGCATTATTCTAAAGCTTAATTTTGAAATGAACTAGTTTAGTGCTATCAAACCCTGTTTGTGTTTGCATTATTTAAATTATATAGTATTTTATTTCTGTTCTTGCTGTAAATTCTAATGCTGTTCATGGATTGTGCAATTCCTATGCAATCAGTCTTTGCCTACTGACAGTTATTAACAGTGCAGTACAGAATCCAATATTGAGCTTTCAGTTTCTTAGTTATCATTTCAGTTCAAAGCATGCTGCTTAATTGTGTGGAAGATCCAATCCATTTTTGTTGTCCAGCCACCATGATGTGCATCATTCATTTGTTTCATGAAATATTCCAAAGCCTCTTGCTCAGTTTTATCTAAAGCTAGGGTCTTTCGAATGTATGCAATGTCATCAAAAGATTGTAGTTCTGGCATTCCAGAGCCAAGCATCATTGAGAAAAGATTTATGAAGAGATTGGCATGCTGCCGAATAGCTAGATAAGCTTTGTAACACATCTCCTGAAACCTACAAGTAATAAAAACAGTTTGGTCAGTACCGAGCAAATGGCGTTAACACCTCCAGCTCTCTGCTCAAATGTCACAGCATTAGAGAGGGATTCTTGGATAAACCTATAAAAAACAACATTCTCCTCCCCCAATCCCTTTACCCCACGCTAGAACGTAAATCTCATGAGCCAATCAGGACTTGGTTACTGCTTATCACCAGCACCTAGAATAATGCCTGGCACATTAGGAATTTAATAAGGATTTATTAAATGTATGAAGTGATCCATACTAAAACTTTTAGGGTTCAGGCTAGGTCCAGGACTGAGTTCTAGATAAAATGAAATTTTATGAAAGATTTTAAAAGTACTTTAAGGTTTAAGACAGACGAATGATATACCATAAGGTGGTAACAAAGATTATGAATAAACATGGTAATTACAGTTGACCGAATTTCTCAAATTGTGTGACTAAAAAATGTCTTATCAGCACTATACCTTATTTGTCAATATAGAGAAGGTGGAGTACAATGCTTTAAACAGCAGTAAGTAAAAACTTTTCTTGAGCTTACCTCTCAAATTCTCTTGTCTTTGTGCATTCTTGGGCTCCTTTACTAATCACTATCAAGAAATCTTGTGTCAAAACAAATGGCACACGTTCTCGTTTGTAGCCAAATTTTTTCTTCTTGTGATCCAGAAAGTGTCCAAAATCTATATGAAACAGCTTTTGAAAATAAGAAATTGTTATAGTTTGACAAATGCAGAAATACAATATCCTGACTGAATAAATTTAAGAATGCCAAAACAATTTAAAAAGATAAAGGAATTACTTGTCCATCATCTTTAACCATGATGTTACTATTGTGACGATCCCCAATTCCCAAAATGAAGGTAGCGACACAATATCCAGCACACGAACGTGTAAACAGATCAATGGCTGCATCGTATCTACAAAGAAGAAAGAAACACCTGATGAATAGTGTGGAAATACAGAGTGATGCAAACTGGGAAAAGATGGTCCAAATCTGTATTAAAACAATGAAAATAATCACTGACAGGGGAGTAAGTAATTATGTCCAAGGATCTGAGACATTTTGAGATTCTGAAGTTTTCAAGGATTTCTAAAGAAATTTCTAGATATTTTCTGATCAAAGCAGAATTCTTATTATAGTGAAAAAATACGTCATTAAAAGGAATTTTTTCTAATTATTGTTAACAATAAGTCAGAAGTAAAATTTTGAATGTGCAATGTTAATATTTCTAAAAAAGAGTAAGAAAAACAGCTTTTAGATACCTAAGTTGAATGTACAGGATTTCACTAAATTTAAGCAATTCTGGTCATTTAAACACAATAATCTCAAATATGTCAAAGGTTTGAACATATTTTTTGCCTAAGTAAGTACAGTTGTTTTCTCTGGTCTAATTCAGAAATAGACACAACCATTAAAGAATTTGTCTGACAATAACTTAGATTAAATAGGTAAACAAGAAGAATAAACTCACATTTCTCCTTTGTTCTTGTCTTTGAGCCACTGATGTAGTGTGTGGCTATTGAACTGCAGTGCACCTTTCAGGCCTCCTTTGCACTGAATTTGCATAATAGTATGAGAACTTCTCACTACCTCAATAAGTCCCACGCAGTCACCAATTGACAGACAACCATAAGGTAACATTCTGAAAAAGGATCAAGGCATTTGCAATTAAATGATGGAATTTTAAAATAGCAAATATTTTAATAGGCTAATACAGAAATAGTCAAGTATTTGCAAATTTGTCATGCATGACATTTACTCCCTTAACCTAATTTTAATGTTCTGTTATTATAGTATGACACATATTCCTAGAAAAATCCTTAAAATTATCTGCCATCATTTATTATAACCATCAACTGAAAAGGATTTAATTATGTATCAGAAAAGCATTAAGAAAATTATTGTGGCAATCAAAACTTCATAAACACCTGAAACTAACATAATATTGTATGTTAGCTATATTTTAATAAAAATCTTAAAAAACAAAACAAAAAATAAAATAAAATTTCATAAATATTTACAACTTAGAAATTTAACGATATTTAATTAATATCTAAATAATACTTTAGGGCAGCAGTTCTCAAATTTTTGGTCTCAGGACTCCTTTATACTCTTAAAAATTACTGAGGATACCAAAAGCTTTTATTTATGTGGGTTATATCTATTGATACGAGAAATTAAAATGGAAAAAATAAAAAATTAAAATGTTAATTCATTTAAAAATAACAGTAAACTATTGTACGGTAATATAAATAATGTCTCATGAAACAAAAAACCATATATTAAAACTTAGAAGAGTGATGCTGTTTCCCATTATTTCAAATTTCTTTAATGTCTGGCTTAATAGTACTGAGCTGGATTCTCATATGTGCTTCTGTGTTCAATCTAATGCAATGTTTTAATAGAAGCATATGAAGAAAATCTAGCCTCGTGGAAATATGTAGTTTGAAAAAGGAGTATTATAATAGCCTTTTCAGATAATTATGATATTTCTTTGATATTATTCCAAAATTTGACAAGAGATAGTTTCTCAAATTGCAATATGCAATCTGAAAACATAACAATAAACTTTTCATACTCTGTTACATTAAAATCCATTCATCTATCTAACATGTGTATGGAACTTTTACCCATATATGACTTTATAATATCCCGCATTAGTCATTTGGAAGACATTAGTTCACTGAGTTAAAGAGGTGTTTCTCAAATGTTGATCCTTTTCATTATACCAACTAAAAAGTCACAGTTGTTAATATTACCACTGATATCATCAGAAAAATCTTTAATTTTGGGGAAGGTGTTATGCTTACAGCGATGGACACAAAGTTTTCAAAATTCTAATTTTTGCGGAAAGCTCAAATTTGACAATTAACAACAAATTCTGTCAGTTTTTCTCCTTGAAAAGAGAAGCTCAGATTGTTCATTTTCAAGAAACTGTCTGCCAAATACCCATGCTTTAATAATCATAGCTTATCTATTAGTTATTCTTTAGGTAAAAATATTGTTCTATAAAAAAAAGCAAGTTCAGCTCACAATTCAAATAAGCCACAAATGCTTTCCCTTGATACAGCCACACTTTGGCATGCAGCAGAAGTGCTTTATGGGTATTTCTGTGTGCCATTCATCACACAGAATACTAAAAAGAACATGTCAAGGGTGGAGATGTGAAGATTTAAAGAGACAATGAAAAAAAGCACCTAACACACCAAATGGCACATAAGTAGTAAAGTATGGTTTTTCTTGAACTGTTGTTCTCATAAGCTACTGCCCATTCTTTTACTTCTTAGTTCCTAAAAGAGTAATAGTCTACACTTGTTTTCATTTTCTCACTTAAGTCCTTGCAGCCTAACTTCTACTCCTACCCCTCTACTGGGTCAGCTCTTCCTTAAGCTCACCATGAATCATCGACTCCGAAGGCTTTTTCAGAGTCCTTATACTCTTAAGGCACCGACACTATACATTTTTGTGACTCTCTCACCTTTTTTTGGATTCTGTGAATCACTTACTCTGGTCTTCCTACCCTTTTGAACATTTATCTTATAGAAACTTTTCTTCTACCTGTCCTGGTAAGTACAGGAATTTCTTAAGGTTGAATTGCTGCTCATTTTCTCTTGCTTTACATTGTATTACTGTTGAACATGCTCATAGTTTAAAGAGTCACATAGTCCTGTTAGGTCACAGTAGTCACATAGTCAGTCCCATAGTCCCATAAGGCTTGTTGGGAAAAAAACCAAACAAACAAGCAGAATTACCATAAACCTGAATGTAAGTTTGGCCAGGTATAAATAAAAATGCTATGATTTTACTTAAATTTGCTTTTTATTTAAAATTAAACTTTAGACAGAAACTTGTACTTAAATTTACTTGTTAAAAGAAAAATATTTTAAAAACATTATAAGACTTAAAAGCTTTCCAAAGATCCAACATACTTTCCAATGACCTAGCTTAACTTTAGATGCTTTTTTTAACCATCATTAATTTACAATTAAATATTATAATTACTGGAGTTATATAGTTAAGTCCTTTCCTCTACTCTGTCTAGTTCTACATTCTCTTTTGTACTCTATTCCCCTGGGGGTGGTTTGTAGTAGTGGCAGGTGGATCTCCCACGACACAGGAAATTATACCACAAAAGGAAACTTGACTCGTACAATAATAATTGTTTGGGGAAAGCAGCAGAAATTAAGCAAAGAACCAGGAGTTAAGAATTAAAGTTGATGACTGAATTTTGTGATTTGGCAGGTTACTTGAGATGTCCATTTTTCTTCTTGGAAATAGAAGGATGCTACTATTTGTTATCAGTACATTTTTATATACTAGATACTCTTAATCTATACGAAGCACACACATAAACCCTAATCTACTCTGTTGCTGCAGCTAGAGTTGACTCCGGTGCCAACTTACAGACAAAAATACTGGACGTGACAGTGGCCTTTGCCTGAATGACTCTAGATTTGCAAAGAGATGAGTAAGAGAAGGAAATACCATTAGAATCAAAAAATGACTAGAAGAAGCTGAATGAATGACAGAGAACTTGGAGATAATACTGATAAATACAGAAGGCTGGGCAGAAATCAACAGAATGGCCAAAACTTTAAGATTACTGCTTTTCCGTGAAAGTAAGACCGGGTCTTATATTAAGGTTTGCTCCAAAAGATGCATTAGGGCTTATGTTTAGGGGACGTCATCTTGAAAAATCATGCTAGGGCTTATTTTCGGTTAGGTCTTATTTTCGGGGAAACATGGTAGTTGACTTCATACATTTTACTGCAAAACTGATTTAAGATTAGAGGATTTAGAAAGTTTTAAAATTAGAAAATTTATATTATGAAAGAAACTGTCTTCTAAGCTCGTAACTTCTGAAAGAAAACAGGGGCTTTTTGTGTCTCCTTTCTAAATAATGACCTGTTTCTAAATAGTGACACCCTGGAAGCAGCTGCAGCCTTTACCAGCTTAGAGACATAGCTCTTCTTACCTAGATGAACCTCATGAGCTATTTATTCTAAGCAGAGGAAGAGGACAAATGAAAATATCATAGTGTAATCAACTAGTGTTAATTACTATCCCATACATTTCTTTATAGATATAATGCCTCTGTATGATTTATAATTAATATTTATTAATAGTTTACTTTTTCAGGATAATTTTCAACATACATAGTGCCTTATTGGTTACCTACCGAAGATCAAGACCTTGATTTTGCCAGATATTTTCCATAATGCGAATAATTTGAAGTGTTAGCATATCTTGCCGTAAATCTGAAATTCAAATAATATGTACCACCACTTAATGCCAAAAATGCATATTTGGGTATCATATCATCACACTGTTTTCAAGTGGAAAATAAACAGACTATATTTACTCTTCAAAATAATCCATAAGGAAAACAATATTGTGATTCTTTAAACCATTTCTGAAGTATCTGCATAAACCCACCTGTATAATAATGCAGAATAAGCTGTTTCATAAAAATTTTAAATTAAGATATTTAAAGTACTTATTTTTCTGAATCCTTAAATTTGAACGTTTATATTAAAATATTGGGTTAACAGAATTCAGTGCTGAAATGTCATTTCCCAAAGGAAACCCATGAGTGGATCCTCTCACTGCTCCCTTTACAGCCTGTTCTCCAAGTAAACTAGGACCTTCTTTTATATGATCCCTTAGCAGACTACACTTTTCCTTTGTAGCGTGGTTATAATTTTATTTTTGTAATTATTTGTTAACATCTCTCTTTTCCCTGCTAGATTATAAGCTTAAAGAAGGCAAGGATTCTGTTTTGTTTATTCTTACAACCCCAAGGTCTAGCACATCAGATATTTATGGAATATATGGATGCTCACACAGCAAATGATAGTTAGAAAGTGATTTCAGGCCTTCTGATTCTAAACCTAGTACTTCTTTTCAATAATTATACTTTTCAATAATATATTTAAAGGTTTAGACATCTGCTTAATATTGTATACTTTACCACATGCATATTCCTTAAATGGCTTTCAATAGTCTTCATGGTTCATAAATATCCTGTATATAAAAAGATAGCTAAATTCATGCATCATACGTTCATTAATACTTTTCCTTACCATCCCCATTTTTAAAGATGATCTCATTGTTCTGAAACAGTAACTCTGACATGATGTCTGGGTTCTCCCAATTCAACCACAGTGGCCTTTTTGCAGAGGACATAATTCGACACTCTTCAAGCCTTTGAAACAGTTAAAAATTTTACTAGACACCTTAGCTTTATTTGTCTCTTAGCCTCAAATTTATTTTAAAATACATATACAGTATAGCTTTCTGAAGTGTTATAAAAATTTTAAACTTTCTACTCAATCTTATTTATGAATTAATTTCTCAGGGAGTATAAAAAATAAATGTTATGCTTAAAAATTATTTTATATAATAGCATATGAATTTTCAACAAATATAGGGACATATCTTTACCTTTACAGACATTATATTCCATTTCTTATCCTATGATACCAGAAATTCTGGCCATAGAGTGTTTTAAACTCTGTCATTAAAGTAGTAAAAACTCATCCTGAATAAGTGCAGTCTGAATTTAAGAGAATTTTACAACTCTTATTTTACAGGGTAGGAGAATGGGACAGGGAAGCATATATAATTGAACAGTCTCATTATAATGGACACTTTGACTTTTCTCAAGATTTTCTCCAGAAAGAGTACTTATTTAAATATATCAATAAAACTTCCCATGAAGTACCTTACCTGAGATTTCCTAGTTGATGAGCAGGATTTAGAGGAGACAGAAAGCCCTGTAAAGCATCCATGAAATCTGGTCGCCGCATTTGCTCAACTAAAAACTTCATCTGTACCTGATAGATAAGTACAATCACGGTTAGACATTGATTTCATCAGAAGTAATACTAACTGCTAATCTTTTTTATACATTGGAACCTCAGCATTGTGTAGTCTTGGAATCCATACCCTGGACTGGCTGCATTCTAATTATAAGGGTTTCTACAACACAGCATCACAACTCAGGCAGACAGGCAAGAGTGGCAGTACCGCGCACCTTCCTGCGAGAACTCTGCATGATGACAGAGGCTGTGGAACAGGGCGTGGTCAACTACAGCAGATCAGCTGCCAGTTTCTGTAAATCAAATTGCATTCAATATAGCTAGGCCCATTCATTTAGACATACGCCACGTTCACACAGAATATAGCAGAGTTCAGTAGTTACAACAGAGTTCGCATGGCCTGCAAATCTAAAATATTTACTATCTGGCCTCTTAAGGAAAAGTCTGCTGACCCTAGTAGGGGAAAAACTATGGCGACATCATGTTATTAACGTTACTTTAAAGCTTTTCAGAAAACATCATATTCACTCTCTCTCTGTCGGGTAGAAAAGGTCATGTAAGGCTAAAAGAGACGGTTGGCATAAGGACTTTTAAAAACCTTTGCTCCACTGAGTCTCACGCTATACTTAGGTTTTAGTATACAGCTGGACAGAAGCAACCCTTTTTAATCAATTCAAACCAGAGCCCAGACTGCTGAGCTATCATGTAATAACTGCCATTGTATTTCAGGAAACCTCCATCTATCGAAAATTCAAAATGTGAGTGGGGAAAAAAGAAGTTAAGAGCTAGGAATTCATAATAAATTAATTTTCATGTAGGAATTTTAGTAACAGTTTTTCGTTTTTACTTACTAAGTATAAGCAAATAACTAGAAAATCTAGTCATCACTGACTAGGGCAGCTCTTGCTCATGTAAAGGCATTTCTTTTTCTCTCACTGTCAACCCTAGTGTTAGCACACTGCTTCCTACACTTTATCATTGTTATTATAACACATGAAACCACTCAAAGTAACAGCTTTTGTTCCTATGATTGAACTTTTAGTTTTCTGTCACAGTCCCATTTAAACCAGTAGTAATGAGTAATGAATTTTATGTTCTTAATCCATTGTATCATAGCCAATCTATGATATGACAATTCCAGCTTAGAAGAAATGCCTATATTTACAAATTGAACTAATATCAAGTTTCTTTTTTTCTTACTTCAGTTACTATCTAAATATAATAAATTTTACTATTTTAAAGCAATCTAGTCCCCTCCTGCTCACAATTCTGGCATCAGAAACATTCTAATGACCTATACATTCTGAAAACCTATACATATTTAAACTTATGTACCATAACTTCAATAAAATCAACTGAGTCACACACTGAATGACATTTAGATTAAAACAATAAATTTCTTTTAAAGTTTGTTTTTTTTCCCCCTCAAGCAATATTAACGAAGATGTTGGAAAAATTCATTCAGCACTTTTAAATTTATATTTTCCATCCTCTGGGGACTCCCTAATAAATGGGGATTTTTTTTTTTTTTTTCATTTCACTAGAGGTGAGGAATGATCTCACTTTTTACTATAAAATGTGTGTTAAATAAGAGACAAAGAGTAGGAAAAGGTCATGAAAAATCTTCACATTTAATATTCCTCAGTAACATTAAGCTAGACAGCAGATGACTAGAGTATGTGATACATTCACTGAATGACTAAGAGTCCATTTTAAACTTAGAAATGTATAAACTGATTTCTTTCCACTCATTTTCAAGGGCATTACTAAAAGATAATATATGAAACAGAATAAGGAGAAATTATTTTTAAAAGTTAGGGCTGTAAAAAGAGAAAGGAGAGAGAGCTAATAGGCACCTCCCACGTTCTAGGGACTGTGACAGGTGCTTTGCATATCTCACATAATTTAATTCTCACAACCACCCTATGAAGAAAATGTTATTCCCATTTTACAGATGAGGAAAATGAGTCTTAAAGACTAAATAACGTGTCTAACATTACACAGCTGAGAGGCAGTGGAACTGGGATCCAAATTCTGATATGCTCTTAAGACCCACCATTTGCATACGTACTGGCTCTCAAATAACCCTGCCCCATTGCAATGAACAGAGTCTCAACAACAAACCAGAGTCACATACCTTTTGTGTCTCATCCTTCTTCTCTTGCTTGAGAATGTCAGTTAAGTTAATGAGCTTTTCCATAGCTTCAACTTGCCTATTCAGGTGCTTCAAATACATCCCACATGCACGACAGTAGGACTCCAAAAGCAGGCCAAACCTCTGACTAACTGTTTTATTGTGCATCTCAGATCTAAAAGAACAGTGCAAGAGTCAAAAAAAAAAAAAAAAAGAGAGACCATATATATATTTATATTTATATTTAGATATATATAGTCTTAAATGAGTATGCATATAATCTTTTTTGAGAAAATAAGAGGGGTGTAAATGTCTAACTATTACATTGTTTTGTACACCTGAAACTAATTATAAAAAACCCCAAGAAAACCCATTTTCTAAATCTAATAAATGTTATAATCATACTAACAATAAAATGATTTAAAACCTATTATTTAGAAGCAAGACAATCAAAGGTTTCCCGTAGTTCCTGGAAATGTAAATTTAATGAACTGGCTTTTAGGTTTATTTCAACTACTTTTCATTTACTAATCTCAGCACAAGATATTTTAACATAAAAAAAAGGAAAGTAGGCACAAAAGTAACAAAATGAATAGGGTGGGAGTTAAGAGCTCAGTGAGTACTATTTGACTGCTGGCATACCTGTCTGTCCCTTTTCTGTACTATCTCTAAATTTAAGTTATTTTAAACCTAGCTTCTAGATCCCACTTTTAATTTATCTTAACATTAAAAAAATCATGTTAATTACAAATCTTCTTTTAAATTTAGAAGAAAAGTGTATGACCCCTAACTCTGCATATTAGATATATCATATTCTACAAAATACTTTTATTCTTAGCTTGTTTTCTAGTAAGAAACTTGAGCTTCTGTCAGTCTTCTGAATTCCAGGTAAGGTTTTTGTGTTTTTCTTTATTTTGGTATATTTTAATACCCACATGCACTGAAACTAACTGCAACATTAATCTAGCAAACTTAACTTTGCTTAAAGTAGAATCAAAATTTTTAAAAATATTTCAGCTCTCATTCCTGTATAAAATTCATTTTGAATTTTACTGCTTATTTAACATTAAAAAGTTGAGGGGAAGCTCATCGTTGATACAATATGGAAAACTCTTACAGACAAACAAAAACTATAGTATATAAGTAATACATATTTATACATACATTAAGAAAGTAATATGCATCTTAATAATTTAATGGGAAAATAACTGGACTTACTTTAAATGCCAAAAGAAAAAGTGCCCAATCCTTTGATTAGTCAATGCTTTCTTGAGTAAAAATCTCACAAGCAGGTTATCCAAATACTGTTCATATTTTAGTACCTACGTGTTTAAAAACAAACAAAAACAATTTTACATCAATCAGGGTCAATTTTTGCATGGTTGGATTTAAAGAAAAATTTTTAGAGAGAAAGTAGTTATTACTATGCTTTTTTTTAAAAAAAGCATAAAACCAGTTAATACAGTAGCTTTTGAGAATTGCATGGATTTAGAATAAAATAAAAACGTATTTTTCTAGTTTACATTATTTTACCTGGACTAGCTGAATTAGGTACTGAGAAAGTTTGTCGTCTGTTAAATATTTTTCCAAGCATCGAACAGCAAAACCTCGAACCATAGGGTCTGGGTAGTTGCAGTCCAGGAGCTCCATAGCCTGTTCAGGTTTGATTGGAGGCCAGTCTTTTACCAAGCAGTACATCTGTGCAGGACAAAGACCAGGACTCATACTTATAACTCAAAGATAGTTGTAAATGAACCCTCTAAGACACTGTCTTTTTATTTTAAAGTTGAGATAAAAGCTCCCCTTATGATTCAGTGCTTAAAATGTTCAGCATGATTAATTTTTATCAGTGGAAGAGGTGTGAACGGTATTTTTCTCCACTATATTACCATTATTAATTTAAAAGTCTATTTCATCTCATATTTATGCAGACTTTCGAGAGATAACAATTTAAGCAACATATCAATTTTGTGCAACAGTTATTCAGTAATCTGAAACACACATTTACCTGAGCTACTTCATCTCTAGAATTCCATTTAACGGACAGAAGCAATTTGGGTAGAATTTCAGGGATAGTTACACAGTAGTGTCTGTGTGGAAAAGACAAAACAAAATAAAAAATATTCTTGCATGTTATTCAAAAGGCCTACATGTCTACATTTTCAACTGTGCAATCTTTAAGAAGGTCCAAACACCTTTAAAACTTCTTACCATTGCTAGCCTTCCTTAAAATCAAAAGAAATCAGAGTTTAACACTATTTAGTTGCATATATATGTACATATATACTTAGACACAGTTATAATGGCAAGGAAGACAAAAGGAAAATCCAAATGGATGACAAGTACTCAGGAAAAATTATAAATTTATTTTATAATACTCTTTCTAAAGCTCCTTTTATTTACCCACTTATGCAACATGAACCATGAGAAGAGTCACCACTCTGCTGCGGTCACTGGACAGGATTTATGTTTTAATGGACTTGATGCAGAAATGCACTACAATTGCTTTATTTAAGTAAGCCACTGTACCTTTACCAAGTAGTAGGATAATTTCTTCATAAGTAAAAATAAGGCATTACACTATTACTTTGAGGGAGTGTAAAAAAAAAAAAAAAAAAGAAAAAAAAAATGGAGGTATCGCCTAAAACTGGAAAAATCGACCAACTAAATCACAATTAAATTGACCTAAAACTACAGGATATTTTTTTGGAGCTTGAATTTTATTAAAAAATAAAACCAAAAATCAAATCTTAAAATAAGTTATATCAGGGATTTAGAGTTTTAAAAAAGCCTTCAATGTGCAAGGTTAGTACCAATGCAGCATGGTTTTCTAGAAATACTGATCTATACCCACAGATTTAAAAAGCATAATGTTTATAATAAAAAATCATGTAAATTATGCATTATTTAACAGGTATGGTAGAAACATGGCAAGATCAGCCAAACTCAGTACTTTCTTCTGTTACAGAAGAAAGAAACAGAGACTCTTAACACTCACCTGTGGCTCCACAGAAAATCTTTCTCTTGCTCAGTGATTTCAGATAGAGGATCTCGGGTACAAATTGCTCGGAGCTGTTCTTTATCATTTTCCCTTAATTCGTTGTCTCTAGCTAGTCTGTTACTCTGTAAAATAAAACAGTGCCTTTTGTGATTTCCTTTGCCATGTATTTTCACCTAGGATTCATGAATGATCTACAGAAAAAGAAAACTGTCAATAACTTTACATTGCTTATTAACTGATGTGAACTAGTTTACAATTCTCATTGCAAGACTTTATTTTCAGGAACAGGGAAGAATCAATGTAAGACAGTATTTGTGGAACAAATCCAATAACTTATTTGGTTAACATTACCACCAACCACAGAACTGTAACTGACAAAGTTAGTCAGGAGTAAGAGCTGACTGGGTAGTAGTGAATAATAGTCTTCTATTAACTAATCTGGTTATACTTCCGGAATAAGAAATAGTAAAATAATTAAATAAAAATGTAAATTCTTTCATAATCTTTGCCTGAATTCATCCTTATAATTACTCTAAGGCTTTCAAATTTAAAAAGTAAAAATAAATAAGGGAAAAAAGAAGAAACTCCATTAATACACTGTACGTTGAGTATTTGGAAACTAAAAAGAAAACACTTTTGGTATAATTCCAAGATTCCAAGTAATGTATTTATTCTCTTTAAATATAGATACATTAACTACATAATAATTATGAATGCATATTAATATATTATACAAAACATATATATTCCTTAGAATGGGTTACACATATTCCTAATGGCTAAAAATGAAAGCAAACATCCATGCTATTTGGTTTTTACACATTTAAACATTGTTAATTTATCTAACAACATAAAGAAATATTGCTGGCACATATTCATTCAACAAATATTTATTAAAACATGTGCTGTGTGCCTTGTCTTGTACTTACTGTTCAGGACACAGAAGAGTAAAACAACCTGTTCTCACAGGGCCTCCATTATAGTGGGAAATTAAGTGAACATATAAGAGAAATATTGGAGAGTTGATATAAATACTCTGGGTGATGTCACAGGGAATGAGTGGTTACATTAGGCTGGATGTTCGGAAATGAACTCTTAGAAACTAATATTTAATTTGTGACCCAAATGACAAGATCCACACCAAGATCAGGAAAAGACTATTGCAGGTGGAGGGAACAATGAAAGTGCCCCAGAGTGAATGAGTTGGGTGTGAAGGAGGAACAGGAAGAAGGCCAATGGGCTTGAAGCCCAGTACATGAGGTAGAGGAATGACAGGAGGTCAGTTTCAGAGCATTAAAATCTGTGGCCAGGGTAAAAAGTTTGAATTTCATTTTTATTCATTTTTAATTTTTTTTAAATTGGGGAACAGTGTGTTTCTCCAGGGCCCATCAGCTCCAAATCGTTGTCCTTTAACTAGTTGTGGAGAGCACAGCCCAGCTCCAAGTCCAGTTGCCGTTTTCAATCTTTAGTTGCAGGGGGTGCAGCCCACCATCCCATGCCGGAATTGAACCGGCATCGTTGTTGTTGAGAGCTCATGTTCTAACCAACTCAGCCATCTGGCCGCCCCTGCGGAAGCTCAGCGGCAGCTTGTTGTCTTCAATCTAGTTGTGGAGGGCGCAGCTCACTGGCCCATGTGGGAATCGAACTGGCAAACCTGTTGTTCAGAGCTCGCACTCTAACCAACTGAGCCATCTGGCTGCCCCTGAATTTTATTTTTATTGAAAGGTATTTAAAGGATAAATATCGTGAATTGATTTATGTTTAATAAAGATTATTTTGGCTGCTCTGTGGAAGAGGGAGACCAGTTAGGAAGCTACTGTAATAGTCCAGGGAAGAGATAATACTTAACCCTCATTTCACCAGGAAAAGTAGTCATTACTATTCATCACTGGGGTCCAATGAACTCTTAATACTTTAATATTTGCTTATTTTTATTTGTTTATATTTTCAATATAGAATAATTTAGAGAATAATAAAGTGATGGTGAAAACAATTATGTTAGACATCTTAATAAGAATTTAAACCCAGTAAAACCAAGTTTATAATCCAACCTGGGCAACATCCTCTGAATCAACTAACTGCTTGCTTATCAACTGTCATGCATGAGCCTGGAACATATCCATCTTGCAAATACTGATTCCGGATTTTAAGTACATATCTAGTAAGTTCTAGCTTGTCATCACTTCTGGTTTTTCTTGTACTTGCATGTCAAAAAGCAATACTTTTGAAAACTTTGATGGCTCATGATTTTGCTAGAGAGAATGACCATCTTCCTTGCTTCATAATTGCAAAATATTTCTATTTTTATCTTTACAGATATCAATTTCAAAGAATTTTAAAATTTCTACATCACCTTCTTCTTTCCACTCATTTTTGTATACACACCCGCCTGAAGCATCTATCCACTTAGAAAATGTAGCATAAAAGATAGAATACGGCAAAAGATGTGTGCCCAGGTTCTTATAAAAAAAAATACTGTGTGATGAAGTCATTCCTGTTGAATGACTAACTGAATATGAATACTGTATTTCCTTTTTGTCCTTGGAAATATATTGTTCACTCATCATTTGAGTTTAGGAAAATTCATCTAGGTTGTCATTTGATATTTCACTTATATAATCAATTTCACCATTATCATTAAGAGTCTAAAGCTGTGGTTCTCAACTGGGGTGATTTTGTCCCCTTTACCTCCCAGGGATCTTGATATTGCATGGAGACATTTTGGTTGTCACAACTTGGGGTAGTAGTGCTATTGGCTAGAGACCAAGGATGCTGCTAAACTTCCTGTAATGCACAGGATGGCGTCTATTAATAAAGAATCACTTGGCCCAAGATGTCAAAAGTGTTGAGGTTGAGAAATTCTGCTTTACAGTGCTATTGTCTCTTTGCATCATATTCTAATTTGTGAAATATTTCACAGAATATTTTTCAGAATATTTCATATATTCTAATAATTGTGAAATATTTCCTTCAGTCCGTTTTCTTCTCTTTGTCATTATGAGTGGTAAGGGAAAATTCCTGAATTCTCAACAGTATTCAATGAAAACCTAAAAAACAACAAAAAACTACAAAGGTGGTGTTTGCAGACTTCTTTATACCTCTGGAAAGATGATGTAAGACAATAGGCAATGCAATAAGAAGACTGAAGGATGATGTAATAGTGATGGTTTATTTCACTATTTTATCACCTTCCTAAGCTATTTTATCCTTCTATATTTTCATATTATTTTAGTCTTTTTAAGCATAGTAGGAAATAAAATTGATAAATGATGAAATAGGAAAACTAAGACCCCATAATGCGCCTGAGATTTATAAAACTTTTCAACAGACCCAATGTTAATTGAAAGATAGAATCAGTTTTAGTCTCTTATAAAGATAAACAATTTTTCTTTGAAAGAAAACATTTTTCTAGGAAGCAAAAATGTCGTAAAATATCAAACCTTACAGTGTTAGACTTGCTCAAAAAAGAAATTCAAAAGCTAAAATTGGTTCCAACATACCATGATAGTGAACTGAATTCAATAGTTGAAAGAATAAAACAGGAAATAAATGAGTTTTCAAGTGACTTTACTCTTGTAACTAAGTTTATAAGCATAACTAATTGGACAGGGCTATGACACTTCATGGGAATGCTTACCAGTATTTCAACCCCAGTTTAAAAATTAAGGAATTCCTGTTTGGTTACAACAGAATGGTTAGGAATAAGAGGCTCAATACTTATTAAAGAGTGACACTGGATAAGTTATTTAGACTCCTTAAGCCTGTTTCCTTACTGGTGAAATAAGGACTATAATAGTACCTACGTTCATAGAGATTGCTTTTAACATTAAATGAGATAATATGTAAAAAGTGATTGGTATGGCATTTCGTACACAATAAGTACTTGATAAATGTTAGCTAGCAATTATCATCAAGGAATTAAACTTACAGAATAGTGACTACATTTTTCAAGAAAGGGAATCTTTTCAATGTCAAAAAAGTTAACTGTACTTTCAGTATCTGATAGAATTCAGTAATGATTTTAAGTTAATTGTACTTATCAAAATACCTTTTACAAATCTTTGAAAGTACACAGGCAGGAAGGCTAAAGGTTATTATGATTATTACTCAGTTTACAAAAGGGATTAGTAAACCCCTTACTGATTACACAGCTGTAAACTCATAAAAGTTTCTAAGTGAAAGATTGCTGGTTGCCCCTGGGTGCTGTTACCTCATCCAGGAGTATATGAAACATGGTAGGCATATTTCTGGACCTCTTAGCCCCATATTAATTGGCGGGCCTATTGATAACCTACAACTAGGCCAAAGAAAAAGTGATAAATTTGAAAAGTGGGAAAAACAACAACAAAGAACAAAAATATTCTCTTCTCTTAGCACTGACACCTTTGCCCTTGAGAAATAAGAGAGAATTTAATGGTCCTTACCCCCACTTATATTGTGGTTGCAAAGTTGAGGCAGAGATCAGACAATTAGATCAGTATTTAAATTCCATTTCATATATACTCTTTTCTAGGGGATCTAGGCTATGGTGGTGAAGCTATTTTTTCTGCTTCCAAGCTCAGTTAACAACATATTTATACTTTGATTCAACCTCAAAGTTACTATCTCAGAGAGGTCTTTCCTGAACCCAATATATATTAGCTTTTCTCTCCCAACCCTCCATTCCTCATTCTTGGTACACTATGGTTTTTTCCTTTGTGGCACTTACCATGATTTATAATCTTATATTTCTTTTTTCACCAGTTTAATGTCTATTTTCACCATTAGACTGTATACTCAATGGAGGTCTTTTTAGGTTACAACTTTATGACCTAGTACATACCATACAATACATTTTTTCTTTCAAAGAAAAATTGTTTTTTGTAAGAGACTAAAACTGATTCTATCTTTCAGTTAACATTGGGTCTGTTGAAACTAAAGAAGTATTTGTTAAATGAAGGCAGGCTAGAGCTCTGAGTAAAAGAAGAAGAGGCAGAGCTGCAGTAAAAATATTAGGATATAGAGAATTTTATTATATTGCAATACCGTCGTAGAGCCTATAGTAGCTCTGTCAGTGTAACTAAAACACACGAAACCCTTTCCATACAAAGAGTATGTACCCAAATCCACTGATGATGATAGATACTTAAGAAAACTCAGTGATTTGCCTTACCAGTCCTGCATGGGAATAACTAAATCCTGCTTCTCGGGACACAGACCAATTGGCATGCTCTTCAATCACTGACATATCTGGAAACTTGACCACACTGCTGAACCAGTCAAACTCCAACTCTAAGCATGGAGTTTCCTAAGAGATGGAATGAAAGTTATTATGTATATGTTTGTTGTGCTTGACTGTCATAAAAAAAAATTGTAATTTATGATAATTTATTAGCTTACTTTATTTGGATTTGATCCAGTAACACCAATAGGGTTCAGCAAATCTTCTAATCCATGAGGTACTGGCCAAAGATTCAAAGCCATTTTTCCAGATACTAGAGTATCTGTGTAATCAAACAAGTTTATATTTCCCCAGGCCAATGGACAGTGTTCCTTAAAAAAAAAAATTAAATGCAGGAAAATATTCATACTCTGTGGATTAAATTATAGAACGCATTTCAAAACTCTTTTCTTCCCCAGGAAGGAGAGGTCAACAACTGCCCCTTTCATAATGTCTATAACAAGCCATATTAACCTTTTCAAAGTGTAAGAACTTGCTCTCCTTTTTCCCATATGAAATTACATGTATTTTCTTTAATTATTTAATAGGAAATATGAACCAAAGCAAGCAAGACAGATATTTGAATGTAATCACTTAACAGATCTTTGTGTGTAGTCACTTTGCATGTTTAAAAAATTGTATCAATATGACCTCAGAACATACCACAAATAAATTCTGGAAGCTCCCAAGGTGTTCTTCTATGATACATTTATTTATTAAAAATTTTATAATGTTTTATTTATTTTAGATAAAGAAAAATAATATCAATTTCTTGACTAAAAACTCAATCAGCAGTACTTTAGTAGTGTCTAGAGGTTAATAGAATTGCTCCTTCTAAAACACTTTACCTCCTTAGCACCTTTTCGGCCTTTGACAGAACAAATGGAAAGGCAAAGTCGAGCCGCACGAGGAAGATCAGGAATGTATATGTCGTAATTCAGCCATTCGTTCCACCTATGTGAAATTTGAAAGAACAGAACAATTTACCAAGAAAAAAGGTATACAAATGACTCCTATAAATCATCAAGAAAAAAATAAAATGAAAAACAGGCCAGAGATTGACTAGAACAGACATTTCACAAGATCATATCCCAATGGCCAATAAACATGAAAAAGCAGTCAACGTTAGTTTGTCATCCAGAAAATGCAAAACAAAATGTCATCGAGATATCACTATACAAGAGATTGGCTAAAACTATAAAGACTGACAAAAACAATGGGTGGTAATGATGGATAGTAGAAAGAAACCTCATATACTGCTAGTGAAGGTGTAATTTATACAACCAATTTGGAAAGCATAATCTACTAAAACTGACCTATGACTTGGCTTCACCTCTAGATATAAAACCAAAGAAATTTGTGCACTTGTACACAGAATGTTAACAGAATTATTTGTAATATCCCCCAAACTGCAAACAATCTAAATATCCAATCGCAGAACAGATAAATTGCAGTATATTCATATAATGGAATACTACACAGCATGGAAATCAACACCAGTTTCATTGTGGATGAAATCTTACATAGTATTGAGTGAAAGAAGACAGACACAAAAGAGTATCTACTCTGTTAGTCCATTTATGTAAGATATAAAAACAGCCAAACTAACCAATAGTTTTAGAAATCAGGATAGTAGTTCCCTTTGAGGAGGAGAGAAGGTTAATGGATTGGAAAGGGACATGAGGAGGGACTTCTGGAATGCTAGTCAATGTTCTATTTCTTGATCAGTCTAGTGGGTATGTAGGTATTCACTTTGTGGTAACTCATTGAGCTGTGCAATGATGATTTGGATACATTTATGCTTTTGTGCTATACTTCAGTTAAAAAATTAGCTTATAAAAGCAAATATTAATAGAAAGGGGAATCTCAACGAGGTAAAATGAAATTTCCTATTATGATTATTTTTAATTATGTATATGATATAGTTTTATTCAGAAGAAACCATTAATTTAAATACGTCAGTATAGAAATAACATGAAGGATATGTTAGCAGAAACTATTTGAACTTTAGGACTACTTCACAAGTAATAAAACTTGACATTTATAATAAGGAAAGAGTAAAAAGTGACAATTTTTTTCAAATTTTAATAAATTCTCTCCAATTTACTGGATGGTACATGTGAAATTATGTCTAGTTGGTGGATATATTTGTTGAGTCAAGTAAAATACATAGTTGTCATTTTTTTAAAAAACATTGTAGCAATGGTTAAGAATACTGACTCAGAAGTCACAGTATGCAGAGTAGAATCTTGTTTCAACTATTTTACTACATGTGTGACCCTCACTTTGTCTGTTTTCTCATCTTTTAAATGGGACTAATACTACCTACTCCCATAAAGTTGTTGTGAAGATTAAATGAGTTAACCTAAGTAAATCGATTAGAAGAGTAATTGGTCCATGGTAAAAGCTCAAGTGCTAGATATTAATTTTGGAAACTTTTCAAATGGCTTCTTCAAAATTCTATTTTTTGATTATAAATAAACAAGACTAACAACAAAATGGTATAAAAATTCTAACTTTAATTAGCCAAACTAAGGTATAAAACTTTATCAGTAAAATAAGTTCTATTTATTCTAGTATCTTTACTCAGTATGGATGAGGATTAAAAAAAAAAGATCCACTTATACAGAGAAGACTTACATTTAAAATGGGAGAATTTAGCACAAAGGACTTCTAAAGGAAAAAGAAACAATATACACAGGAAGAAGAACTACTGTGGGATTTGATAAGTACACAGTCAAGGTACCTAGGGTTTCATTACTTCTAAATCTTTAGAATTGCTCATAATTGAGAGGGAGTATTCTACACACTTTTTATGACAGGTATATCCAGTGAACGTAGTTGTTTACAGTACTTTGCTAACCAAATACAGCATGTTTCTTCTAAAGTACACACACACACACACACACACAGAAATTCTTTATTTTTAGGCAATGGTTTTATATACAGAGGGTGCCAAAAAAAATTTATACACATTTTAAGAAAAGAAAAAACTGCATTAACATTGTAATAATACATACCGATAACAAGAGATGGTAAGTCGTGTATATTTTTTTTGGCACCCCCATATATATAGTCCAAACTGATTCTGATTTTGGGAGATAACTGGTAACATTTATGAAGAAATCATAAATATACCTAGCATATGAAAGCACAGATTTGGAACTATCAATCTCAGTAAGAACTTTTAAAATCTACTTTTCTATCTTTCTAATAACTTCATTTTATCTCTAATTTTTTTTTTTCGGTAAAGTTAAAAAATTTATTTAAATATTCATACTATTACCATAGGGATTTTACCTTTTGTATTAGAGAATTGTTGCAGAAAAGATAATCAAATGTAAATCCTTTGTAAATATCTCCTTTTATTTACTAAAGTTTTGACATTTTAATCTTACATAATTAAATTTACCTTTTACTTTTATAAAATTGGTTCACTTTTTGGTACTTAAAACAACTGGGATAAACCTCCAAAACCTATTATTTTGGAGTCTTTGCTTGGGGCTTGTTGAACTGCTTAGTTTGTTGGTTTTATAGTTTTCACTAAGTTTGGAAAAATTTTGGCCATTTTACTCAAGTATTGTTTTGCTGTTCCTTGCACAACCACCCTGTTCAACTTGTGACAGTCATGCAGTCTGAGTGGTAAATAAGCTTTTGTTTTTTTAACAAACATTTTAAAAGATCCTCGAGTTGTTTGTTGCCACAGCATAAGCGCTAACCTGAATGACGTACTTTCTGACCTACAATGGTTCAGGTGAGGTGAGGAACTATTTTCGTTCCTCCTGGTAGAGGTGGCTACCATCTCTTTGAGCTTTACCTAGGCTCTCGAATGGTAGCCACCTCTAGCAACTTAACTATAAGATCGAAACTCTTTCTTGACTCTCCTAGAAGTCAGTCTAAATTCATTATGAAATTTACTTCTGGAGGATTCACTGGTTTGCTCTATTACTTGTCTTTAACATACAGCTTTAATCTTTAATATCAATTTGGGTTGTCTTAAAATATTACTATTACATATTCAGGGGTAGACTTATATTCCCAAATGATTCTATAAAGGCAGAGAAATGGTAGATGGCAAGCTTTTAGATTATACTACCTTTTATTTTGTCATTATATCTAGGCAGTAATAATTTAAAATATTCCCAGTAACTCCCCTTCCCCCTAAGAAACTGATCTATTCCCAAAGACTCTTTATTTGAATGTCATATTTATCTCTTCTTAGAAGTGATGTAAAGAAAACTGCCTCAGAGTCTGGCTCTGGAGTTGTTTGCTAACTCTCACTTCCTAATATAAATGGAGATAAGAAAAGAATAAAATGCTAGGTTTAGGAATCTAATATATGGGAATAATCAGTACAAAACTGTAACCATATTCTGTTCTCTCCTTGATCCAACAGGAAGAGAGAATCAGAAAAACACTACAGATAAAATTTTATAGAGAATCAATAAAGTGATCCTGTGACTGACACTCATTTGACAGGATGTCCTTATGTTCTGTATGTAAATGTCTGGTGATTTATATGACTCGTAGAAAACTAATGATGTAAACTATACTTCTTTTATTGATTATACTGCTAAACACTAATATGACTTGTGGAAATATAAATCCATATACTTCCTTACCTGGGATTAGAACAAGGTACTCTTTGAGTGTTCACATTGTCACATAAGGGTTCTCCTCCATGGTAGATACCTGTTCTAACATAGATCTAAGAAAAAATAAAAAGAATAAGTATGTGTATACAAATATATATACACGTACATACACAATACATACACACATACTAGATAGACCCAATATTAAACAATATCAAAATAGTGTAACTGATATGAGAGAATCCATTCGAAATTTCTATTCAAATAGAGCTTTTCTGTCCTTCACATAAATAGTAAGTTAATACTGATGCAGATTCTTTACCAAAATTTATTGCTGCTTTCAGGGGGACATGAGACTAATATATATCAATATAAGCCCACAATTCCTTTAGGCCAGGTATGGAACTTAGAGTTACTCATATTTTAGAAAGATAAACTAAATATTACTTAATACTCTCAGCAGTTAGAACAACACTCCATAAAGATATTAATATTTCTGCAACAAAACACATGAACATTTATAGTTAAATGGGATAAATAAAGACTAAAAAAAAAACCCTCGCTTCAGGTCAGGTCAGGTCTTGCTGCCAAATGAATTCTGTGAAACTTTTAGTTTTAAGAGTTTAGAATTATAGGTATAAGAACTACTGCAATACTAGAATTTGGGGCATTAGAATTACAGACAAAGGACCATACACTGTGGAATAGCTGAGGTAGACAGGTGGTTTTCTAGCCATCAGAAAACACACTGCAGGTCAAGAGAGTTATGTAGTTCAACAAAAAAGGTTTACGTAAAATAATTTATATAAAATGAGCATCAACACATTACCTTGTCAATGTCTCGAATATTTACATTCACATAGGTTGCACAAAGAATTTTTATTCTGAGTGCACTATTTATAACCCAAAGGGATTTTGTAGATGTTTCTCCATTCATATACGGTGTAGCTGTGGAGATGCGCCTGGAATAAGATGGCATTGTAAAACAGTCCATTGGTAGTTGTGAGTAAAGGCTTTCTTTAGCCATCAGCATCAAATTGGGCAACCTCCCAAGCATTATACAGCTTCTTATATACTGTAAGAGATGAAGGGGGATGTGGAGAAGCCATTTTTTATAAGGTTTTTCATTTTAAAAGCAACATGTAAGAGTATTATGAGAGAATGTACATACTAATCTGCAAAAAATAAAAAATCAAACATTATCGACCACATTTCTTAGCAGTTGCTATATCTTAACATTTAAAATACTAACATTTGGGAGTTAGGTTACAGCACAGGATCAACCAACCACCTCTTGGAATATAAATTGTATAAAAGAAAAAAAAAAGTCAGCTTTTGACACTAGTTCTATGCTTAACTGGAAGGCCCCCACCAACCGAAAAAAGAAAAACTTAGAAACAAGGATCAGAGGATACTGATCATGAAAACACTGCACTTGTTAAAGGAAAAGCAACATCATTTAGTAAGCTCCTATAATGCATTCAATCTATTAAGTTATATTGATGTCCAATCCAAGGGTTGCTGCCCTCTTGCTCTTCTGTCCCAACATTTGAGAAATCTTTGTTTTGTTAAAAAATAAAACAAACAAAAAACCACAAAGAGAGGAGACTGATAAAATTATAGGATATATTTAAAAAAACAACAACACACATTGGTCTGAACCTTGAAATGGTAGTTAGGATGGTAATTTTTAATATAAATGCTACTGCATACATTTTATAATAGCCTATTTTCTTATCCACAAGCCCCACTTAGACTTTAAGCAGCCTGAAGGCAAGAACCATGTCTTGCTGGGTATTGTAAATCAGTACTTAGCATAGGCTTGGTATAAATACGAGGTGTGATCAAAAAATTTGGTGAATGCTTAAATTACAAAAAATTTATTACAATAAAAGACACACTGCCATTAATCCCACTCAAAATACACCCCCTTGCTTCCAACACACTTATTCCACTGTTCTTGCCACATTCTGAAGCAGTTCTGAAAGTCCTCTTTCATGAGTGTCTTTAATTGCTCTGTCGTGGCTGCCTCGATGTCCTGAATCATTTTGACTTTGGGGAAGAGCCAGAAGTCACACGGTGCCGGATCCGGTGAATAAGGTAGATGAGGACACACTGTAATGTTTTTATTGGACAGAAATTGCTGCACCAGAGGTGATATGTGATGCAGAGCCTTTACGTTGTGATCACAATATACTGTGAAAGCAACAGAAAGGCAGGGACCTTCAATATGGGAAGTGGCATGTCGAACCTTAGTAACAGTGTGTGACAAGTTTCAACTTGTTCAGTGCAGTCAGTCGGGAGTGAGCTACGGTTGATAGAAGGTGTGTTTTAAAGTGTGCCGTAAATCATCCTCCACCATGACAACCCTCCATGTCACACACTACTCCTGGTACAGCAACTTCTGTCAAATGAAAGTATCACGCTGTGTCCTCATTCACCTTATTCACAAGATCTGGCACCGTGTGACTTATGGCTCTTCCCCAAAGTCAAAATTATTCAGGACATCGAGGCAGCCACGACAGAGCAATTAAAGACACTCACAAAAGAGGACTCCCAGAACTGCTTCAGAAAGTGGCAAGAATGATGGCATAAGTGTGTTTGAAGCGAGGGGGCGTATTTTGAGGGAGATTAATGGCAGTGTGTCTTCTACTGTAGTAAGTTTTTTAAATTTAAACATTCACCATATTGTTTGATCACATCTCGTGCAGTTGCTTCTTATAGGTATTTGATGAATAGAGAGTAGCATAGTATTAATAATATATCTTAACAGTAAATCATGAATTAAAAAAAAAATTTAATTACTGGTCATGCCATTGCTTGGGAAGAGATAAAAATCGTGAACTACCACATATTTTGCAGTTAGTGTAACTGCCAACATGTTTTTATGTGCTTTTTTTTTTGACAAGGGGCACATTTACTTTATTTGCTTACACTGCATATTCAAATGAATACAGTAAACCCCCCCCCCTTTTTCAAAAAGGCACATGAAAAGCCTTCTGTGCAAATTCCACATTATTTAAAATTCCTATTGGCTAATAAAAGTATTTCCACTATAAAACTGGAGCAATCTAGAAAAACACATGATGCATTTTTTTTTTGCATGGACAATACCTGAAACATTATTTTATCTTATCTCATGGCACAATTAAATAGTCAACAAATCAAATGTCTGTATATGAATAATGATACAACTATTGTTACAATTGCAAAAATGTTAATCAACTTATCCACGTAAGTAGCCATATCCCCAAATAGTAACAATATACAATTTAAAGGAAGAATAGTATCTGTTCTTCCAAATTAAATTCACCGATCTCAAATTAATTATAGTATAAAAATAAATTTATGAAGGCTATTTACTAATATTAATCATTTTTCAAAAAATATGTCCTAAAAATACAGACAGTAGTCCCTGGTGTGATTCCTTTTTAAGTTTAATCAATATATTTGAAACTTGTTACTCACCTTATACTGACTCAGAGGATATTTTTCTAGGAAGTATTCATCACATCCACATACTTTTAAAATATACTTGCCCTGATATTCTAAAACACAAAGTTTTAGTTGTTCAGATGACAGCAACATACTTCGAGTTTTTTTCCTGATTGCTTCAGCAATTACTTGTTCTGGCACACAGTCATGATTGATTTTCAGAGTATACTTCTGCTTGTCATTATTTGGAGAAACTATTACCCAAATCACCACTATTATTTGCCCTATAACAGGAAAACATTATTAGGTGCAATCACCATATGTATTTCATTTTTCAAGAGACAAATTTCAAAAAGTATGCACTACCATTTCTCTAACCATAATCCAAAATAACTTAATCAGACTATATTAAAAACAGGTAAATCTTCAAATCTAATAGGGCCACCAGACCATGCCCAAATCTCATGTTTTATGGCAAGCACGAAAAACTGTGATTAGTGGGTCACAAATACCAGAGACCAAGCTAATTTCCATTCTAAACTGCATGGCATACTTCATGGATACAACTCCTGTGAAGAGTGACTCATGATGGTACCAAAGGTTCAAGAGTACTAAAAATGGAAGAGGTTTTGGTAACTATGGTCAAGAATCATGGAGACTGAAAGAAAGAATCTGAATAAGAGAAAAGATGGTGGAGGAAGGGAAAGAAGATGGATTTTCTAATTTTTTCCTTTTAAGATCAATTAAGCCAGGGAATGATAAAGAAAGGATGAAAATGGAAAGATTAAAACTATGTCAGAGTGGTCTGGGTGTTCACGGTATAATTCTTCCAACTTTCTTGTATGTTGGAAATTTTTCAAAAAGCATGTTGGAGAAAAATGAGTGTTCCATTTTTAAAATATGCTAGAGTAGAAAAGAATTTCAAGTGAAGCTGTTATGTTATATCGCATTAAACTACTTTGAATAATATGGGTGAAATGGTAATAATCTATTCTATTAACAGAATTTTATATTTAAAAGAGTGTGAGTTAACCTATTCTACAGCTTCAAATTCAACCCTTCCCTTTGTTATCTTAAAATCTACAGATATTTATCTGATATAAGATTTTCATTTCCAAAACAATATAGTTGATATACTTTCATGTTCACTTAATTCTAGAAATTGATGTTAAGTGTCAAAAGTCAACCTATATATCATCACTTATGATCAGATTTAATTACTGCATTTAACATTAAGAAATTTATTTTGTCTTTGTGATAATGATAGATGATGAAAAATAAGAACACTGTGTAAAGTTTTTCCAAAATTTCATAAAATATTTGTATTTATTCTTGTTTTTATTTGTAAGAACGATAATAAGGTGTAATTCCATAATAGTGAATTTCAAACTCCAAGTTCTTTAGTTTTATTCTGAGATAAACAATTAACCAAGGGATCAACAGCATATGCACACAATTCATTCAGTCAATAAATATTTATTGTACAGAGGTTGTGTACTTGGCACTCAACTGTATCTTGTCAGTATAAGCAGTACCTACCTGACCTGAAGATGCTTATCATCTAACTGGGATAAAAAGACTGTATAAAAATATAGGCACAGATAGAAGTTTTCACTACAGCGACCAACTATGGTAGATTGGCAGGTTTCTTACCTTTATCTAATTTATTATATATGTGCTTTGGCAGTTCTGGTGAAGATTCTACATTTGGAGGGTAGACATACATTGCTCTACTATGAGGTGAATTAAGATCCCTAAGATCCACAGCTTCTTTACAAACATTCAGAATATTTCTTCGGAAGTCCTGTACTTCTGGATCTTTAACCATATCAAATTCACACACTGGCATGCCGATAGCAAAGCCTTAAAAAATTACATAAAGAATATAACATTCTATTAAATACAGGGTATGAACAAGTTTCTTATAAATAGGGAACTTGGTAGTTTTGGAAGGTCCCAATAGAATAAAGAAATTTCTCTGGGTTGAAAAAAATTTTGATGTACGCATATAGTAAGGATTGACAAGGACTCCAATATTTTTAATATATAAAACATATTTAGCAATTTGGAGCAAAGGCAGCAAGCATTATCCATGTCAGTTATTTTTTAAAGAATGGTAAAACCAAACTGGGATGTAACAAATCTAGGTTAACGCTACAAATGATGCTTCTTAAAGAAAACTTTATAGAATAATATCAAGGTGTTAAAAATAGTTCAACAGTCAAAAAATACTTTAGATTTATAATGACGTTTATTTCAAAATCTATTTATTTTTAAGATTACAAAGGTAATTAACTGGTTCAGAAAGAAGTATTTTGGTAATGATAAAACAGTTAAGTTTCACAGTTATCTGCATTTAGAACAGGATGATAATGCCATTTAATCAAAAATTATATCATACCAATTTCTCGATTGAGGATCTTTTCTTCACGGTTGCCTACTGGCTCAATTACTTTTAAAAAGGGTTGAAAGAGCCGAAGGTCACAAAGTCGTCTTGTTTCATCAAAAAATTCTTCCCTTTCTGCTTCTTGGGTAACACTTACGAAAATGTAAGAAGATTCATCTTGAAGAAGTTGATGGAGAGGGTATTTTCTTGCTTCTTTAAATAGTTCATGCTTTATAGTTATTAAGGTAGCCTCACGGAGGCATTCTAAAGTCACTATCATCCCATTTGGTAGTAAACATTCCACTAGGATTCTTGGGGGCATCAAGTGGATGCCCCACAGTTCACCTGATGATGGTCTTGGAGGCATTGTTCTGATCCTTTACAAGTTTTACATATAAAACTACTTCAAGGGATTAGATGTGTAGCTGTTCCAAAGCAGAAATCTAAACCAAAGAAGGAAAACATACGTTAAAAAAGAAATAGCTAAAGAATACATTTATAGCATTATTAAATATAAAAATTCATCTTCTGTAGTTTGAATTAAAGCAGGGGAAGTAATAATAATGCATCTTAAATATTGTGATGGAGACTGTTGCTTCAAATTAGGCTGAAATAATTGAATGCAAAGCAGAAATTAGAAAAATCACTTTTATTTAATTATACTTAATAGTTATTTAATTAAAAAAAATTTTATTTGAGTAAATTTTTTAAAAGTCGGGTCTTATCAAGACAGAGCTGAAGCTATGGGAAGAATCAACTAAGTTATAATTGAAACCAACATTTCTGTCACATATTATAGCGTGTCTATCATTCTCTGCTATTTGGGCAGGAAAGGAACTTTTACATCACGGATCAACTGCTCTCATTTTAAAGATGAGAAAAGTAAAGGCTAGAGGAATTAAGTCTTTTTCTTTCTCACCCCTACCTCCACCCTGTGGTATCCTTGAGATATGATAAATTTGCAGTGATCTATATCCACTTCATCAAATATCCCTGTCCTAATACTTCTGATGGAAATGATCTACACACAAATTAGACCTACTGACTCTCTTTGTCAGTACAATGTTTCAACCAAATGTATTAAGCACTTGTAATATTTAAAATATATCAATTATTATTATGATTTGAAGCCCTCATTTTTTAGGTATCAATAATCTTGGGGGTTCTTTTGGAAGATACTGTCAAAACCCACAAAGCACAAGTTTATTTTTTGCTGTTTGTGTTTTATTTCTTTTATTCAGTAAGCTAAACTGTAAAGGTATACAAAAAAGTAAAGTGAGAGACATTAATAAAATAAAAAAGAAATAAAAGTTAAGCTAGAGAAACGAATCAAAAGGCCCAGATAACTTACTATATTCGATTACTCAGGCACTGTGGACAACTTTGTTTAGTCACTAAAAATGTACCAGTGCTGTCCCCGGGACCGTGTTATCGTGTTTCCCCGAAAATAACACCGGGTCTTATATTAAGTTTTGCTCCAAAAGATGCATTAGGGCTTATGTTCAGGGGATGTCATCCTGAAAAATCTGCTAGGGCTTATTTTCCGGTTAGGTCTTATTTCCAGGGAAACACGGTAGGTGCTGGGAATATGATGATGAATAAGACACATGGCCCTTGCCGCACAAGACAACCTCAAGAATGTGAAGATTATGTGTATGTTGCGAGTGGGGTAATTAAATTCACAGGTACAAAATAGAAGAAAAAATGCTCTCATAGAGAAGTGCTAGGTGCTATAAAAGCTCCGAGTTGTCACCTCACTCAATGGAAGTTGGAGTGGGAAGGTTTCCACAGGAGGTAACATATAAACTGATTTTTTTAAAGGATAAGCAGGAATTAAGCAAACACAATAAGATGTGAGGAGCATGAGGCATCTAATGCAGAAACCTGCCATCTCTAACTCCTCTATGTCATACCCATCAACATCTAATCCATCAACAAATTTTGTTAATTCTATCTCCTGAATACGTCTACGCTCCTTCACTATCATAGTACCTTGGATCAGACTCCTACTATTTCTTGTCTGGACCACTGCAAAGGCCTAAACGGTCTCCCTGCATCTAGGTTTGCCTCCTACAGTCCGTCTTTCACCTCACAGCCAGTATGACCTAGCGAGCAATGGCCTACTCTGAGCAGACATTTCTGCTGTACCACGTCTCAGTTGCAAACAAGTGTGTACGGTACGCTGCAGTGTTAACATAGGAAAGGGGGGAGGAGTAGAAAGAGCAGAAATTTCAAGCCCCCCCCACCTCTGGAGATATAGAAATCAATTGGAAGATAATAAAGAATATAAAATTACTTTTTAATAGTTGAAAATATTGTTCTTCCAATTTACAAAAGATACCAACTGAAGTTATAGGATTTAAAATATAATTATCCTATTATATTTTTAAAAGAAAATTCATGGGCTAGTAAAAAGACCAGATGGATCAATCTGTGTGCATAATTATAGAAGTGATTTAAGCTAAGCTTTTTAAAACATACAAAAGAATTTGAAGAATGCAAGGGAAAAAGCCAAATGACTACTTTTAAATAATGATCTGCCTGCATAAAAAAGTTCAAATAAAACCAAACCACAATTCACACCAAAACAGCAGCTGTGTTTATAGTTTTCTTTGTTGAATGGCACTACTAGGTCTGTTACGGAATCATGGGAGCAATTATTATTTTTATATAATAAATAACGATCCCCAGAGTCTCATACGCTCCCTAAGAATTAGCAAAAGAGAAGTCTAATACAGTAGACAGACCATTGATTCTAATCTTTATTCTACTATAGTAAATTTATGGGCAATTAACAACTAACTATGAAATACTCAAGAGGCACTCTTCTCATACGAGACAAAATGTGATCATAGCCATACAAGACTTGGAGATCCTGGAAGGCAGGCACTGGCAGACATTATGGCAGACTGTACAGAAGAGAGAGGATCTAACTTGCTTCTCTGTCTTCTTATGCCAGGCCTTAGTCTGTACAAATTATTACATCAGAGCTCACATGAGCCAAAGTGCAGAGGAAGCGAATGGAGCTAGCATTTACTATTTAGTACATATGATGCACTTTGGAAGGCAATGACTCTTTTGGGGCAGGTATTGCCATTTCACATGAGGAAAACAAAGGTCAGAGATGTGAAGTTATTCACCGCCAGTAAATATTAGATATGAATTTTGAACCCAGGTCTAGGTGATTTCAAAGTGCATGCTGCTATTTAGGGCTTCAGTTATGACCAGGTAATAGTCATTGGTGGTAAATAAGAGAATGGGCTCTAAAGTTACACTGGATTAAAATTCGGGCTGCCTTTATAGTTGTGTGGCCTTGAGAAGTTTAATTCGTCTCACTGAACCTTATTTCCCCCCTCATTTGTTAAATTGGGATAATGGTATATGCTTTATCTGGTTGTTGTATTGGATAATATATGAAAAACATGGAAGCAAAGAGATTTGCAGACAATAAACACTCACTAAATGTGAAACATTATTATTCCTATTAAACCTGTAAAGTATACCCACATTATCTTTTCAAGCTATTATGAATTATCCAGGACTAGCACCAGACAGAGATGGAAAAGGGGGGTTGGGTTCTTTTACTGAGGGAGGCAAATAAACAAGGAGCTTTATAAAGCAGTGCCAACTTCCAAGAGCTGGAACTTGAAGGTAGCACTGGGAGGTAATACAAGGCTCCCAGACAAGGTTGGATTAGTAGTGAATGGCTCCGATGCTGGTATTTTTGTAGCTGCTTCTAGTTCCCTAGACTCCTGCTATTCCTATTTAAATGGCACTGCTATCTAGCTTAGGAGAGAGGAATCGCTTGCATTTCCTTCCCCCACTCCTCTTTTTGGCGAAATATCTGCTTGTGCTAGGCGCTAGGCTAAATATGCCATGAAAACAAATGTAAACAAGACGCTTTCCCTTTGGTTGCTGAGGGACTCACAGGTTATTGGGGAAAGACAAGACACAAGAACAACTTTAACAATGGAAAACTGTTATAAGACAAAATATGAACTTTGGAAAAGTCACAAGAAATCTCCAACTGCCTCACGAGGTTAGGGAAGGCATCAGAGGGGTAAAATTTAAGTAGAATATCATAGATTAGTAGGGAGAAGGGGTGGCTGGATCACGGAGAGCTAGATGAGCACGTTTTAGATTGCCACAAGCGTAGGTGTGCCAAGTCACAGACCATGAAAGAACGCAGCCTGTTCCCAGCAACACACGTTGTTTTTATTTTTATTTCTTGAGTTTGACCTGCATGGGAATAGGCAGGGTGGGTGACAAGGAAAGACAGGTGAGAGGTAGGCAGGGACCACAAGGGTGGCCAGACTCCATGTTAAATTTCAATTTTACGTAGTACACTATAATAAGCAAAAGGGAGTCTCTAAAGAATTTTGAGCAAAACAATGACATGACACATTTTCATGATTTTTTAACTCAGATTTCTTTAAAACTTTGCTTTTCAAATATAGGACATAATCAAATAAACATTAAACCAAGGTATAAAAACTGGTATCTTCTCAATTCCCTGAATTTGGAGAAAAACCCCTTAAGTTAATAAATCAGAGTATATAACATTTTAAGTAAAAGGGCCTTTACACTATAGAAAATTAAAAGTTGATAAAGAAGGTGGAATTATCCAAACTTAAGTGCAAAATATATTTACAAAGGAAAATAACTTATTTGAAAAATAGAAATCATTATAAAATATTTAAAATACAAATCTGCAGTTTGGAGATTTGATATCACAAAAAAATCTATCTGCTAAAAATAAAACACTTTAAGAGTCAAGGAACTACTCTATTGGGCTTTTGAGTTCAGAATGCCAGAATTTTTCACATACTGACAAATCATAATTATTCGGAACTCTTAGGAAATAAATTGGTTTTGCTTATCCTAAATTTGTATGTATCTGCTGATAAACTATTTCAATGGGGCAATCCTGTTTTCTTAAAAGAGTATGTATAATTCACAATTTACACTTCTTAAGGAGTTTACAGTCCTCATTGTAAAACCAATTACTGTGCTATACTAAAACACAATATGGCAAAGCTCTTCAGTGCTATTGAAGAGTCTGAGGGTATCTTTGGCCCTGAAACGAACGACCCCAGATTGGCGATGGTGCTTTTTAAAAATGCTCCCATCCCTTTGTTTTCTAGCAGCCAATGGTCATTCTTAGCTGTGGCCAGCCTGCCTGATGATACCATGTTTCCCCGAAAATAAGACCTAACTGGAAAATAAGCCTTAGCATGATTTTTCAGATTGCTACGTAAGCCCTGCATGTAAGCCCTAATGCGTCTTTTGGAGCAACAATTAATAGAAGACCTGGTTTTATTTTCGGGGAAACACAGTAGCAGCCTCGGCTTCTATTTTTCATGTCTAGTCAGCATCAACACTTGACCACCATTTTGCAAACAAAAGACCAACAGACCAAATGACGACGTGAGAACCCCTCTTGTATGAGATTAGAAGCACAAAATATACAAATACCTTAATGATTAGAGAAAGTCTCTGTTTACTTCCTTGTTCTGATACTAAAATTACTGTTAAAAATTACCGTTTGGGCAGGAGGCACTGAAAGTCTTTCAGTCCTTAGAAGGCCTGAGCCTGCATTTGTTTCTTCGTAAAAGATGGGTATGCATTACAGTCCAGGGAGAGGAGACGGTATCACTCAGCAGGAGGAAAAACACCTCTAAGGACAAAATAAGAGCAGAGACGAACAGTAGAAAATAGTCTCAGACTCTCCATGGTCATTTGACTTTTAGAGTGGAAGGTTTCTTAATTCTTAATTCATTGGACAATTCAGTATGTTGAACATCTGACGTGCACTCTTCAGTGCAAGAAGACAATGCCATTTTGGCAATCTGTTCTTTAACTCCTAAATTGAAAGCCTTTCTTCCCTTAGACTAGTTCTTCCAGATTTCATCATTTCAGACAACAGTTGTCATACTGTGGCCCATGGGGCAAATCCAGCTCACTACCTGCTTTTGAAAATAAAAGTTTGATTGGAACACAGCCATTAAACTGTGTTTACATATTGTCAGTGATGCTTTCGCACTGTAACAGCTGAGCTGAGCAGGTGAGACATAGACACCATGTGGCCTGGAAAGCCTAAAATATTTACTATCTGGCCTGTTACAGAAAACATTTGCTAACCTCTGATAAGGTATCAGAATTCCATGATACAAACTGGAGAATTTTCTAAATGAACATTGGATAAGGAATCCCCAAGCCTGCCTTTGCAACTACAGTCCTACACTTTCAATTTAAGTCCTTGGGGGGGAGGGGAGGTGAGGGGAAGCATCGATTTTAAGCCAGTGAAGTTAAAAATCGTAAAATAAGAAAGTTTCTCAGAAGTCACTTAATTGGATATTTTCACTGTTGGGAGCTCCCTACCTGATACAAAAATTTTTGTGGAGTACTTCCAAAGCTATCCCTACAGCTTGTTATTCCTCAGCTTCTTTGTGCCATCAGTTCTGTCTGCCTTCTCTTGTCTTTCCACATGCTTGACAGGTGTTAGAATTTTCCCTAGGCCTTTTTAGCCCCAATTTCTTTCAACAGAATTATCGAGATAGTTTAGCACCATTTCTTTGACATCATTGGGTGTGTTCTTTCGCTAATATTCATCTTAAATGTGACAACAAAATCTAAAACAATACTCTAGAGTCAGTATCACCAAGGGAGGGTACAGAAAACTATCATTTGACTGTGAATTGTATCTGTATAAAAACAGCCTAAGACTGCAGAGACTTTTGCTGACTTGATTACTTTAAAATATACATACAGTATATTTTAGCTATTTTAAATTCAGGTTTCAGTTTCAGAAGTGTATTATGTTTAAAACAGTTATTTATTTTTAAAATATCAATATTTGCATCAGAAAATCATTAAAAATAACAAAGCAATATTGAAGTGTATACTTGCAAATTTAGGGGATATCTATATTGACTATTGGCAGCTTAATCATCTCAAACAGCCACAATTTGCTAAAATAAGCATCTTGTATTTTCTAGATATCCACGTTCCATAAATAGAAAAGCTGCATAAATGTTTGTTGAATGACGAAAGGTTTTACAAATATTTACCTCGTATCTTACTGATACATGTAACAGACGTCATCAGATTTAACTGATACATTTATAAATATATATATTTAGATACATGTTAACAACATATTTTCCACCCTCATTTTCAGACACGTCAACTCAAAAACATTACATGTAGTTTTGTGGCTAACTCAGTTATATCTCTTTATTTGCTCATTAACTAGAAAATAAGTTTTCCTTTTTTTTTAATTACCAATAAATCTTTAATTTAGTTTGATTTAGAATAAGAAAACAGAAACTTCCCTCTACACTTGCTATTAAAATCTGGATTAATAATTCTACGGTCTGATTATTCTCCTTAAAAGTTACTTTAACTATTTCCAGAGTTAATTACTCCCCCTTTTAATGTTACCCAGCCTCTTAAATGTAGTCCTATGATTACACTTTAACACATTCTTATTAAAATTATCTACATCTATGTTTGACTTCCTGCTAGACTTGAACTTTTCCAGCATAGGGTTTTGTTTTGGGTGACTACAGTCCTAGAGCATTGAAAAATAAGCAGGGAAACAAAATTGTTGAAATTATCTCAGGGAAAATGTAATAGGGGCCTGAACAAAGAGAAGTAGCAATGGTACCTAATAGCAAGAAAGAGATGGCTGAAGATAGCCTTAAAGGATAATCAAAAGCATTGAGAGAATAATTGGATATGAGGGATAAGAAGCATGATTTTAACCAAATTTCACTGCAGTGGATATGCATGGGAAACAAGTGTTTTTCAGTGTAATTGTCCTGGGCCCCAGTTAGGGCCTCTGAAATTCTCTTCTAAGAGTCACTGAGCTGTTGCTGGAGTGAGTCCAAAGGGACAGCTGTAATATACACTAACTCTGGAAGGATGCATATTATCCATTTCTTTCAATCTGCTGTCCACTGACCTTTACAAGCTGACCATGAGAGAACAGTTTTAATTCACCCTTTTAGTGATTCAGAGAGACCTTAACAACTTCAGGGTAGAAAATCAAGTTCTTATGATCAGTATGTAGAAAACTCAAATTCCTTTAGTAGGTGATGCAATTCATTTTCACTATTAAGTTCATAGTGTTATGAAAGGTGTAATGAAAATACACTTTAGAGATTTAATGCATTATTTAAGACAAAGGTTCCCTAACATCAGATCGTTAGAAAGGGTCTGTGCAAATGGATTTTCAAAAATAATAACAAATAATTAAGGAGAAGGTCAGTAATATCTACACCGGTGTAGACTTTTGATTATCAGCAAATGTGAACAAGGATTTATTAAGGTGGGTTAAAAGAATCCAGTGTGAGTAACAGAATCAAATATGGTAAACAAATGTAAGAGCCAGTAAGGAAATGTAGGTTAATAAATACTGATCTTAGATTAAATTAATTATAAATTTAAATTCTGTATTATACATAGATACATAAAAAACCCATAACAGAAAAAAACAAAAAACAGAAAAAGAAACCATACCAAATCTCAAAATATTAGTCACTAATTTTCCCAATTTGAACTTTAAAAGTTCAAATTTTAATGTGTGATAGGATGTTACAATTTCTTAAAATTTAAGCTCAAAAGAAAATATTAATAGATAGAGATGAGGGATAGGATTATGAGGAAAGTTCATGTAAACAATGTAGAAAATATGAGCTATTTCATAATAACATACAATTTAATAGGACAACGATTCCAGAGTGACATAGTTTCCAGGAAATATATCTTTTCTCATCTTTGTGAGGGAGTCAAGGTAGATTATCATAGCTTCAAATAAAACAAACAGCAGGCAGTCAGAAGTAAATTGTAAATCAGGTAACTCTAGGAACCCCATTTACTTTTTCAGATCAACATGGCAGTATTTGGTGAATTATGATTTTCAAAAACAGAACTAAAAGAATGACTAATACTTCCAATGAAACAATACATTAATATTTTGTCCTGTTTTTCTAGGAGTGGAATACTTGTGCTCCAGTGGTTTGATTTCTCTTTATTACCCAGCTCGCCTGTGACTGGTGGCATGCACTGTAATGCCAGGTGGCCATGATTAAGGTGGTGGCTCCTTCTGCCCAAAGGAAAGGACAAAGCCAAACATTCCATAAAGGGAATCAAACCAGTGACTTGAGCTTTAACTTCTTAACACCTGTAGCAAATGAATAACCAAGGGACCTGAAAATGTTTTGGAAACCTCTACGTTTTTTTCAACTGTGTATTATTATTTGGTAGCAAAGGGAACAACATATACGAACCTAGTCTAGTTCTAAGCGTAGAACAGAAATGTTCTGACCAAAATGTCTTCGCTTTGGTTCAGATCACTGCTCCACCATCCTTAGGTCTACTGACTCTTAGGGACAACTCTGAAATGCTTAAGACTTCCTCAGGAGGGGAAGTTTTGGGGAATTTCTTTATTTACACAAGGTAAATAAAAATAGTTACTATCTCACAGGGATGTTGTAAGAATTAAATGAGATAATACATGTAGAGTCCTTCGCATGTGCTTGGGACATGGAAATTCAATAAAGGTTCCCTTTCTCTTATATCTACTGGATCAATGCAGAGCCATGTGTTCAGAAAGGGGCCAGAACTTTATTGTTTCAGGCTTGTTGTAAGTAGATGGTAGATATTATTTTTTAAATTATTTTAAAAATATTTATACATATATATCTTTTGATGCAGACTATTTCATTCATGTAGTTGATATCTGTACAGATCTCTGTCTTCATCTTTATATATGTCTCTGTATTCTTACTTAACCCCACAGTTCCTAAAGGGTGACGCCTGTATCTCTTTAGCTCAGTTTGTTCACTCTCAGCATCTTTAATAATGAGAAAACATAAGAGAAAACAATACAAATCAACAAGAAACATACGGAAAAAGCAGATGGAAATATGCACAAAAATTCTTATTTTAGAATTGTGCTATATGTAATTTGTAAAATCTACTTCTTTAGGTTTATACATGAGATTATATTGGTTTTCATATTTAAAGAAAAAGGGGAAATTGCAATGAGTAATAAAAATAAAACACAAAGCTGTGGTAACAAATGTTTAGCTCTTGGACTGAAGAAACATGACCAGTGAAGAAAAATGAAAAATAAAGAAGAATGAAATAGACCATATATCACTGATTTTCTCTTTATGTTAAAAAATAATGCCTTTTAATCATATCTGGATTGATTGGAAATATGCACTGATGATACTTTTGGGCTAAAAATCAATGACACAGCTCATGTTCTACATTTACTAAGATACTATTTAGAGTTCACTGAAGCAATACTTAAAGGAAATTTGATATAGTGTGGAGGATATTTTTTTTAAGTGAGAAAAATGATACTTTCTTTGTAAAATGGTTACAAAGTAATATCTCTTATACAAACAGAGAAACAACCCTATGGTATTTAAGTTTGGCAGCTGTATCTACATTTAACGGCCAAGAGTATATACTTCAACAAGACAGTGAAAAGAGAAGCCTAATTATGCACCTAACTGCCCCCATGAAAATTTAACCAATGAAATCACTCGAGAGACCAGCCCAGCAAGGAAGACAACCTATTATACTATAAAGGAAATGCAAAATATGAAGGGGTTCTTGAAATGTTAATCCAATTTCCTGCTAAGCTGAAATTTTAGCTCCATGGAACATAAAGAGAAAAGGTCCTGAAAGCTTAACCTTTTACAAGTAAAAGTTTATAACCAAACTTATTACTGATGATAACCAAAAAAATGCGGCACACAGTCCTTTGTAATTTCCCCTTTACAATCATGTCCCATATACTCCAGGAATAAAATCCATTTATTACTCGGAATTAGGCAAATGATGCCAACCACATATTGTTCCTTTCTTGATTGAGGAGTTCACTTTAAAAAAAAAAAAAGTATAAAAGGGATATACTTTTCTGCTTAAAGTCAGTATTAAAACTAACTGTCCCCTCTTTTTGGTTCAAAAGCCTAGGGCTTCATCTAAACAGCCTCACTCTTCTTGCCCTAATGAAGCTAACTACCACCAATCTGGACTTGGCTGATGTGGAAAATAGTTACTTCCTGGATGCTGGTGATCTAAGGAGAAAGAAGAGACAAAAAGACTACATTATTCAGGACTCACCTGGATACATTCATAAAAGAGTTTAAGAATATCTAGATTAAACATTGTCATTAAATTAAGAACATCTACAGAAAGGTAACACTAGGTAGCAACATGTCTTCCAGCTGACCGCAAGATGTTTCCATAAACCCTCAGGAAAGAGAACTCTCCCTGCAGTATATCAGCTGGCTTTCCCGCTCTATTTCTTTCTGGTATAGGGCAATGCCTTCATAAGCCTTTTCCTGGTTTTAAATACCTCAATAGTCTTTCCAGTCTTCCTACTACTATGGATGGGTGTAGATGGAGTTTTGGAAAATACTAGCTTCATACTGTTCCCCTTTGTCTTTTTCTCTCTTCATCAAAAACGAACAGCTACCTTATTTCCTTGTCATGGGAGGAAAATAATTTAGTCATTATTGGGACTTCTAGTCAAGTACTATTCCTTCTGGTACCCCTTTAGTGTCCAGATGCATTAAAACTTGTCTGCACACCACTGATTAATTTTATGGTCTTTTTTGACAACAAAAGGATGAGTCTCACATGCCAACCCTAGAATGCCCTTATAAACAAAGCAAAATTTGCATCAGCTCCAAGTTTCTCAGTAGAAACCGTTGCTTTATTTCTTTGCACAGAACAGGTAGTTTGTGTCCATAGAGAAAAAAAGAAAACAACAACAACAAATTCCAAATTAATAAATATTCAATTCAGTCTAGTCCCATCCAATCAAGATGGAGCTAGCAACTTTGGGGGTGCTAGCAACTTTGGGGGTGCTAGCAGACACAATACACTCACCTAATCACATCCAGGTATATTTCATAGACAGTCTTGTGGCTTTGGAGTATTATTTTCATTTTTGACCAACTCAGCATTCTAAACTTAACAGATTTGTACTGTCTGCCAGAAGGCCAAATTGATTTGGGAGAATCAGAGACCAATCCTAAAACTCCATCACGGTCTCCTATCTCCAACAGATTTCCCTATTTCTTGAGGCCAAGTGTCATAACACGGCAGCTACGGTGTCTGTGCCTGTGATTACACACTGCTCTGCACAAGCCATGAACAAAGCAGGTATTCTCATTCCTGATGGCTATTGCGGCACCAATCTTTTCAAAATTGAATGACAAGGTCTGGATTGTGCCGCAGTGATCAGGGTGGTGATGCTGCCGATGCTGACAGGCCAGATGAAGTAAACGGACTCCACCAATTTGCTTGAGGCAGGAAAGCAGCCTGCTGATAAATGAATGAAATTAAAACAATAGCTTAAAAATATGGAGTACTTCTTGAATGTGTGCTTTAACCTCGCACAGGAGTCATGCTCGTCTTTTGTCGTCATTCCAACTTTAGTAGTATGTTCTGTGCAAACAGGTACTAGCCAATGAATTTTTACCAAAAATACTAGGAGGACCTTGCTTTTAGCTTCCTTCATCCCAAGGCATATTCCTTAACGGCTGCGTTACATAATTAAGTATCAGTGGAATACCGTGTCATGAAAACATATTTTAGTTTACAAAGTATTATACAACCAAGATTAGACTAAACTGGAAAAGTCTGGCTTGAGATGTACTGAGTATCCTTGGTTATCACATCAGTACTTAAGTCCTTGACATTTTTGTCTAGTTATTTATCTACCTTGCTATGATCCTTTTGTCCCCAAATCACAATCTCAACCTTTGTCCTTGACCTGGTTTCTTTTCTTAGAGGCCAGTATTGTAATCTCTTCAAGTAGTGTTTCCTCTTATATCATACCTATTGATATATTACTGGCATTCTTACAAATGGATACAAAGCATAGAACGTATAGGGCACTGAAATTTTATTTCACCAAATTTCAATTAAACTGATCATATAATGTCTATTCTTAATCTGCTCATCTCACATGCCAAATTTATTGGCCAAAACAAATATTCCCCAGTTTTACTTAAGCAGATAAACCCATAAAGAGCTACTTGCAAATTTGTTCCCTTTTCTTCAAACTATACTCTAATGAATGTAAGATGTTATATTATTTGTTCAGTGAATATTACCCAAGTATATACATAGGTAACAATACATTTCAAGAAGGATGCTACAACACTGGATGAAAGACATAAAATACAGTAGTAACTTGATTTAGAACCACTTTTTCAACGAGAAAGACCAAAAGATGACATTATATTCTGATGTAATTGTTTGCCATCTGCTCCATTTTCTGGCAATAAGAGAATACTTTAGTATTATACCAGTAATGGTGAAAAACCCCATGGCAAGCAATAACTGACCAACTCTAATAGTGATTTATCATCTTTCAGTATTTGCTCTCTGGTAACAGAGCTGTTTCACTAAAGCAAAATTTGAAGTAATGCATTACAGCCGTTTGGCAAGCAAAGAAACACAGAACTCCCAGAAGTGCAATCAGAGAGAGGGTAGCTTAATTTCAATAGAAGTGTCATCTAGCCAAGATGTGGAGAGAAATAGTCCTAAAATTACAGCAACAACATGCAGTCACGTAATCACAGATTTAAAAAAAAAAAAATCAATCTTTTCAAGCCAATGCAATATGGGCAAGGTACTACAGAATCCATTTAACGATGGTAGAGAAACATTACTAGATGATCTTTACTTTGCTCTTTCAAACATTTAGTGTTCACTTATACTTCATATTGTACAATGCACCAAGAATCTGGGAAATTAGAGTTACTATACCCTAAATTGAGAAAAATGAGAATGACAAATTGAAACACGTGTAAGAGTAAAAACAGCAATAGAAGTGATCAGTAAGTACACAATAAGTCATCCGTTGACCACATAAGGCCTACAGTTAAACAATAAATTACCTTATACTAATACAGTAAGTTAAAGTACTTGCTTAAAAATGGATAAACTTCTAAAACATTTTAAACTGGTTATTTAACATAAGTCATTGAACTATTATCCCAACAACTGCTTCATACATTATGATTCATTAGCTAATTTTGGTGAAATTAAAATAAAGGCCCAAGGGTGATAAAAGAAAGTTTGAAAAGGGGAACTTAACTAAAATGCTAGACCTTGCCTGGGAAGTAGTACCTCAAGAAAGGGAATGATTGCAAAGATCAGAGAGAGGAGGGAAGGCCCCCAGGTAGGACACAGCTGCTGTCGGGGCTTGTGTGTGCCCAGTAATGGTTGTTACAGTGATGGATACGTGATGGAGAGTCCTGATGTGATGAAAACTCAGCATCATAACATCTAGTATGCACACTCAAAGTTCTAGTTCTTAAATTGCAAGATTAAGGTTAAACTAAAACTGGAACATAAGCTTTTAATTTCATCTAGTCAACACTAATCATCTCTATTATTTGATAGTTGCTTTACGGTCTATGTGGTTATAATTTGATAGTCTCATACCAATTTTGAAGGGCATAAGAAAAGAAAATGCAGAAAAAATTATTTAAAGAATCTCCACCGTCAATATTGGAAGTCAGAAATTTACCCTCTGTCACAAAGCCCTCAAAAGGAAGTATCTTTTTTAAAAAGATGAAAGTATGGGTTGTTTTTAGAGCATAACTAACAAAATCACAATTAGCTTATTAGTTGGAAAAAAATCTACTTTCACATCTCTAGGAATCGGCTAATTAAAACCTGTGCTTGGTCCCTTTGTTAAAATTGTCTTTACAAACCAGTGTTCTTACCCATCAGTAGTCTACTCACAATAGTATCACTAGCACTAAGACACAAATAATAGTGCTGTATTTATGACCGCACTTTAGTTTCCACAAAAGCAAAATTCTGAGAAAAGGATGAGTCATTATCCCCAGGGTAAAAAAGAAAATAATGTTTCTTTGGTCAGAATATGAAACTTATTACTAAAACCAGTAATTGAAACTAAAAATTCCTTTTCTAAATAAAAGGGAACAGAATGTTTTTCTCTATTCGAACACTCCAAAACTAGCTGAAGTGTCCATCTGTCTTTTACTCCTCTCCAGATCTGATGTGTGGTGACAGAAAAACAACCTTTAGTCTAGCCATTTTCAGTCCCGTTCTTTTGTTTTTCTGTCCTGTCAGGATGTCATTTTCCCAGGATAACACACACACACACACACACACACACACACCTTCTCCTTCACTATCTAAGCATCTATCACAAAGTCACTGCAATATACATAGAGAACGTTATAAGAGTGGATATTTATTTCCTTAATGTTAAATGTTAAAAAGTTCTCAGGTGCACATTTTACATCTCACCTTTAAATATCTTCATTATTAAAAGGTAGAAGTTACAAAGGTAAGAACTATTGATGCCATGATTTAATTAAAGCCCCCCCCAACCCCCCACATTTCCCAATAAAAAAGTTAAGATGATCTTTCTATAGTTTTCTGCCCTCCTTTCATTGATTCTTCTGTTGGTATCTCTTATACTGTTTATTACTCAAATGTGGGCATTTTTCATGACATCACCGCTCTCTCAGTCTCCAAGGTTAGAACCTTTGGACTTCTCAACTCCTCTTGCATGATGTCACTTCCACCTATTAAATTGCCCTCAAATTCATCACTTTTTTTTTTTTTTTTTTTGGCTATCTTCTCTATCACTTTTAGACCCTAAAGAGTTCTCATACGGAACACTAACCTATCTCTAATTCTACAAACATTCATTAAGCAATTGCTATCTATAAGACACTGACAATTAAAGTAAAGGGATTGTTTGTAAGTGAAGGTGAAAAGGACAGAGTTCCAACCTTTATTAACTTACAATCTACAAGGCAGAATCTAGTAATTATAGGAGAAAATGTGTGTGTGTTTAAGAGAGAGACACTTAGGGAATGAAAAAGGATTTCTGACAGGTACAGAATGAGGAGAAGGGCACAGGGTGAAGTGGGCAATATGAACTAAGGCTAAAAGCCCCAAAAGCACACATTATTCAGTTTCTCCCCTCCCAAATTCATTAACCACCGTATCACCAGAACATACCTAACACACTGCTACTCAATAAAAACAATATGCTGATTCTCTAGTATCAACAGATTACGTACAGCTCAAACCCAAAGTCTTTCCAAAAACCAGGCTCCACTCTCACTCTTCTCCCCACTTCCAAATTCTAATCTTACTGGATCAATCTTCTCTGCCTTCGTAAATAGGGTCTACGATGTTTCTTATCCCTCTATTCCCATCAGTTGCCATTTTTAGTCATACTTACCCTTTAAATACAGCCCAAATGCCTTCCCTACAGTCGTTTCAGTCTCATTAAAACTGGACTTATAATTCCAGATGAAATTCAGAACCATTTTGATAAATTAAAAAACAAAGATCAAAGCAAAACTTGTTGGTTTTTGATTGAGACCACTTTGATTTGAATTTAGAAAGTGAGATTTTTACAAGATATTATTCCTATCCAAGTATGTATTTCCACTTATTTAAATCTATTTTTCAGTGTTCCTCAGTATTTTTTTAATTGAACAATAATTAACGTAACATGAACTGCACATATCTTACATGTTGTTTGATGACTTTCTGATAACTTTTTACATCCATGTAACCACCACACAAAACAAGATATAGAAAATTTCTATTACCCCAGAACATTCTCTTATGCTCTTTTCCATTTAATCTCTCTCTACCCCCAGATAATCACATTTTGATGTCTGTAATTACACATGACTTTTGATGGTTCTTGAATTCATACAAATCAAATCAGTGTATGTATACTCCTTTGTATTTGGCTTCTTTTGCTTAACATATTGTTTCTGAGATTTATCCAGGCTGTTAATATATCAGTAATGGTTCTTTTTAATCACCAATAGCAGTCCAAAATATACTTACAACTTGTTTCTTCTCCAATATATGACTGTTTCCACTTTTCACTATGAACATTCTTACATCAGTTTTTGTTTGTTTACGTAGACATATACTGTTATTTCTTTTGGTAAATAGGAATGAGATGCTGGGTTATACAGTGTGCAGACTCGCTTACTCTTAAAACACTGTGGTTGTAAAATTGTCTCTTGGTTGTGTCTGGGAACTTGGATCTTGGATTTTGAGAGGATTCCTACCCCCTTAACTGATAAGAGTAGCTCACTGTGCCTAAACTGTCTATGAAAACAATATGGTTTATGTTGAATACGTGCTTTCTGGAATTTGGAAACTTCTGCAATTTGAGTATGTGCTGGGCAGAGGGATCAGCCTCTAATTAAAATAGTTGTGCACTGAATCTAACAAACATTCCTGGTTGGCTACATTTCACACGTCTCAGTTCCTTGCTGGAGGAATTGTGTATCTTGTGTGACTCCACTAGGAGAGGATCCTTGGTAACTTGCACCTTAGTCTCCCTGGATTTTTCCCATGCACCTTTTGCCTTTGTTGACTGGGCTTTGTTTCCTTTCTCTGTAATAAATCATAGCCATGAGTACTATTACACACTGAGTCCTGTGAGTCCGCCTAGCAAATCATCAAACCTGGGGGTGGTCCTGCTAACCTCCTGACACATAAGGAAAATGTTATGTTTTACTTCATAAGAAACTGTCTACCAGTTCTCCACAGTGGCTGACCATTTTACATTTCCACCAGCAATAAATGAGAGCTCCAGTTGTTCTACATCCTAATAACTATTTACTGTGTTTCCCTGAAAATAAGACCTAGCCGGACCATGAGCTCTAATGTGTCTTTTGGAACAAAAATTAATATAAGACCCAGTCTTATTTTACTGTAAGACCGGGTATACTATAACATAACATAATATAATAAAATATAAATACCGGATCTTATATTAATTTTTGCTCCAAAAGACGCATTAGAGCTGATGGTCTGGATAGGTCTTATTTTCGGGGAAATACAGTAGTGGTATCAGTTTTTTTTTTAATTTTTTAATTTTAGCTACTCTAGTTGGTATATAGTAGTATCTCTAGTGTTTTAATTTGTATTTATTGATGACTAATGATGTTGAAAATCTTTTCATGTGCTCACTGGTCATTTGTATATCTTCTGTGAAAACGACTGAATCTTTTACCCATTTTTATATTAGGTAGTTGATTTTTTTTAAATGTTGATTTCAGAGGTTCTATATATAGTGTGGATATAAGTTTTTTGTCACTTAAAAGTACTTAAAATTTTTCCCCCATTCTGTGGCATGTTTATTCATTTTTCTAATGTTATTTTTTGATGAAGAAAAATTTTTAATTTTGATAAAGTCCTATTTATCCAACATCGTTTATGATCAGCGCTTTCTGTGTCCTGGACAAGAAATCTTTGTCTTCTCAGTAGAGTTTTAAAAAATTTCTTCATATAAGTTTATTTCTTATTATGGCTTATTAAGTTTATTTCTATATAAGTGATCTTTTTGTTAATTTTGTGAATAGGTTTTTCCTTCTTCCATTATATAATTGGTTATTATTCATATAAAGGAAAACTTATGATTTATTTATAAATTAATGCTGTAATACTGAGAAGCCATACAAAAAAGATGGATAAATATGACTAAGTAAAAGTCAAAGATTTGGGTTTGGCAAAAGTACCATAAACCAAATTAAAAGACCATTGGCAAACTGGGAAGATATATTTGCAACACAGATGACAAAGGGCTAATTTTTTTTTTTTTTTACTAATTTACAAATAGCTCAGACAATCCAATAAGATGAAAAAGAAAACATTACCAATACACAGCATGCAGAAAAAAAATTAAATGGATAAACTTAAGATAATAATAACTTAAAAATGCAAATAAAAACAATGATACGTTCCCATTTTTTTTTTTTAACTTATCAGATTGGAAAAAAATTAAGCTTGATGTAATCCATTATTGCAGAGATTGCACTTTCAGATTGTTGGTGGGAATGTAAACTTGCCAGAAGACAATCCGACAATATGATTCAAAATTTAAAATGTACATATTCTTAGACTAGGCAATCCCACCATTAGGAATTTATTATATGGATACATTTGTAAAAATTCACCAAAAAGTAGGTTAATACGCATTGCAGTAATGTTCATGAAAGCAAAAAATTGAAACTAAAATATTCATTAATAGGGGAATGATTACATAAATTATAGTAAAACACTTTATGCAATACAAACCGCTGTTAGAATGAATGGTGTAGATTTGTACGTGATGCAGATCACCATAGATACAGTAAGGAGGTGGGGCAAGAGCTGTAGAACAGTGTGTTTATGTAAAATTTGAAATCTCCTGATTTCAAAATGTCAGAGTATAGACCTTTGCGTCCTCAATCGCTTCTAAATATGGAGAATAAGAGAAACAAACACCTACTTTGATGAAGCTAAAAACTGCAACCCTAAACCGTAATATATAAAGACAGGTAAAAAAAAGAATAAATGAGGTGAGGAATACTAAATTTAAGTGCTTATGGAAAGAAGCAAGCCAACTCTCACGGAACCTCAGAAAGGTTCCGGACTAGGAGATACCTGGAAACTATTAGAATTCCAGGTCTCTAACTCCACTTAGTATAGTGAATGACTTCCTAATCCTTCAGAAACCGGAAGGCATAGTTTCTGGAAAACTAAACCCAAGAGATTTTGGACTTAGACACAAGTTGTGACTAAAACCAGAGGATTCTGTGAAAATCTAATGAAACCCAATGCCCCTTTCTTCGGTATAGCTTTAGATCATAAGAAGCCTCACACAGGAGATGGTAGATTTTCTCCAGAAAAGAACCCAAAACTGACTAACCTAGAGAAAGATCATGACACTTAGGGATTACCTATAGCACAGCCCACCAACACACAAGGGCTTTGCCTTCAAACTCAGATCTTTCAAGGCGGTTTTAATGCCTTTTAAATATGAATGACAGCCAAGGATCTTTATGCATTTGAAGAAAGTCTCAATACTAAAGACAGGGAAAAAAACTAAACAGGAGTGCTGAGAAACAGAGAATGATGGGAGACAAGAAAATGTCAAACTAATTGAAGTTCTAAGAAAGAGAAAATACTGCATAATTAACCAGAAGAGAAACCAATAAAGAAAGAACAATCAGAGAATAAAAGCTGGAGGGAAAAGAAAGTAACAGTTTGAAGTTCAAATCAAGACAATTTTCCAGAAGGCAGAGTAAAAACAAAGATGAGTAAGAGGAGGGAAAGGTAAAAAATATCTGACTTATAAGCATTCCAGAAAGAATAATGAAAACAGAGAAAACATAAAAACAGTTAGGCAAGAAAATTTCCAAAAGTTGAAGGACCTAAGTCTGCAGGGAACAAGGGCCTGCTGAGTACACAGCAGAGTGAATGAAAAAAGCCTCACACCAAGGTAAAGTTCAGAACACCAGGCGTGAAGAGAAGATAATAATCATCTCCAAGGAGAAACCCGCCCCCCCCAAAAAAAAATAAAAGGTAAGGAACCATAATGGTATTGGATCACAAAATAGCAAAACTGGAAGCTTAGAAGGTATTAGAACAATACTTTGAAATTCTGAGTAAAAATGATTTTCAACCTAGAATTCTACAGTCATCTAAAATACCACATAGTTGTAGGAGTAGAATATGTTAAATTCAGGTATGTAAAATCTCAAAAAATGTACCTTTCAGTTACCCCTTTTTAGGAAGCAACTACAGGATATGCTGCTGAGAATGAGGGAGCAAACGGTGAAGGAAGGTAATGGGGGACAGAATCAAGGCCCCAACACAGGAAGCAGGTGGAGGGAATTTCCAGGATGAGAGCAAAGACACGTCTTCCAACAGCTGTAAAACAGATCTAGGGAGCAGTCAACATTAAATCAGTAAAACTAAAGGCTCTAGTAAAGATATCTAAGGAAAAGAACCAAACGAATGATCTCACAGGTGACAGTTGTTACAAAGATGGACGGAAGCCTGTAGGAAGACAAACTCAAATGCAATGGTAACTAAGCAAATTTTTATAGAAAGTCTAAAAATCTGGTACTCAAGATTTTATATTTAAATTCTTTTTTACTTTATTATGTCTTCACATTTCCATGTAAATTTCAGAACCAGCTTTTCAGTATCTATGAAAAAGACACATTTTTGATTGGGATGGCACTGATTCTATACATCAATTTCATGAGCGCTGCCATCCTAACAATATTCAGTCTTCCCACTCAAGAACACGGTGTATCATTCAGTTAATTTAGGTCTTCTTTAATTTCTGTCAGCAATATAATTTTCAGTGTACAGGTTTATATAATGCTATTGTGGTTTTGTTTTTGTTTTTTAATTTCATTTTTGGATTGCTCATTGCTAGTATATGAAATATAATTAATTCTTGTTTATCTTGTATCTTACATCATAGCTAAATTCACATATTAGTTCTCTTAGTTTTTTTTTTTTTCCCCAGATTTCTTAGAACTTTGTACATACCTGTCACCAGTGAATAAAAGTTTTACTTCTTTTCTATTCTGTATATCCCTTCATTTCTTCTACTTGTTTAACTGAACTGGCTTGGACCTCCAGTATAAAGCTAAAAAAAAGTGATGAGAGCAAACATTCTTTCCTTATTCTTGATATTGAGTTGAAATTCGTAAAATCATTTACCGTGAAGTATGATGTTATTTTTTCATAGACATCCTTTATCAAGTTGAAGAAGTTGCTTTCAATTTCTAGTTTGCTAAAACTTTTTATTATGTGTTTGTATTGAATTTTATCAAATGCATTTTCTGTATCTATTGAAATGATCGCACAGGTTTTCAACTGTATCTTATTAGCATGGTGTATTACACTGAATTGATTTTTGGAAGTTAAACCAGCCTTGCATTGCTGAGATAAATCCCACACGGCTGTGATGTAATATCCTTTTTATATATTGCTAGATTCAATATGTTAATATTGTTATGGATTTTAGTGTCTATGTTCATGAGAAATATTGACTGCTCGTTTTCTTTTCTTGTGATATCTGTTTGGCTTTGGTATCTGAGTAATACTGGCCTCATAAAATGAGTTGTGATGTTCTCGACTCCTTTATATTCTGAAAATTTGGGTAAGACTGATATTTTTTCTTCCTCAGTGTTTGCCAGAATTATCAGCTATGACACTGGGGCCTGGATTCTTTGTTATTATTGTTGGAAGGTTTTTAATTATAACTGAATTATTTTTTTTTTTTTACTTTGCTATCTGAATTTCTTTTAAATAGGTCTATTTTGATTTTATATTTCTTCTTTAGTCATTTGTACTTAAGGAATTTGTCCATTTCATCTAAGTTGTCAAATTGGCTGGTATCAAGTTGTTCATAATATTCCTTTATTATCTTTTCTTTAGTATCTACACTATTTGTAATAATATCCATTCTTTATTTCCTAATACTGTTAATTTACATCTCTTTTTTCTTGATCATTTTAGTTAACAGTTTATCAATTTTACTGAACTTTTACAGAATCAGCTTTTCATTTATTTTCTCTATTTTCTTGATTTCTACTCTGATCTTTATTATTTCCTTGTTTACTTTGGGTTTAATTTTCTCTTTCTTTTCTAGCTTAAGGCAGTAGCTTAGATGACTGATTTTAGATCGTTCTTCTTTTCTAGTATAAGCATTTAAAGCTATGCATTTCCTTCATAGCACTGCTTTAGCTACATACTATTTTGATATGTTGTATTTTTATTTTAATTCAGTTAAAATTTATTCTAATTTTTCCTATGAATTTTTTCACCCATGGGTTATTCATTTAATTTCCACATATTTGGGGATTTTTCTTATTTCTTTCTATTGCTTCTTTTGTATTGATTTTTAATTTAATTCCTTCGTGGTTGCAGAACACACTGCATAACTTCAATCCCCTCACATTTATTAATACATTTTATGTTTGGAGGCTAGAATATGGCTTATCCTGATGAATGTTTCAAATGCATTTTCAATGTGTTGTTGGGTGTGGTATTCTGTAGATGTCAATTAGGTTGAGTAGGTGGATTGCTTTATTCAAGTCTTCCATATCCCGTTTTTCTCTCTACTTATTCTATCAATTGTTGAGAGAAAAGTGCTGAAATGTCTAACTCTAAATGTTGAATTGTCTATTTCTCCTTTCAGTTCTGTCAGTTTTTGCTTCAGGTATTTTGTGCCTCTATTGTTAAGTGCATACAGATTTAGAATTTTAATATTTTCCTGCTGTATTCATTCCTTTATAATTTTGAAATGTCCCTTTTTGCCCCTTGTATATCTCTAAATGGGGGTAATAGGATGGATTGTTTAATGGATCCTGGTAGAAGTGACTAGCCACTTGGAAGGGAAAAAAAAAGTTGGATTTTTACTGCTTTAAGATATACAAAGAAAACTTAAAAATGCTCCCAAGTAACATAAAAGACTTGAAGGAATGAAAAAAAAAAATCACATTCTTGGATTGGAAGACTCAAATTCATAAAGATGTCAATTCTCCCTTAAATAATCTATACATTTAACATGATCCCAACAAAATACCAATATGATGTGTGTGTGTGTGTGTGTGTGTGTGTGTGTGTGTGTAGATTTTATCATGCTGACTCTAATGTTCAAAATAGCAGGAAAAATTAGGAGTGGGGAAAAAGCAGGGAGAGAGAAGGATCTAGCCCTACTAGATATTTAAACATCTTATAAAACTACCAAATACTTGCTATTCTGGAAGAAATGAGAAAAATGGAAGAAAAGAAATTAAAGAAATAAAAGAAAAACATTTTTGAGCTGGAGAGACTTACATGCTCAGATTAAAAGGGACCACTGAGCAGAATAAATGTTAAAAAATATCTATTAGACAATAAAAGATAAAGATAGCCTAAAAGCTTTCACAGGGGAAAAAATAGGTAATATGTAAAGGAACAATTATCTGACTGGCAACACTTCTCACCAATAGCAATAGGAGTGAAAAACTATGCAGTCATTAAAATCTGCTGGACATTAATTTGACCAGGAATTCTATACCCAGCAAACTATCATGTGTAAAGAAAAAATAAAGGTATTTCCATGGGTATTACTCCCATGAGCCAATTCTAAGACACCTGAGTTATGACTCCAGCCAATCCAAGATGGAGGCCAAAAAAGAAAAAGGGGTCATATGCTAGAAATGATAGAACAGACCCACTGACAAAATAACATAAATAAATTTTAAAAAAGCAATCCTAGGGTAAAGTTTTACATCAATTATAAGCCCAAGGTAATATCCCCAAAGTAGAAGATGAGATCTGTGTGGTCCAAGTAAAAAGTGGTTAGGAAAAAGAACATAACAGATTCTAAGCAACAGACAAATGAATTGAGGAGTCATAATGACGTTTATTTTTATGATAGGGAAAAAAAGGCAAACGGAAAGTTTAGAAAAACAACCCAAAAAGTATAAAACCAATCTCAAAATATGAAGCAAACAGCATAATTTTGAGCAATGTGTGGAGTGTATCAAAAAAAGAACTATGTGACATGAATGCTTAGAATACTCTGTGTAGTTCATGGTATTGAACATATAGAGAAAGGAATCTAATCCTAGCATTCCAATTGGTTATGGAGTGAAGCATTTTATATTCATACCAATGTAATCATATTAATGTAAATACTTTAGTTTCAATTATTAAAATCTACCTATAGTCAAAACATAAGACGATTTAAGTATGGCTACAGAATAGAATGTAAAATTACCACTACTTGACAGTATAAAAGTAATTGTATATTTAACGTGTTGTGGAAGGGTAAGAGAAGACTTAAAAGGAAAACTAGGGTACTATTATCATTGTCTAACGCAGTGGGGAATCAGGAATATTACTGAAGTGGATGTGATAGAAAATGATTCGAATATATTAAAAGTAGAATGATTAACAACAGAAGCTAAAGTAAGGGAGAATAAAAGGATAGTGAGATACCGATGAAACATGGTAATAAAATTAAGAAACAGTAGCAGAAAATTTCAAAAGTGAAATTAAAATGCTCAAGATTTAGTTTCATAGTCTTTAAGCCCAATGGCTATCATGGAGGCAATTCTTCAATTTCTCAAATGTTCTTATTATTTACTAATATATATTTCAGCTTAATATTCAAGAGGATTATTACAGCTATTTGCTTTTTATAAAAAAATTTTTTTGAGACACTAAGGAACTCAATTTGGATATCTTTAAAAGATGTAACAGTTTTTCAAGTGCTCAGTATATTTCAAAGTATGGCACCCTAATTTCCATTTTCTTCACTTCAGTTCCAGAAATATTGGCAGAAAAAGTAAAAAGCTGACAGCTGGGTATCAGGCTATTACAAGATGACTCTAATTATCTAAAATGTTTCTTATAAAAGAACAGTTGCTACCAAATATTTCATGGCTAACATTTGGTTTAAGCCATAGCTACGTGTATTCTGTGGCACACTGGATCTGAACTTTGCAGCTGGTGGTGAATTTCCATCAACACCTAAAGACTGAAGTCTACAGCAAGGCTAAAACACATCTAAACTTTGGAAATCAAGCTTTAAAAAAATATGATGGAAACCCACTTGAGTACTTATACACATGTGACTTTGTCTTAACTGTTGCAGAATAAGATGTTACCTATAAGTATCAGTTGAATTTAAATTTTAAAAAAGTTTTTGTGGACACCCCATTAGGTAGTATAACTGGTTTCTGCAAGAGATACAATGCAAATAAATATCACAAAGCAGAGGAGGTTGGATGTGAAACTGAGAGACAAATAGCTTAATATCCAGCAATTGGTTCTTGATTGGAGAAATAGGTATTATTTTATAAAGTGGGAGGATGATGAAAAAGTTTATTAAAATACCTTTCCCTCCAAAATGATACAAGATCAACTAATATGTGAAAAGGAAAATGCGTGAAAAGGAGTGTGTGTGTGTGTGTGTGCGTGTGTGTGTAATTTTACTGTGACAGTATACCTTACCTAAAAAGACCAAAACCAGAAAGGAAGGTAGGTATCTTGGGTGTGAATCTCAAGTCTATACTTATAAACTGGGTATTGTGAGCAAATACTTAACAATAAGAGACCTCAAAAATGTGACTAACCCCTCCTTCCTTACCTTCTTTATTGTATTGTTAATCACACCACAAACATTTATTAAGCAGTTATTATGTGCCAGGATTATGCTTCCAATATAAAACGACATCCCTGACTTCAAGAGGCTGATAGTCTATTGAGGAAGACAGATATGTAAATAAGCAAGCAAAACCTAGGATGTGTTTGCTGTAATAAATAGAAGCTATGAAAATAGAGAGGAGGGAGAGATGGACTCGGCCTAGGACAGTGAGTCCAGGAATACTTCATACAGATTATACAGAAGCCACAGACAGTGTGCCAGGTCAACAAGTTATTGGGAGGAGGAGCCACAGCCAAAGGGGGAGCTCCGAGAGGCAGGAACAGCAGGAGCACAAACACAGGAGTCCAGGAAGACCTAGGTCAGTTTGAGGCAGTTCAGTAAGGTGTTCAGTGAGGCGAAAGTATAGAAAACACGTACAGGAAAGTGGGCTGGTACCAAACTGTGAGGAGAATTATGAGTCTGCACTTCACTCCGAGGTCCGTGTTCTTTAAAGTCTTGTCCTGGGATCACATGCATGAGGATGAAGAGTAGGAAGGGTTGTTAAAAGGCACGTTTCCGGGCTCATGGATCCACTGAATCAAGATTTTTTAGGGTCTATATAATTCACAGTTTGAGAAGTTTTTCCAAGTGATTCTTACACACTCAAAACTTGAGAAGCAGCAATGCAGACCATAAGGAATTATTAAGCTTTAAGCAGATGACTTCTGTATTGTTAAAAGCCATGCCAATCTCTCCTCTGCTCTCTTCCATAGACCTATTTATTGTACACAGCACATTCATGAAATTCTGCTAGTTACATACATGACTGATAATTTTGGCAGCACCATGAAAAGTAAAAAAAGTGTATTGACTGGTTGGGATACTTCAGTGACACAGGAAAGGACTAAACCACGGCAGTGACTGAGAAAAGATGGAGATGGAATCAAGAGACATTTCTAAGAAAGAATACCCAAGATTTGGTGATCAGTTGGATTTGGGAGGTCAGAGAGGATAGAGTCAACAGAAATTTCTAACTTAGGCAAGTCATGATAACAGAAAAGGATCATATAAAATAAAACTGTGAAAACATTCTGAATTCTAGAAATCTAAGTGTAAGATATTATTAATCAGGTTGCTTTCCTTTCTAGAGTGCTTCCCACACTTCCTAATTTAGATGTGGATTGTATTTGTATTTCTTTCAATGTAAAAGTAACTCACGCTTATTATAGAAATTCATCTACTTAAATACTAACTGCAGCGTCTATTAAGGTCTAGGACTGCGCACTGTACCTCCTCAAAATACAGTGGTCCACAGAAGAATGAGGAAAACAAAACAGAGAAACACGTCTCAGACAACCACCATTACCATTTTCTGATGTATTCTTTTGCAGCTTTTTTCCTATGCATACTTTTTAGTTCATTTCTTTGGTTTATGTAGTTGTGTTTATGTAGTATAGTAATTCTGTAATTTGCTCTTTTCACTTCAAAAAGATTTCCTCAAATTATTGTAAACTCTTCATAAACAATAGCGTTCTATGAGCACCTTTTGCTATGGGAAATACAGCACAGTTTACTTGTTGAATACTTAAGCTGTTTTAAAATTTCCATTATTATATATGATGCTGCAAATGGAATTATGGGATTAAAGGGCCTGTTAATTTTAAAGGCACAAAAATTGCCGACTTGCTTTCCAAAAGGGTTGAATCAATTTAGACTGCCAACAGAAATATATGAGCCAGCACACTTCAGGACACCTTCACCAACACCTACACCATTAGAAGAAACTAACTCAAAAATTAAAACCATGTACAACACTCCACCTTCCAGTTTCACTTCTTTGATTATCTATCTGTCAGGGAAAAATATTTCCCCATATCCTTTAATTCCTTTTTAGTAAATGAACTTGTTATCTCAAGTTCTTTGCTCATTCATCTACATGGATCTTGGTGCTTTTGAAAGTATTTGTATGAACACCTTAAAATTCAAAGATAAACACCTGGCTTTCGGTGACTGTGAAGTTGGGGACATCCCGCTGCGCTGAGGACGCTGATTTCATTGACCTCGCGGTCCTTCTGCCCTCTTCCAAAGCCTCTCAATAAAATGGTTTGATCCTGCTCCCCACCCAAATAATAAAATAGATATAAACATCTGTTACATTGTCTTACAAATTTCTAATCCTGGTTTGTATGTCTTTTAATTTGGTCATTTGTGTTGGAAGGAGAGAAAGTGGGAGAAAAAGACAAAGTAAACGCCAACATTTTATTTGAGTCAAATGTAATGAATTTTCCCTCTCCTAAGTCTTCCCAATTCTTTAAAGATTGAAAGGTATATTTGCCCACCCAAATAAATATCTTTCTTAAATGACACTAGCATAAGGGTATTTACTCTATTTTATCCAACTCTTCAATTTACCTGAATTTATTTTGTTACTCAAATTGACTTTGTTTTTCTAACTATTTAATACTCTCAAAAATATTTACTGAATATCTTCCTTTTTCTGTTGATTTCTGATGACACCTTTATTATACCATTTAGAACATCTGCTTCTGGGATCTCGATTCCTTTTTAGTAACTTTACTATCAATGCTTATGCTAGCACCCAACTGTTCAATTTACTATAATATTATAGTATGTTTTGATATCTGATAGGGCTATAGTGTTAGAGCTCTCTGTCACTGTTCTTGGTTTTTCACTTAAAAGTCATCTCACTTTTAGCTGTTTAGTCCCTTGGACAAAATTAAGAATTATCTCATTGATGTCTCAAAGACATTTTAAAAACTCAGAATTATGCAAAACCTGTAAGTTAACTTAAGAAAAACTGATATTTGTAACAGTTGGACTCGCATTCAGGAACATGATATTCTTCTCCCCGTATCTGCCTGCAATCACCCCTCCCCCACCTCCACCCATATCCTGATAGTTTTTAGGTTTCTTCACATAGGCTCACACATTTCTAATTAACATACATAATTTTATATTTTCTATTATTGTTAAAAATTATTTCTTTATTATATTTTCTAAATAATTCTATCATAAAAGAGAACTATTGATTTTAAAGTAGTTGTTTTAAATCTATATTCTTATTAATTCTAATAACTTCTCACTTGATCTTGGAACTGGAAATTGTGCAGCTTCTTTCTCAGTATTTACTCATTTCCTAATTCATGTCTTATTGTATTGGTCAGAACTTCCAGAACAATGTTACATAATAATGTAGTAATAACGGGTTTCCAAGTTTTTAGTAACAATTACTTCTGTAGTATTTCACCATTAGTTATTATTTTAGCTGTTAGTTTGACATATTAAGAAAACTTCTCTTCATTCCTGGTTTTTAAAGACATAAAAAGGAAATTATTAGTTTCTTCTCCATACTCACTGACAGGATCTTTATTTCCCTTATCAGATGTATTTATTTATTTATTTACTTAATTTATATATTTATTTTAAAGCACTAGAAAAGTCATTTATTAGAAGAAAAAGTACACTTCAAAGAGCTGAAATTGGGCCCGAGCAGAAAGCAGTGGCTCAAGGCCATTATTAGAAGAGAAAGTACACTCCAAAGGGTTTGGAGCAGGCTGAGCAAAGGCAAAGCTCAAGAGGGGCCCTAATCAGACTTACTGACCTATACATGACAGAATTTCATATTGAGCCATCTTTGCATTCTTAGAATAATTCCTACTTGGTAAACATAATACAGACTTAATACACTATTGAATTATTTTTTACTCCTATTTTATTTAGAGTTGCTATTTTATTTGAGTTTATTTGCACAAGCTCATTTCTGGAACACAGCACTGCAAACATCTCTTTCAGTGACTAGCCATCTGGTAACAACTTTTCAGGCTCATAAAACATAAGTCACTGTCACATTGTTAGCAGGCAGGTTAGGTATTCTGGTTCTGATATACAATTACAAGCAAATGTCCCATTTCACTGCTTCAATCCTTTCCTTCTCCCCGATATAGGAGCAATCATGTCTCCTTGGCCTGGTGGGCATGTCTTCTGGCCAGCAGGGCATGTCTTCTGGCCAGCAACACAGAAGGGCACATGGCGGCACATGGCAGCTCAGGGCACACTTTTCTCTTCCCAAGGCTTTGGGGGAAGTTCTACTTCAAAAAAGACATTCAAAAAGTGGGTGTTTGTATTAAGGGAGTGAATATTCCATGAGGAAGTGAGAATAACATGTAGATTTGTCACCATATTTACATATTCTGTCTTCCACTTCTCTAGGCAAAAGAGTTAGCAGAAACCCACTCAGAGTTTTCATAAAATAAATTCTGCCTAATACGGTTGATTTTCCTTTAGCAAATCCATCACATATAAAAGAATAGATCGGCGAAAGGAAAAAACAACATAAATAATGCTTAAGTCCAGTGGTCACATTAGGACCACATATTGTGAGATAGTTTTAATTTCTAATATTCTATTTCAATATTGTTTTAATACGACTTAAGAAATAATCAGAATGAAGCAGGTTTTTCAAAAAAGCCTTTGAAATTTGGGACGAGAAAATACAATCACTGTGTTTTCTAATAAGTAGCTGAGTGATTAAACTTTTTCCCATTTATTTATTTTTTTAATTAAATTTACTGGGGTGACACTGGTTAGTAGAATGATACAGGCTCCAGGTGTACATTCTACAATACGTCACCTATATACGCACTGCATGGTGTGCTCACCACCCAGAGTGAGTTCTCCTTCCATCACCATATGTTTGACCCCCTTTACAGTAAACCTCGTGTTTGGCAATGTGCTTGGCCCTGGATACACAGTCTGCTGATGTACAAAGTCAACATTTTTCCTTGAGAAATCTCTTAAATCACCCGTAATTACAATGTACATTTGTTTGTATACTATCTTGTACAGAAACACGTTTTGTATAAAGATATTATATACGGCAATCTAGAACACATAATGAAATTATATATAAAAATATATGTATTTAAAAGAAGTGGGTTTATGCACGTGCATACATGTCTCAGAGAACGCACATGCACCGAGATGACAGTCTGCTGTGGCCCTATCTGCAGGCCACCTTGGAAATCAACACATTTGCTCAGCAGTTTCTCTTCCAGCTGGAACAAATTGCTGTTTCTTTGGTGGAGCACGAGAGGCTTGGTATTAGAGGCCATGTTGTATGAACATTAAATATGTCTGAATAACAGAATCACACTCAGCACAGTGGGATGTTCAGATCTACACATTGAGACCAATTGAGCCAACAACAATTTCGCATCGTTAGTCTCATGTCTACTCAGAGGCAAAAGCTCAGTAGTGGGATGTTACTACAAATTTAAATGATTACTTTTGTCACGATTTTACTTCCGGCTGAGTACATACTGCTCGTATAGTTGAATTCATGAAAATTAAATGTAATGAGACTCCACTGTACTGATTAGATGTGGAACTTCAGTTTCCTAATCTGTGAAATGGACAGACTACATGTGTACAGAAGTGCTGCTGTGAGGAGTTAGAGAGAGAACATACGCAAAGTCCATAACGTTCCCCTTTCCCGATTCATGATATTAAAGTTAGGGTTTGAGGTAACTCAAAATATATATACTAATGTGTATATTTAGAGACAAAGGAAACTTTTCCCACGGGTTGCCAACTATAATTCTTTGTGATGCCATTTTAAAATTAAGTAAATTCTTAACTTCAATACCTAATTTAGTCATAACTACCTTATTCGCAATAAACTCTTGGTCACTTCCAGTGTTATGGTTTTTTGTTTTTGTTTTTGGTTTCATTGTGTAATCACCCCCAAGAGAGACTAAATTCTATACAGTTTTACATGCATAAAAATGTTTGAAAGTATGCTTGATAACTCTTTAAAGTAATAATGAAAAATTTTGAACAATTATGTCAAAAATTACAGCTCCTTTTTAAAGCAATCTCTATATAAATTGATAACAATATATGTAGTTTTAAAAAGTGTATGGCTTTTATTATTATTACTATTAATCTGGTAAATGAGAGATACAGACTTGAAAAGAATAAGTTACCTTGTGTGTCCAAAAGGGCAGTCTAGTCAAAACTGCTAATTATTGAGAGGTAAGAAAATACAATCTCATATATATTTACCAAAACTTAAATATGAACTAATAGTCTCATTTATATAAGGTGCCAATGATAGTACTGAAACCAGGCGATGCCACAGAAACTTGTATCAGTGATGCCAGCCTCTACCATAGTGATTAAAGAGAAATACTTAGAGACCAAACTGATGAAAATATTCAAAACACATAGTTGCTTTCCTTATTTTCAAATAAATGACTTGTAAGATTTGTATAACGTCCAATCAGTGTAAACTAGGTACAAGGATATACAAAAGAGTAAATACTGTATTCAATAAAAACTTCATAGTAAGTATTATGGGCAAGTGAGATATAAGGAGCTTTAAAACATGACATTTCTATAAAAGCCATGTAACATGTGACACTATGACACAACTACTGTCTTTAGTGCATGGAGGAAGACAGGGAAAGGAAATACCAAATAGCCCAAAACCGGTACCGCTTCAATGGCAGGGTGCTATTAAGATATCTGCCGGGGATTCTGAGATTCCAGGAATGGACAGAAAAAATTAATCCATTGGAAGATCAGAGTAAAAATGAAAAATCATATCTCCTGTCCATTAATTTCTCATTCCTATCAAGCTAAATCTCCATGTGTTAACTTCTTTTAGAACTAGGTATAAAATAGAATTCAGATTCCTAGAGCTAGAATAAAACTTAGAAAGTTGTAACAGAACAAAAAGCAAGTAGTAATATCAAGAAGCTTGTTAGAAGTCAACCTTATTGTTCATTCTCCAGAGACTAGATCCATTAGTAAATCTGCAGAATGGACAGAATTTAATTCATTAATGTTAAAGCCCCCAAATAAACTGATGAATATGACATGGTTCTTGCTCTCAAGGAGCCTAGAGATATTTAAGTGCTTAGTGAGTGCTGTTCCACAGGCTTCACGAAGCATTAGTCATTTAATCCTTGTTATAGTATCAAGACATAGGTACTGTGTAGTATCCCTCTACTACAAAAGAGGAAATATGTCTTAACCCGGAGAATATTTAACCCAGGCAGGCTAAACAACTTGCCCTAAGTTACAAAACTAGTCATCTCGATAGATAGTCTGGTTCCAAAGCACACACTCTTAATCATCATGGAACATATTTAGGAGAAGGAAAGGAAAATCAGAGAAGGCTAAGTACACTGATGGTGTTTTCTAAAACTGTTCTGACTTTAAATATTCTGTCCTGCTGTCAAACTCCTTGCCCCATTTTGGTTGGGAAAACAGTATTTGCAGGAAAATGTATTAATTTATATGTCTGATATTTATACTTAACAAGAAAAGACCAGTAATAGCTGTAAACATCGTCACACGACTGTACAAAGAGGGGCTTTTATTGTACAGAAATAGTAAAAATTATTCAAAGTGATTTTGAGGGAATCTGCAGTCCCATAATATCACTAAGAAAGCTGAAAATTAGTCATTTATAGTGAAAAGAAAATAAAGTCTTCACACTATAAAATTACCAAATTCTAAACTGCTTTTACTTTTACTGCCATTGTAATTATCAAGACAAGTACAGTAACTGCTTTGAAAAAGTAATATTCAACTTTTACAACTGGTGTATAGATAGAGAAAAAGAATACAAACATCTCTTTCATAAATACTTTAAGATGCTGCCTATCAGAGTCTCAACACAAATAATAGCCATTAGGATTTAGGGAAATCTTCATACGGAAAATCACTTCAAAATGATGTTACTACTAATATTTATAAGTGTAAAAATGACAGTTTGAAAATATAATTTTTCCTTTCTCTGCTGTCATGTATGGTCTGATTTCAGACTGGACATTATAGTAGGGCCTAATTTCAATCATTACCCCCACAATTTTCTCATTAATGCTGCTTTACATTTGATGATGTGCTCCATAAATCTATATTCACAGAACAGTAACTTACTTAGCAAAAAAGACTCTAAGATTTTTGCATTTGCCAAGATGTTAACCTCCTAAAGAAAAGAAACACAATTCACTCACTTTTAGGCTAAAGGCAGTCAATTGTTTCAAAATGCATAGTACTTTCAGGTCTAGAACTGCAATAAGTCCATCAGAAAAGTACTTGGAAAAGCACGATCTCTTAAGGAAGAATAAGCCACAGAAATCTGCTTAGCTTGTTGAAAAATGAGTACATACTCAAAATAACTCTAAATAATATCCCATGACCCTAACAGTTTGCTGGTTAAAAAGTACTCAAAAGTTGAAGGTGAACAATTTGAATATTGACAGAACAACAAATCAATAGTATAAACCTATTGCTTTCTGATTAAGGACAGTGGTTTTTATCATCTTTCCACATATTTGTATACATAACAGAGGATACACAGAGAAAAAAAGAAGCTTACTATACCTCTGGAATTGTGTTTCTAAGATTACAACACATTTTCTGAAAACCATCTAGTGGGATGGGTTGGTTTTCCAAGGGAAATTATGGTACATATTTTCCTATGTCTTTAACAAGTAAGGATGGTGGCCAGTGGCTATGAAGAGTGCTGTGACTGCTCTGCTGGCCTTCATAACCCTGGCAACTGGTGTGCAATGGATGATCTGATCTCAAAGCCTGGCAGTCACTGAACTGCTCTGTGCTAGTAGTAAGCAAAAGGGCCACGCCTGCAGTCAGTCTGAATCTTCAAAATCACTGATGGTTTCAGAAAGAAAGAAAAAATTATTCCAGTCCATTTTTTTCTGATGGCAGCTTGTCTCTACCACAGAAGTGCACACAGGGCCTTCAAACATGTGCAAATTTATAAACAGGAAGACAAAAGGATGTTAGCTTCTGAAAATACAACAAACTGAGATAGACTAATCTCCCTCTAAGGAGTGGCTTACTTGCCCTTCCCTGAAATCAGAAATAGGCTTTACAGTACTAGGAATCTCAGAATTCTGGAGTTGTAAAGAAACTAAGAAATTTTGCAGGTGAAGAAACAAGTGCTGAAAAGTTAAAATCTAAGGCCAAACAGCTAGTTCATAGTTCAATATAGAACCCAGATTTTCAGATTCCTGATCTAGTGCTCTTTTCACCATAGCACACAGTTTTCCTTATCCTATCAGTCTTTGTTAAAAATGTCTCCAAATATCAATAGAAATATGCAACTAGTAAACTTATAGAAAAGTATTTCTTATATATTTCAAAACTATACTGAATAAATGAACAAAACTGGCACAAAGCAATTTACCTACCTTTCAAATAGAGTATATGATAGCTACTAAGCGATAGATAGGTAAGTATTTTGAGTCCCGAATGTGACTGTACTTCAAAAATATCAATGCTTACTGGTCACCGATATTTGGGCACTATACTAGGTGCTGAAGATACAAGAATGAACACAACATGGTCTTCTCCTGTTAAAAAAATTATGCCTAAAATTATCTTCATAATATTGCCTTAAATTTCTATGCTACTTTATAAGATGCATCTCTCCACTGAGTCTCACTAACTCCTGGTGAGTCAGGCAAGAGAGTTACGACCAGAGCAGAATGAGTCTATCCTAATGCAGCATTTTGCACATCACAACACTGACTTCTTTGGCTTCCACTACACAAATGTTTAAACTCGTAAGTGTACCAGATAACCATAGTCTGTAAGAATTCTTACTTTTTTTTTTTTTTTAATCCCATGTTTATTTCAAGGCTGGCCCTGATACAAAGACTCCTTTGTAACAACTGCAATTATATGCTAAAAGTTACTAAAATTTAACCTCTTCTAAATGAGAGCAATTTAGATAAATTATCAAGCTAACTACTAAAATGATACAGAAGAAACGAATATTTAGTTGTTAGGTCAAATATGAAATCGTGTTATTCTTCTATTAGATATAAATTTAAAATAATGATTAGTATGTATACGTTTTTCCTTAAATAATTTTATGTAATTTGGGATCATTTAAACTATCTCATTAATTATATTAGTTACTTAACAAGCAACATATTAATATTTTTACTGTAATCAATGCAGAAAAAGAGGTAAAGCTGTGATATATTCCGCCTCCTCTCCCCCCATACACAAATACAAAGTAGCATTTTGGGATTGGAATTTAGTCTCTCAGCCATACAGACCAGGGCTCTATAATCAATACTGAAAACAGCTTCACTTTAAGAAACATTAAACTTGAAGAAAAACCTCTAAGCGATCTCTTTATTACAAACTTACAAATTCTTTATTGAAACATTTTAACTTTAAACTCCCCAATCTGTATCCTTGTGGAGAGGAAGAAAGAAAACCTAAAAAGTCCTTAATCAGGATCAATTGATTCATATAATAAAGGATTAAATGTAAGGCATATATTCCTATAAAACATTATCGGCATAGCTAAGGTTGAATAACCTTTTGAATAATGGAAATCTCAAGCTCTGAAGTTGAATCCTCAGACTTCACTATATTGTCTCAAATTTCTTTTTCATGCCCTAATAATTCAGTTTCTCCTAGCCACAGTTTTTCATTTTTACTATAGTATTTTTTCCAAAAAGACTGTTAATAAAATTCACTTTAAACATAAACTTAAGGAAAAACTTAGGCAAGTCAATTTGATTTATACAAAAATAAAACTAGTATCAAGAAACTTCAGCAGAGAGAAGTATGATTACATTGTGTGGAAGGTTACTCTATCACCAAGTAAATAAAAGCTAAGATAACTATATAAAATTAAGAAACATGGCTCCCAAATAGAGAAAAATATCAATAACTTCAGTCTGCTAATTGATATTTGAAACTGCTAGTCTGACATTGAGAACAATCTTATCTTCTGCAATTGGTCCTGATCAGAGGTCTATTTCCTGTATCTCCTGGAAATTACTAAATAATGGTTCCTGAATTTTAAGCTTTGGTGAACAGTTTTCACCAAAATGTTCGGGTGTTCTTTTGTAAATCATCCTTAGTTTTAATTTGTCCCCTTCTTTTCGACTGGTGAAGTCTGATTTTACTTATCTTTGAAGATGGTGTAAGGTCATCAGTTTGGACTCTCCCCTTGCCCATATTACGTATTATGGATGTATTGATAGCATGGCACTTGCTACCCTGTCATGGTTCAGACTTCTAGGCATAATTATTTCCCAGGCAAGTTGTCTTTGGTGTTTGACAATGGGATGGGATTCTAATAAAATGAAACTAAAGACCACAGTAGTTTTGGTCCCTAGTCACATCTGTAACACTAGCCGTCAGTCTTTCTGTTATCTCAGGTAAGTCCACTCATGAGCTCTAACACCTCCTAAGAGGAAAGGAAATGAACATTTATTATGCACCTGATCCAGGACAAAAACTCTCTTGGGTCTGTATTATCTCATTTAATTCAGCAACCACAACACTATCAAGTAGCAATTACTCCCATTATACAGATTAGGACATCTGCCCAAAGTACTCCTGTAAGTGTAAGAGTCAGGCTTTGCATCAAGAAGCTTCAGATTCCAAAGCTAGTATTTTTAGTACTCACATGATTTTAAGCCTAGATCATTAGTACCACACCAGTACCATATAGAGAACCAGTATAACTCCTGTGTTACAGAGGAGAAAACTGAGGCCCAAAGAGAATGAATCTTGCTCAAGTACACAACACTTGTGCTGAAACTGGGATTTGAATTCAAGTCTTCTGATTTCCAGTGCAGTTTTGTGTGTAATAATGACCTTTATTCTTGCGTGTGCATGTGTGTATGTGTGCGTGTTGTTCTTGATATAATTTATATATAACTTATAACATCTCAACTGTCTCCAAATGAAATTCATATGTGTGGCAAGTTCAAGGATGTACATTTTTAGTGACAAAATAATTAAATGTATTTGGCAAGAATAAAAACATAATTGGTATTTATAAATTATTACATGCTCTAAAAAAGTCTGTTGCCAATATATGTATTTACTCAGTAAAAGCCTATTATATACTGGCTACTGTGCTTGTCAATAAGAATAAACTGTATATCAGATAGAAGGAGTCCCTATCCTTATGGAATTTACATCCTGGTGGAGGATGCAGACAAATAGAGGCAATTATAATAGAGTGAGTCAATGCTATGGCAGTGGGAGTACAAGATGCTATGGGAACAGGAAGCAGGGACACCTAACCCAGACTAGACTTTTCAAAGGCGGTGATATGAAAGATGAGTAGGAGGTCAGCTACTTAAGGATGGGGTATGGAGTGTGCAAATGTTTCAGGAAGAGCAAACAACATTTGGACATGAGAACAATGAAAGGGGAGCTGTAGTAGGAGGGAGGGGAAACGAACCTAGAGAGAGAAGGGCCAAATCAAATCATACAGGTCCTTGAAAGCAAGGGCTTTACAATTTTGTCTGTTAGGATTACCTGGGGAACTTTAAAACAAACAAACAAAACACAGATGTCCGTGCTCCATCTTAGACCAATTAAATTAGAATCTCTGGGAATGAGACCCTGGCACTGTTATTTTTAAAAAGCTAACTAGATGATTCTAATATGTAGCAGGATTGAAAACCACTGTTTAAGCTATATAAGGAATTAAAAATATATTGCAAATAAAAGGTGATCTTTAGTAACTAAGCTTCTCTGGGCCCTAGTTTTTTAAAATCTATTAAAAAGCAGGCTGGAGCAGGATAGAAATAGCACGGTAAGTGAAAGAACTCAGAAAACATTGGTTTTTGTCAATGAGTCTGTAACCTGACACCTATCTGACCTTAGATTAAAATGTCATTTCTCAGAGATAGTAATACTGCTTTGTCTACAGGATTGTTGTAATACTCAGGATAAATAATACTTAAGAAAACAGCTTGATAGCTGTGCTAATAAAATAAAAACCACAATATTACAAGACTTAGGCTGCTAAAGTTGCACACATTTTAAGATCATAAATATTTCACCAGCCATGAAGTCTTTTATGATGTTTCATCTAAAGAAGCACCCCTACCTTGGAATTCAAGCTATTAAAATAATAAAATGGAACTGATTCTTTAATGCTACTCTAGTTGCTAAAGAGAGCAAATGGGATTAAGTTAGCTCTTTTCAGATAAACAGATCAACAGAGCAAATGCCCTTTAAATGGTAATAGCAATTGTTTAAAAATCTTGACTCAGGAAAAGGCACTAATAAGGAAAGTGATACACAAAAAGTAAACTTTTAGGAAAAAGTTATGATCTACCTTATGTAAGTATTTTATTTATAAATTTAGGGTTTTGTTTTGTTTTAAGAGAATACTTATTTGGGATAGAGAGGATCTTATCCTGACAGGAAGGAAGCTCTGCCTCCAGGACTGTTCCATACACAGAGCCAGGCAAAGCCACTGCTCTTTTACAGTCTCCCTTTTATATAGATCTAGCCCCATGCAGTAATTTTTCAGTTTAAGTACAGTATTTGTGTTTGGTGACATTTCTTTAATGCTATATCCATTTTATTTATAATTTTAAAAAATTTAGATATATATAAAAACACTTCTGCATTATATGGGGTTCATTTTTAATTCTTCAACTAAAACTGATATAGGAATGCCTTTCAAACTTTATTATACTCAATGATAAAATATTATTAATATTCATTTATGTTCTTGCTGTTTCCCTCATGATGATATTACTATTATGATATGCTCTCATTTCTTTCGATCACTTATTCTAATGATTTTAATAGGAAAGCACTCTATTTTACAATGATGGAAAACACAAGAAACTTTTGAAAGTTATCGATGAAATTTTATTTAACCTTATCTCAAAACATGAGATGAGAAAACTTAAAAAACATCAACACACACACACACACACACACACACACCCCACTGGGCCCTCTTCAGATAATTTTGGTTGATGACATTGCAGAACAGTTAATCTGATATTTAAAATTTTCCAAAACACGTGATGTTTAGATAGAGATCTGTGCTGTCAAACAGAAATCAATGCTTCAGTTAAAAAAATCTTAAAACTTGAATACACATTAACAAATTCTTATGCTGCCTTTGCTTCAAGAGTCCATTAATAGTGTTCTCATTTGTCCAAATTAAGTTAGCAACATAGTATCTTAAGTATTTTCCAAGTCTTTTCTTAACATGCAATCCAACACATAAATTTTGTCCAGTGCAATGTAAGCAAATAAACAGAGAATCTAGTTTCTAAGCAGGAAAACAGACGACCAGTGTTGCCCTCAGTGGTTCAAACGTGGACGCAGACTGGAGTTACCAAGTGGAGTTACCAGGAGTTTATCTACCCAACTTTTCTAGGGGTTCTCCCAGGCTTTACAAACTACGATTGAAATATCATCTCGCAAGCCCTGTCCCGCATGTGCACAAAGGCGCAGCACTAAAATGAGGAAGCTTCACCAAAAAACGAAATCGCAACTCATTAAACGATACGCAGGCTGTTTTCTAAAAGACCCTCTAGTTGCGCTCCCCTTACCCTTCGTGTAACTATGTAAACAGCTCCCCAATTATTGACGTCTGAGAAAGTAGCTTTCGATTCCCAAGTCGGGTAACTAGCTACCATCACCACTATTCTTTAACGTGCTAAAATAACCCCCTCAAGCCGCGGTCGAAACACACTGGCGGACCGTCTGGTGTTTACATGGCCCGGACCCGGGCGCGAGCCTGTCGTTCCGACCACGCAGGAGCTACGGAACAGACACCACAGAATAGACTTAGCAAAGACACAAATCACGAGACAATGTGTCAGGGCTATGAATGAAATACGCTCGACTGTCTCGGTTAAAAGCAAAGCAAAACAAAACAAAAACACCAACCTCCAAAGGAAGGATGGGAGGGGAACTGCGGGATGGGGGGAGCGGTTTTCCTTCCCTGCCCCAGCCGGGCGATTTAAACCCAATATGAGGCAAACGCAGGGTCTCCGCGCGGGCGAGGCCGGAGTCCTCGGGCGTGACAGCCCCTGAGGACCAGCTCGCGGCTCCGCGCCCGGATCCCTCCCGCCGCGGTGCTAGAGGCAGCCCGGCCACCCGCGGGCCGGGTGGGCGTGCAAGGGCGCCGGGGACCGAGCTACCGCGGCCGGGGCGGCGGCCCTGGGCGCACTTCCTCAGTCCCCAGCCGCCCCATCCCCAAAAATGGGAGAGGAAGGAAACGAGGAGCGAGACAGCGGCCAGAGGGAGAAAACAGAGGGAGCGGCGAGCCCTCGTATCTGCATCTGGCTGAGGCCAGTGGCAGGCCGGGGAGAGGGAGCGGCGATCGCAGGCAAACTCCGCTGCGGGCCGACGCCGGGAGAGACAACCCGCGGTAGCCCCCGCCCAACACGGCGGGCGCGCCCGAGAGTCCACGGCACCCACCCGGTCCCCATCCCGACCGCGCCCGCTCCCAGCCAGTCCGCGCTCTACTTACGCTCGGAGCTCCTCCAGGCTCCGCGGCTCTAGCCGCATCGGGTCCCAGCCCCGCGGGCGGCGGCGGCGGCGGCGGCGGCGGCGCCGAGGGAGAGGAGAGCGGGCGGCACGGCCCCCGCCTCCCGGCCCCTCTCCCCCGCCGCTCCGGAGCTGCCCGGCCGGGCCCGAGCCCTGCCTCGCCGGCGGCCCCAGCCCCAGCGGCCGCGACAGCAGCAGCAGCCCGAGACCTCAGCGGCCGCAGCGGCGGCACCGGAACTGCCGCTTTCTCCTTCTCGTTCTCTCTGCTCGCTGGCCCCCACCACACGCCCCCGCCCCCGTCTCCTTTCTCTGTCACCCCTGTTTTTTTTTTCCTTTTGTTTCCAGAATAAACTTTATTGGTCTCCTTTTCCGCTCACATCGTGTAAACAAACAACGAACTCTTCCCCACCCCCTCCACTCCCCCCCTCCTCTGGCAGAGGAGGGTAAGGGCTGAGGAGGGGCCGGGCCTACCATGCCCCGGAAGCAGATGTGTAAAGGCGGAAGTGAAATTGCGGAGACCAGGAGGGGCATGTGGGCAAATCCGGTAACAGTGTGCCAGTGCGGCTGCGTCCTGCTTTTCCGCCCAAAGTTCTGGTTGTATTGGGTCTATTTTTTTGGAGTGCGTGTGTTTAATGCTACCTCTTTTGCAGTGGTGAGGATGTGTCATCCATCCTACGACGACACATGTGTCATGTCTGTTTCTACCAGCATCAGGCGCGCTAGGGTAGAGATACAGAAATGAGGGGGGAAACAATTGAACTCATTCACTTTAGAGGAAATGAGATTTCCTCTTGTTTGGGGCATAGAGAAGGGGGCGCGGTGGCTAACCGCCGCTGTCAGTGGCTAACCAGAAGTGGTTAGGGATACTGCTAGAAAGAAGGCCTTTTACAAAACGGTGCTGCGCGTCCTTGTGCTAACCTAAGGTTAAGTTGTAGACCATCCCGAAAGAGGAATGCACTGCCGCAGCCCTCCGCAATCCTTAGACTCACTCCGGGGACACCTTTTGCAATGCCCCCGTTGTGGGTTTTTTTGTTGTTTTTTGTTTTGGGTTTTTTTTTTTTTTTTTGGTTTGTTTTTGTTTCGTTTTTTCAGATTTGAATCAGCTCGTAGGGTTTCATTGTGACTATTCAGAAGAAGTGCTTTTTTCCACGAAGTGCCCACGGACACGTCAGAAAAGCCATCTTGGTTATAAATTAGATTCAAGGTTGTGCTTTGGTGCTACGTATCATAGTAGCCTCTTCTTTTTGCCTGAGAGTACTGTAATGAGATCTGTTGCGGTTTGAGATCACAACTGATTAGGGTCGGGTTTTCTGCGTGTTTCTCCCCCTAGTGGTCTTTCATTGTATTGAAAAGCTATGGGAGCCCTAATTAGAAGTCTGCGATACAAGTCCTTAGAAGTTGGCTCTCCCTTGAATTTTTAAGCAGAGGACTTGGAAGTGACGCACCCTAGAAATGTGACAGTCCAACAGGTCAGCCAGGGTAAAAACCTGACACCACACGTGCATACCCAATCGTAAATGAGATCCATTTCTATGTATGGTCACAGTTTCATTTGATTGTATTTCCTCTGTTCTCTCTCTTAAGCTCTGCTTTTCATCTCATATTCCAGGGGGTCTCTGTTTCTAAATAGTTTTCTCAAACCAGTGTTTTTCAGCAGTTTCAGAACACTATGTTACTCCAGAGCAGGGCATTTTAAAAAAATCAGCAACATTGAATTAGTATTCAAAGTAAACCCCAAGGCAGCGTTTTCCAAATTGTGTTTCTAGGCAGTTTCCTGAGAGATTACCACGTGGTCATCGGTGGGGAAAAATTATGCTAGGTATATTTTTCCTTCTACAATTTATATTTTAATAAGAAAATGCTTATTAATTATCTGATTTTTATGGGATAATCTTCCTTTAAGAAATCACGTGTCAGAAAATGCCAACCTGGTACTTGAATGTATGTATTCACTGGTTCAGGAGTAGCGATTACTGCCCAATTCACAGTTGGTGCATTGGGTTTATTTGTTGACCATTGATCTAGCATGTGTATTATCTTGCTTCTGAAGGTGTTTGCACCATTATTCAGTGTTTTAGAGTATGTTAGACATCTGTGTGACAAAACCCATTGCTCAAGTTCCTGTGACTGAAAGAATATTTTAAAGGAAAAGTTGAAATAGCGATTCTAGATTATAAATCAAATGAAAACATGGAATATTTCAGAATTAAAGAACTGCATCCTAATTTTTTTAAAGTTGGGAGGTGAAATGTCCAAGATGAAATGTGTTCCTTTCTAACGCATTGGAAATATAACAGTTACTTGCCTTTTGGACTTACTTCCATTGAATATAGAGATAACTAACTGATACTCAAATGTGTATTGTGCACCAAAACATTCTCTAAAAGCACTTAAGTCACTACTAAGCTTTGAAGTCATTTGGAAACAAGAGTCAACTTGGTTATGTAGCAATATACGCTGGATGTATAAAACTGCCAAGTCAAACAGTGAAACCACTGAGTTAATTAAATAAGCTACAGTATGACACTTTTCAACTCAGTTATGATCAGAAAACATACTTTTAAGATTTAAGTTCTTTTCCATTTGTTAAGGCTTATTTTGCCCCAGAATATCTTGGTGAATGTCCTATGCGCACTTATAAAAGAACATTTAATGTGTGTTGTTGGATGGCACGTTTTATAAATGTCAATTATATCAGGTTGGTTGCTAATGTTCTTAGTTAGGTCTTCTATGTTCCTACTGGCTTTCTCTACTAATTCTGTAAGTTCTGGGAGAGGAGCATTGATATCTCTATAATTGTGAATTCATCTATTTCACTTCTGTGTATTTTTACTTAGTATGTTTTGAAGCTCTATTAGGTGCACACACATTTAGAATTACGTGTTTTTGATGAATTGACTTTTTATCATGTACTATTTTTCTTTGTCCTTTGTAATAGCCTTGTTTTGAAATCTATTCTGTCTGAAATTAATATAGTCACTCAGCTTTCTTTTGATTAGTTTTTGTGTGATATAGCATTTCCTATCTTTTTATTCATCTTTCTATGTTTTAATATTTAAAATGGGTTACTTGTAGACAACAGTTAGGTCTTCTTTAAAAAAAAAAATCCAGTCTGACAATGTCTTATTTGCTGTGTTTAGATTATTTACATTTAATATAATTATTGATATAGTTCGATTTAGGCCTATTATTTTATTACTTGTTTTCTGTTTGTTCCCTATTTTTTGTTTTTTTCTGTTCTTACTTTACTGCCTTCTTTTGGGTGGCTTGAATGTTTTTTAACATTACATTTTAATTTATATATTATCTTTTTGGATATATCTCTTTTTTTGCAATTGCTCTATGACTTACAATATACATACCTAAACTTTCACAGCATACTGAGTATTAATATTACATCACTTCACGTAAAATGTAGAAAGACACCTTGCAACCATCATAGGTTCCCTCCCCATGCTCCCTGACCTTTATGTCTTAGTTAGTATATATATTATATTTAACAGTCTGTTCTGTTTGAGTGAAACCTATTGTTTTACATCAAAGAAATAAAATATTGCAATAAAGTTAAAGTATCATTTGACTCCCTATCCAAGCCCCATTCCAATTCCCTCTTCCCCGGAATGAACCACTATTTTTAATTTGGTGTTTTTCCTTCTTAGTTTCACCTGTGTTTTTTATACTTTTACCTACCTATATCTAAAATTATTTCTTTAAATAATGTCATGTGGCACATTTTGTTTTGCAGCCTTTTTAACTCAACATTATCTTTTTGAGATCTTTCTATGTTGATATATGTTGATCTAGTTTATTTTAAAGGCCTGGTACACTCTTCTCTCCACCTCTAACTCCTATATTCACTTGGCTTGCTTGCGCACTTCTTTCAAGTCTTTATTCAAATGTCAGTATGGATTTCCCTGAACATCCTTTTAAAAATTACACTGTCTCTCCTAGGGGCCCTGTTATCCCTTCCCAGATTTGTTTTTCTCCGTATCTCTTACTACCATCTAACATTAAGTACTTCTTGGTTTGTTTGTTATATGTCTTCTACAAGAATGTAAGCTACATGAAGGCAAAGATTTTTGTCTGTTTTATTAACTGCTGTGTCTCTAGTTTTGGCATTTAGCAGCCACTCATATATTTGTTTAATAAACAAATGAATTTAGTAATATGCCAATCAAGAGACAATTCAGTTATTTTCAATTTTTCCATATTACAGGCAGTGCTGCATTGGATATCTTTCTATGTCTCCTGCATGAATATGAATTTCTAGGTAGTAAGATGTGTACATATTCAATCTTACTAGACTGCTAAATTGTTTTCCACAGTTGCTGTACCCTAACCATCCTACCAGTTGCGAATTTCCCCTTATCTTTCCTAACTATTGATGTTAGATTTTTTAGCTTTTGCTAGCCTATTGAGTTAAAACTGACATTCCATTATCAATTTATTTCCTTTGAACTATTAAATTATTACTAGTAAGTTTCCTTTTGTTCTTGTTTTATTTTACTTCTAAAATTTTTTTATTTTTATTAAATTTATTGGATTGACATTGCTTGGTAAAATTATATGTTTCAAATGTACATTTCTAGAATATATATCTATATATTGCATTGTGTGTTCACCACCCAGAATCAATTCTCCTTCCATCACCATAATATTTGACCCCTTTCACCCTCTTCTACCACCCTCCTTCCCCTCCAGTAACCACTAAACTGTTTTCTGTGTCTATGAGTTTTTCCTTGTTTGTTTGTCTTCTTCGTTTGTTGCTTTCAGTTTTATATCCCACATATGAGTGAAATCATATGGTGCTCAACTTTTTCTGTCTGACTTATTTTACTTTGCACGATAATCTCAAGATCCATCTATGTGTTGCAAATGGCAGTATTTCATCTTTTCTTATGGCTGAGTAATATTCCATCGTATATATGTACCACATCTCTTCACTTTTTCCCCCTGACCCCTCTCCCATCTGGCAACCATCAGTTTGTTCTCTGTATCTATGAGTTTGTTTCTGTTTTGTTTGTTAATTCATTTTATTTTTTAGATTCCACATATAAGTGAAATCATAGTATTTGTCTTTCTCTGTCTTACTTATTTCACTTAGCATAATACCCTCTAGGTTCATCTGTATTGTTGCAAATGGTAAGATTTCTTTTTTTCTGGCTGAATAATATTCCATTTTATACATGTACCACATCTTCTTTATCCATTAATCTTTTGATTGAAGCATTTAATCCATTTACATTTAAAGTACTTGCTGATAGATATGTAGTTATTGCCATTTTATTATTCATATTATTTATCTTTTTTTTTCCTGTCTTTAAGTCCCCCTATAATACTGGTTTGGTGGCGATGAACTCTTTTAGCTTTTTCTTGTCTGGGAAGCTCTTTTTCTGTCCTTCTATTTTAAATGATAGCCATGCTGGATAGAGTAATCTTGGTTGTAGGTCCTTTCTTTTCATCACTTTGAATATTTTGTATCAGTTCTTTCTGACCTGCAAAGTTTCTGTTGAGAAATTAGCTGACAGTTTTATGAGAGCTCCCTTGTATGTAACTAACTGCTTTTCTCTTGCTGCTTTTAAGATATTTTTCTTTGTCTTTCACCTTTGGCATTTTAATTATGATGTGTCTTGGTGTGGGCCTGTTTGGGTTCATCTTATTTGGGACTCTCTGCTCTTCCTGGGCTTGTATGTATGTTTCTTTGGCCAGGTTAGGAAAATTTGCTGTCATTATTTCTTCAAACAGTTTTTCAATTCCTTGTTCTCTTCTCCTTCTGGTACACCTATGCAAATGTTGATATGCTTGATGTTGTGCCAGAGGCCCATTAAACTCTCCTCATTTTTTTAAATTCTTTTTTCTTTTTTCTTTTCTGTTTGGGTGTTTTCTACTATTTATCTTCTAAAGTGTTGATTCAATCCACTGCTTCATCTATTGATTCCTTCTAATGTATTCTTCATTTCAGTTACTGTATTCATTATTTCTGACTTTGTTTTTTATGTTTTCTACTTCCATTTTTATGTTTTCTATCTCTTTGTTGAAGTTCTCCCTGAAATCACCGAGCATCCTTATAAGGAGTGTTCTGAATTCTGCATCTGGTAGGTTGCTTGTCTCCATTTGTTTAGTTGTTTTTCTGGAGTTTGTTCTGTTCTTTTATTTGGGACGTGTTTCTTTGTTTCCCCTTTTTAGCAGCCTTCCTGTGTTTGTTTCTATGTAGGGCTGCTATGCCTCCCGGTCTTAGTAGAATGAGTGGCCTTATGTAATAGGTGTCCTGTGGAACCCAGTGTTGCAGTCTTCAGTCACCAGAACTGGGTGTTTCAGGTGTGTTCCTTTTGTGGGTTGTGTGTGCCCTCCTGTTACAGTTGAGTTTTGGTTGCTGTTTGCACATCAATGAAAGGGAGTGAGCCTTAGCTGATTGGATGTGAGGACTGGCTGTGACAACAGTGGTGTAGGGGCTGACCCTACAGAGCAAGATTTGCTTTAGCACGGCTAGTCCTCCCTTTGGACGTGTTGTCCTTGGAGTTGGCCAGATGATGCTATGGCTCTGTGAGAAGTTGGCAACTGGGCATGCCAGCCCCAGTGCCTCCCGGGAGGGGACCTGCTAGAGGCCAAGTTCAGCTGCAGTCTGTGCCCTGCCTGGGGCCACCTGGCATGAGAAACAAAGTAATCTGCAGATGGCCACTGCTGGTGCTGGGCTTGGAGGTGCCTTGAGAGACCAAGTTGTGAACTGAGGCTGGCTGTCGCTGATGCCTGGCTTAGGGCTGCCCAGCTGGAGGTATGGGACATGCTGAAGCCAGATGATGCTTGTTTGGGTTTTCTGAGCCTTTGAGAGATTTTAGGAAAGTCCACAGCATAAACCAAGACTGGCTGCTTGTACAAAAAAGCCACTGGAAGTGGGTTGGATGTAGACAAATGTTGGGTGAAGCAGGGTCTCAGGGAATCCCTGGGGTGGGGTGAAAGAACGGTGTTAGCCAGGTTGATGGAGACTCAGATATGGCGGCCACCTGCATTTGCACACCAGGATAGGGGAGGATTCACCAAAGAAACAATGGCTTCTGCCAACTCTTCAGGCCAAGAGAAAGCTGCCCCTCTAGTCCTTGCCCTGTAGCCAGACAATTCAGTTCCTCACTATATGTCCCTGGTGTCTTTTAAGATGTCGCCCCAGCACTGGAGCTCAGAGAGAGCTAGTCTTCAGTGAGTAAGTCTGTGCGTGGTCCCTTCAAGAAAAGCAGCTGGGACTACAGCCACCCTTGTCTCACTCAGCCACATGCTCCACTGGTTTTCATAGCCAGAAGCTATGGAAACTTCTCTCTCTGGCACTGGAACCCTGGACTGGGGAGCCTAATGTGGAGCTGGGACCTCTCACTCCTTCGAGGGAGTGAGAGGCTCCACAGCCAAAATATCCCTTTCAATTTTTAGTATTCACATGTGGGTGTGGGACCAGTCCATTCTGCATGTCTGCCCCTCCTACTAGTTTTGAGATGGCTTCTTCTATATGTCCTTAGTGGTAGGACTTCGGTTCAGCTAGACTTCAGGTGATTCTCAATGATGGTTGTTCGGTAGTTTAGTTGTAATTTTGATGTGGTCGTGAGAGGAAGTAAGCACAGCGTTTACCTACTCTGCCATCTTGACCAGAAATCCTCTTTTTTATGTTTTCTATTTCTATTTTTATGTTTCCTATCACTTTGTTGAAGTTCTCACTGAGATCATTGAGCATCCTTATAACCAGGGTTTTGAACTCTGTGTCTGATAGATTGCTTGTCTCCATTTTGTTTAGTTCTTTTTCTGCAGCTTTGTTCTGTTCTTTTATTTGGAACATTTTTTTTTTTTTTTTTGTCTCCTCATTTTGGCTGCCTCCCTGTGTTTGTTTCTATGTATTAGGTAGGGCTGCTATATCTTCCAATCTTGGCAGAGTGGCCTTATGTAGCAGGTTTCCTGTGGGGCCAAGTGTCACAATCTCCCTGTTCACCTCAGGTACTCCAGGTATGTCCCTCGTGTGAATTGTGTGTCCTCTCCTATTGTAGTTGAATCTAGATGGCTGTTGTCATGTTAGTGGGGTAGGATTGACTCTCAGTTTGACTGGCTATGAGGACTTACTATGACTACATCAGACAAGCTGTGTGCAAGGGCTAACCCCATGGAGGAGGATTTGCTTCAGTGGGGCTTTAGTGCCTACCGAGTCTACCCTTTGAGTGTGTCATTTGTGAAATTAGTTGGGTGGTGTTCTGGTGTGGTCTGAAACTGGCCACCAGGTGTGTGAGTTCTGAGGCCTCGTAAGAGGGGCTCAGATGCTAGCCAAGGTTAGCTGCTGCCTAAGTCCAGCCCTGGGCCACCTGGTAGGAACTACAAAGTGATTTGCACTTGGTAGTTGCTGGTGCTGGGCTTGGAGATGCCTGGGAGTGGTTATGCAGTGAACTGAGGCTGGCTGCCACTAGTACAGGGCTCAGGGCCACTTAGCTAGAAGTATAGGGCATGCTCGGGGCAGCTTCTGCTTGTTTGGCGTTTGTGGATCTTTGAGAGGTTTTAGGAAATTCCACAGTATGAGCTCATGCCAGCTGCTTGTGTGGATTAGCCTCTGAAAGAGGTTCTGGTGGGTGTGTGAATTGGGTGGGGTGGGGACTCAGGGAATCACCAGGGTGGGGCAAGAGCAGTATTAGCCAGGTTAATAGAGACTCAGATTTGGCGCCTGCCTGCACCTGCAGGCTGTGTGTGGGGAGGGCTCAAGAAAGGAACAATGGTGCCTGCCAGCACCATTAATCCCAGAGAGCGCAGCCCCTGAAGACTTCACCTTGGAGCTAGACATTTCTGTATGTCCCTGGTGCATTTTGAGCTGCTGTCCTTTCTCTGGAGCTTAGAGTGAGTGTTTGTGAGCCGGTGGGTCTATGCTCAGGCCCTTTAAGAGGATGCCTGTGTCTCTAGCAGCCCTCTGTCGCACCTGGACTGAGACCCTGCTGATTTTCACATCTTCCAAAATTTTGTTGATATCATTTGCCAGCTGTTGTGGGGACTCCTCTTCCTGGCACTGGTGCTCTGAGCATCATTTATCACATTTTAATTTTTCTATATTCCTATTCTTACTTTTGTTCCAATTAGATATCAATTCTCTCATATGCATAATACAAGTTCTCTCCCCCCAATATATCTGATCAGATATATCAGATAATCTATTCATTCTACTTTTTTTTTTTTTTTTTCCTGGGAGGCCATATCCCGGAGCCCTTCATCCTCTTGCTCCTGTCTGGACTGGTGGCTTTCTAGGCTCCTGCTGCCTATCATCTGGGACTTCCCTTTGCTAGTTCTTATTTTAGAGTCCTTGTTTCCTAGATCCTGTGCTTTTCTCTTTCTTGATAACTTCCCCATTTCAGAGGAGTACTCTTCTAGTAGCTTCCTAAGAAAGGGGAAAGGGGAAGTAAATTCTCTGAGATTTTAAATATCTGAAAATTTTTTTGTTTTATTGCAGTAGTTTTCAGTAGTTGCATATTGGAATTACATGAAAGAGCCTCAAAAGCAGAAGCCTTAAAAGAGCCTTAAAAGCAGAAGCAAAATCAATACACCTCAGGCCTTGCCTCAGACTAACTAAATGAAAATTCTGATACTAGGATTTAATAGTCACCCAGGAGATTCTAATGTGATACCAAGGTTGAGAACCAGATTGTCTCAAACTTGAAATGAAGGTTTGTCTGAATTTGGTAGGCATAATTCTAAGATGGCCCTCAAGATTACCTATTCCTGATGTATACAACTTGCATAATACCCTACTCGTGTGGGTGGTACTAGTACCTATAATGGGATATTATTCCCATTAACAAATTACAAATCAATTGATTTGAGTGAGAAAGAGAGATTATCCTGGTTGAACCTTACTTAATTAGGTGAGTCCTTCAAGAGAAAATAAAGTGTTTGAAAGATGTTCTCCTCCTGGCCTTGAAGATGAAGCAAGCTATATTGTGAGAGGAAGGGGCCATATGGCAAGGGCCTGAGGGCAAGCCATTAGGAAATGAGAGCAGTCCCAACCTGATGGTTAACAAGAAAACAAGGACTTCTGTCACACAACCTCAAGGAACTGACATCTGCCAATAATTCAAATGAGATTGGAAGAGGACTTTGAGTTCCAGGTGAGAGCACAGCTTCAACTGACAGCTTGATTGCAGCCTTTTAAGACCCTGAGCAAGGAACCCAGCTACTTTGTGCCCAGTCTTCTAACCCCGAGAAACTCTGAGATAATAAGTGGGTGACTGATTATGGTAATTTGCTATGTGGCAATAGAAAACTGATAATACAGCTGGGTATAACATTCTGGGGGTAAATCATTTTCCCTATGAATTTTAGAGGCATTGCTCCTAGCACCCTATATTGCATACCATTAGATACCATTATCCCCATTTTCTTGAGTGTTTATGAGTAAATTTTACAGACTACATACCTTTACCTTTAAATATTAAAGTGTGAATTTCATAAGAACAAAGACATTCACTTAAATAACAGCAATACAATTATGAAAAGCTGGAAGTTTAACATTGTTACAATATTTTTATCTAAAAACTTTATTAACATTAAACCTTAATAATGTCCTTTGTAATATTTAAAAAATGATCCAGGACCTAATGCAGGGTCAGGCATTGCATTTAGTTTCCAAGTTTTTAATGTATCTTTAATATTGAACCGTTTCTCAGAGTTTCTTATCTTTTTTGACATTGACATTTTTGAAAAGAACCGGCCAGTTATTTTGTAGATTGTCCCTCACTTTTGGATTGTCTGATCTCATGCATAGATTCAGGTTATATATTTTTGATGGAAACACTATATAAATGTTAGTGTGTTCTTTTCAGTACATCCCATCAAGAGGCACATGATGTCAGTTTGCTCCATTATCAGTACCATTAACTCTGATCGTTTGGTTAAAATGGTATCTGTCAAATTTCTCCATTGTAAGTTACTAATTTTATTAATTATAAAAATAATACGTGGGGGAATTCTTGACTATGTAATGTTCTTATATTACTGTCACCTACTAGTTTCAGAATTCTTTGATAATTCTTGCCTGACTCAACTGTCATCACTCTTAAATGATCTCAATTAATTGTTTCATTTGCTTTTTTTTTTTTTTTTTTAAGATTTTTTCGGGGAAAGGGAACAGGACTTTATTGGGGAACAGTGTGTATTTCTAGGACTTTTTCCAAGTCAAGTTGTTGTCCTTTCAATCTTGGTTGTGGAGGGCGCTGCTCAGCTCCAGGTCCAGTTGCCATTGTTAGTTGCAGGGGGCACAGCCCACCATCCCTTGCTGGAGTAGAACCGGTAACCTTGTGGTTGAGAGCCCACTGGCCCATGTGGGAATCGAACTGGCAGCCTTCGGCATTAGGAGCACAGAGCTCCAATCACCTGAGCCACCGGCCCGGCCCCTCATTTGCTTTTAAATGATCATTTTTGATCTCTGGAAGCTTCTAGACTCTATTCTAAGTGTACCATAATTTCATGGTTTTGTTACTAATTTAATGATACTGATGTAATTTTTCCTTATTTATATTCCTGGATATTCAGTAGATTCTTTTAATCTGGAAAATCTCCTTTGTAAAAATTTATTTTCATTATTTTATTCCTTCCATTTTCTCTGTTTTGGAATTCTTATTAGTCAGATATTATACTTCCTGTATCATTCTTTTTTTTGTTTTTGTTAATATTATCACACTATAGTATGTTTCTTTAATCTTCTTTTTGCTATACCATCTGAACCTTATCAATCCAATCCTCTATTGAATTTTTAATTTTTATGATTGTGTTTTAATTTTTATAGAGTTATTTCCTGTTCTCTGATTGTTACTTAAAAAAAAATAACACTGTTCTTTTATCATATATATGTTATGTCTTCCCTTTTCCCACCAAGGGGCAAAACAAAATGACTGGATGCTTTCTTTTGTTCATTTTCTTAGATCTGTTTTGGGGTTCCTTCTTATTTATCCACCCACAGCCCTGTTTTGTTTGTTTATTTCAGTATTATATGCTAGAGACTCTCCTCAAATGTTTGGTGACTCAGACTAGCCATTTATATTTTAGAATGAGGTGCTTAAAAAAAAACTAAGTGGTAATAGCCACTTAGCTATTGGAGGCAACCTCCATGGATGAATGGCTAAACAAGAGGTGGTACATATATATAATGGAATATTACTCAGCTATAAAAAAGAATGAGATCTTGCCATCTGTAACAATAAGAATAGACCTAGAGGGTGTTTTGCTGAGTGGAGTAACTCAGACAATCATAGACCAATGTCGTATGATTTCACTTGTATGTGGAATCTAGAGAATAGGATAAATGAACAAACAAAACAGAAACAAGCTCATAGATACAGAGAGCATTTTTATGGTTGCTGGGTACAGGGTGGTGGAGAGATGGGTTCACCCATTCAGAGATGGGGGAGGGGATTAAGAAGTACAAGTTGGAAGCTACAAAATACTCATTGGAATGTAGAGTACAGTGTGGGGAATACAGTGAGTAGTATAATAACTATGTATGGTGTCAGGTGGGTACTGGATTTATCAGGGTGATCACTTTGCAAGTTATATAAATGTCTAATCATTGTGTTGTTCACCTGAGACTAATATAATGTTGTATATCAACTGTAATTGAAAAATAAATATTAAAAATAAACTCTCCAAAAAAAGAATATTGGCCATAATGTATTGAAACACATTAAACATCATTTGATAATCTATATGATCCTCCCCTGCTACCACCCCCCCCAAAAAAAAAAAAAAAAAAAGCTGAGTTGTTGGCTTCACTGTAGGGTGATTTACCTATTAGGATCCCTAGACATTAGTATTAGATATTAGTAAATAGTAAATTATTTTAAAAAACGGCCATTCAGTTTGTAAAAAAAGGATCCTCTAGTCTGCTTGTGATGTGTGTCTCTGATCACCAGAATTCCTAGAATGAAGGAAGGACCTTGGCTTCTCACTACTCGGGATGCAGGTTTTTACAATATACTTCTCTCCTACGTTCTGCTGTGCCTTTGTGTCGAAGCATAGAGCCTTTCTTCAGAGAGGAGAGTGGTTTGACTGTGCTAAATTGAGAAGACCTGTTGTTCTAGTCATTTTGTATACAGACTTTTGACCAATTTCTCTGTTTTTATCCCTGCTTCTTATCCCCACAGATAGAGCACCTAATTCATTCATAGTTTGAACCTCTTAGGGGTTCACTGAGGTGAATCTACATGTTTCTCTTTGGTAGGCATTTAATTTATAGCATCCTCTTCTTTTCTGCTATCATCTCTCTGTTTTCCATCTTCCAAAATTTTGTTGATATCATTTTGTGTTCTCTGTTATCCTTCTTTTCCTTGTGAGTTTATCTTTTTCAAAAATCTATTTAATGTTATTTTTAGGTGGGACTTTGGAGGAAAGGAATTAAATTTCTCTGGTCAATTTGCCATCTGTTTCAGTTTATTTTAATGTATTTATTCTTGATGGACTTATAATCAGTTTTCCATGTTATACTAACTTACCTATCCATTCACACATGGGAATTTACTTAGACTTGCATTAAATCTGTAGGTTAATTTGAGAGGAACTGGTATCTTTACAATACTGAGTCTTCCATTCCTGAAATTCTCCATCTATTCAAGTGCTCTTTGATATATTTCAGTAAATTGCTCCCAGATTCTTCACATATAGTTTGTTTGTTTTCTGTAATCTTATAGATAGATATTTCATATTTTTGATTGGTCTAGGGAATAGACCCCTATTTCAACTATCTCATTACATTTATAATTGATCATAGAAAATATTTGTATATTTATCTTGTATCATCACTTCAATGAACTTCTGCATGTTCTGAAAAAGTATAGTTGATTTTTTTATATACATGTGTATAAACAATTTAAAAATGTGTATCATGTTTTATAACAAAACATCAGATGAGAGCTGTTTTTGCTAAGCTTGATAAATTTAACATTTTTTATTTTCTTTCAGCAATTAATCTGAGACTTTTTTCTATTTACTTTTTATGCAAATAAGCATTATATTTTAAAAGTTCCTCTTGATGGAGATCTATTCATACACATTCATTTGAGAAGTATTCCATGTTCAAATAAATTTAAAAATGCTATCTTAAAATACCCAACACCTAGCACAGTCCCAGGCACTTAGCAGTAGTTCATCAAGAACTTATTGAATGAATGAATGTATTCAGTCTTTGCAACAATCTTCTTTCCTTCAGGTTTGTCCTCTAAACTCAGACATGCAAAACATTTTCTAAAAAACGCTCTGAGATGAATATTTCATTACATCCCTAGAAACCCATGTTAGTGTTTAACTAATCTCAATGTCAGGAAACTTCCTTACCCTCAGGCTATTTTGCTGCAGTTTAAGTCATTTCCTTTTATTCTTTCTTTAGTGCTGTTAGAGAGCAGGTTACCATTCCTTGTGTATAAATCTGAGGGGAACGTTACATGTGACTGAAATTTAGTTTAATGGGTGCTTTAGAAATTATTTTCTCCTTTCTCCATCCTGATTCTATACAATGAGGATAATTCTGCCACCCACAAAAAAAGGTGGATTTATTTAGAGCAGAATATTTGAAAAATATGTCCAGTGATTTCCTAGAAAGGTGATACTTACTTAAATATAAAGATGTTTATCTCACTTTCGTCAGAACTCTTTGTACCAAAGGTTTCCAAACTTGACTAATCTTTAAAAACACCTGGGCAACTTAACAGATATGAAAAATCGCATCCCCCTGCCCCCCAACTGTACTGAATTTGAATATCAGATGGGTGGGTCTTGGAAACTTATAATTAAAAAATAATAATTTTCTTCTCTGGAAGCGTTTAGAATCTCCTCTTATTTCTAGTGTCATGTTTTGGTTTGGGTCACTTTTCATACATTGTGCTAGGCAGTAGGAGAGCACTTTTATGAAGTTGGAGATTTATATCCTTTGATTCTGGGGAAGTTTTTCCTTGATTTCCCCCCTTCTATTTTTTTTGTTTGCTTTTCCTGAAATTCCAGTTAGTTGGGAATTTGAGCTTCTGGATTAAAGATTTTTCTTAACATTCTTCTCGTAGTAACCATCTCTGGCTTACCGTCAATATGTCTCAACTTTACCTTTTAATGCTTTTATTGAATTTTTATTTTGATAGTTTTGATCATATTTATAATTTCCTAGAGCTATTTTTCTTCCTCTGTGGTGGCTTAAAGTATGTCTACAAATTCTTTGATGCTCTTATCAAAAAGTGTAGTCTAAATAACCCTCTCTTTGAGTATGGACTGGATGTAGTGACTAACTTCTAATGAATTTAAAAAAGTGCAGGTGGTGGTGTGTAAATTTCAGATGCCAGGTCATAAAAGACACTGTGGCTTCCTTATTGCTCTTTCTCTGGATTACTTGCTCTGGGGGAAGCCAGTTGCCATGTTGTAAGAACACACAATGTGTGTTATGAACAGTTCCATGTAGTGAGAAATTGAGGGCTCCTGCCAAGAGCCGTGGAATGAGACATCCTAAGGAGGATCCTCCAGTCCTTATCAAGTCTTCAGAAAACTGCAGTCCCAGCTAACAGCTTGACGGCAATATCATGAGAGACCTTGAGTCAGAACCATCCAGCTAAGTTACTCCCGGCTTCTTGACCCACAGAAACTATGTGAGATATTAAATATTTGCTGTAAGTTGCTAAGTTTTGAGGTAATTTGTCATGAAACAATAGATAACTAATGTATCTCACTTCTGAAATTCCTCCTTATAGCATCCTGTTCTTGTTCCATAGATGCCCTATCTTCTGCAATTTCACAGGACATTAATAATTTTTATTTGTGTATTTTCCTGACTGCATTGTCCTAATTCCTTTGAGTTCTATTTTATTTGATTCAGTATAGTTGACAAAAAGCCAAAAACATGGAAGGGGATACAGATTCTGGGAGTGAGGCTGGGGAAGAGGAGGCAAACAAATGGCAGCTGTCCGCTACAGGACTCAAGGAAAGTTAAGTGGGAGAAAAAGATGAAATATAAGAGAAAGAGATCTAGAGATGTTTTGTTTTGCTCAGGATTTCTTCAACTATCATCAGCACTCAAATTCCTTAATCCACACTATTTTTGGCAAATATTTTTTTATATAGTGAAAATTAGAAGCACTCAGTATTGACTCTGTATTATTTTACTTCAATTCTCCTGTTGCTAAAGCTGTACGATAAGTAAACCAAGAAGTTATAAGGCTACATTAAGAAAACCTACATATTGTTTGCATAACAAGTGCGTTGAATGTTGATTAGTCTGACCAGTAGTTTTTCTGCAAGTCAAATGTCAATGGAATCATTGTAGACCTCATCACCTACTGTCTAGACTTTGCATAAGTTTCTCAAATTTTAAGAACCTATTTTGTAAAACAGAAATAATAATACTATCTACCATAGCGTTGTTATAAAGATTTAATGAAATAAGGTGCTTAGAATAGTGCCTGGCACAGACAGTGTCCCCCCTCTCTTTTCTCTTCGTCTCCCTTTGCTTTCCCTTTTTCTCTCCTTTCTTCTTCTTTTCTTTTTCAGCTTCTGCTCCTTCTCCTCATATTTCTCCTTAGTATTAATATTATATAACAATGTATTATCATGAACCTTAAATCTATCTTAGAGGGACTTCTGCTTTATTGTCCACTTTCACAAATCTTACCATATGCTACCACACCAAATTATAAGATACTGGCACCTACATTTATAATTCATGATCAGACCTCTAACGTAGAAGCTTGATTTCCTGTAACACACCTAAATCACTCAACAAAATTTTACAGAAGGCCTACTCTGTGAGAGAAACTGTGCTAGGTAGTAGTTCTATAAAAACATGACACACTACTCAGTCTAGTGGAAGAGACAGTCAAATATAATACAAAGCTTCCTACTGTTATAGTCATTCTTAGGATGCTGGGAACACAGAGAGGGAGCTTTGATATGCTTATGATGGTCACTGACAGCTTGGCAAAGAGAAAGCACTTGAAAGGGTGTGTGTGTGTGTGTGTTGGGCATAATTCCACATACAGAGAACAAGATATGCGAAGCTACAGAGGTAGGAGAATGCATGTTATGCTTGGAATCTAGTAACTGAATGTAAAATCTGAGGGCCTACTATGTATCCAAGTTATATAATAAATATGGAGTCTTCAAAGACCAAAACATGTTCTTGCCTGTACAAGAGCAACAACAAATTAAGCCTTCATGTGGTATCTGAGAATTACAAAATCAGCATAGAGGAAGTACTCCCATAGCACTTTGTAATAGTCTAAATATTTGTTTAATAATTTGTTATTGTTTGTTGAATGAAGGAAGAAATAAATGATAAATGTTAAAGAATGTGCGGGAGTCAGCCAGGTAGAAGTTTTATTTCTCTTTCTCAGATATTATTCTTTCTCTGCTCACTCCAGTGCTTCAATATTTATGTGATACTCAAATATTTTATTCTATTTGTCCCTTCTAATTATTTGCCGCCTTCTAGTGTAAGAAAGTTGATGTTGTAATGTTGGCTGTTTTCCAGTTTTACTGAAAAATAATTGATGTATATCATTGTAAAAGTTTAAAGTGTACAAGATGATGGTTTAATTTACATATATTGTGAAATGATTACCACAATAAGTTTAATTAATATCCATCATCATATAGATACAGAAAGAAAAAAAGAAAAAACATTTTTTTCCTTCTAATGAGAACTCTCAGGATTTACTCTTATAGCAACTTTCATATATACCACACAGCAGTGTTAACTATAGCCATCATGTTGTACATTACATCCCAGTACTTATTTATCATATAACTGGAAGTTTATATTTTTTACCACTTTTCTCTATTTCCTCTTCCCCCCACTTTCCACTTTAGGTAACCACAAGTCTGATCTCTTTTTCTAAGAGTTAATTTTGTTTTGTTTTTAGCTTCCACATATAAGTGAGATCATACAGTATTTGTCTTTATCTAACTTATTTTATTTAGCTTAATGCCTTTAAGGTCTATCCATGTTATCACAAATGATGGGATTTCCTCATTTTATGGTTGAATAATAATAATAATAATAATAATAGTAGTAGTAGTAGTAGTAAATGTATATATATGTATCACACACACAGAACGTGACAAAAATGTATACACATTTTAAGAAAGGAAAAAAACTATTAAAATTGTAATAATATATACTGATAACAAAAGATGAATACAAGTCATATGTACACATTTTTTGGCACCCCTGATATATATATATATATATATATATATATATATATATATATATATATATATGTATATATATAAAATCTTTATCCATTTATTCATCTATGGACACTTAGATTGCTTCATGTCTTGGCTATTGCAAATAATGCTGCTATGAATATGGAGGTGCAGATATTTTCTAAGACGTGGGAGGATCATACTACCGGATCATATGGTTCTATTTTTAATGTTTTCAGGATGCTCCATACTACCAACAGTGCCCTACCAACAGTGCGCAAAGTTTCCTTTTTCTCCACATCCACACTAACAACTGTTATCTCTTAATCATTTGACGATAGCTATTCTAACAGGTGTGAGGTGATAGCTCATTGCGGTTTTGATTTGCATTTCCCCAATGACTAGTGACGTTGAGCATCTTGTCATGTACTTGTTGGCCTTACATACATCTTCTTTGTAATGTTCTTTTTAATTCATGATACTCTTGGTTTTTGAGGAGTACTGCCTTTCATAATTCATTTAAAAATTTAAGCCATAATTAAAATTTTAATAAAAAGTGGGAAAGTATCATAAGGATGGTGCTATTTAATGGTGTGTAATGATGGTTTTCCAGATTAGATTGTGTTTCTTAAAGCTAAGTCAGTGAAAGAACCTGATATAAAATCCAAGGGATGATGAGTACAGAAAAGAAAACTAATAAAATTTAAACAATGAGGAACATTCTAAGGTGGCACAGTGAAAGGTACAATTTGGAACACCCTCTGTCCTGTGTTGCTGGCTCCTGGGTTTCTGTACTCCATCTGCTTCGAGTTCATTAATGTGTTCCTGATGATGATTTCTGTTGTTTAAAAATGAGTTAGATCATTACTATTTCTTGATAATTTAAAAAAAAACCTTAAGTGAATTAAAGTCAGAAAATACCATTTAATGTATTCACTGGCTGTAATTGTCATATACCTATCACAATGTCATTCTCTCTTTCTCCCTCCACCGCTCCCTTTTCTTTTTTGCATTCTGTATAAAGGAAAATACTGTTTTGGTTTTTATTTCACATTTAGAAAACTTGTGGCCCTGAAGGAAATGCTGGCTGGGCAGGTCTGCCATGACATCATCACTAAGTAGACTTCCAAGGCAAATGTAAGCCGAAGTTGTTTTTGAAGCCAGCACTTGCTGTGATGGAAGAGACTCCGGAAGGAGGACTTCCTGCCCTTCCAGGCTTTGGGCCTCTCAGAGTTTCCTCTGAGAGGTACCACATTAGGATTGAATGCTTTATGAGAATATTTCATATTGCTTCTTTCCCCACTTCTCAGCCAGGTGTACCATTAACACCATGAATTCCCACATAGAAAAAAAACTCTAAGCTGGTGCCAGAGAACCTGAATTCTAATTCTGGACCCTGTTGTAAGTGGTACGTGACATTAGACAAGACACATAAGCCACTCTGAGCCTCACTTTCCTCTTTTATAAATTCAAGCACTAAGTTTAGATTTTTTTAAGATGCAGTGATTTGTCTTGCTGTTTAGTTTGCCGAGCTTTATTTTCCAGATTGGCGGGGCATGCAAACCTTGATTAGAAAACAATTTCTAAAGAGGGAGGGAAATCAATAGTAGTGGAAGAGTTGCTGGAGAAATAAGGAAGGTTAACTAGTTGCACTCTTCTTTGAGGTTCAGCTACTAAAAGGTAGCAGAATAGTTTCAGACATGTTCCTCAGGCTCTCACAGTTTAAAATAAACTGGTTCTATTAAGTCTGCACATGAGTTTCTGTGACTGAAAGGATACAATATCCTGTACTGAGACAGATGTAAATTCACAATATACAGTTTATCAGGAAGGACTCTAAAGTTCGGGTGAGATAAAATGCATTGGAAGTAAGTCAAGTAAGTACTGGAGGCATATTTAAATATTTAGAAAACCTCAGGAGAAGTGGAACATCCTGACTCCTCACTGATAAGTTGCAGAATATAACCATCTCCTTGCACGACTTGTGGAAATTGGAGCTCTTTTTATGAAGTAATTACTGATTTTCTAGAGTGATTTATGAAAATTGGTCTTAGGGTCTCATAAATAGAATATTAGACTTAATGAAAACAATCTTCGGAATAAAGGAAGACTTTCACCTTTAAGAGTGAGCTAATTTTATTTTAGTTGGAGTAGCAGCAATGAACCACTTACCCTTATAAAGAAAAGAAGAAGAGTTCTGTGTCAGATTGAGAGCCTATCACTGTTAAGAACCTTTCTCAGACACTTGTATGATGGGAAAGAAGATTCAAGCACTTCAATCTTTCTATTTTCTTCTTTCAGTCCCTGTAATCTATCCAAAACCTTATATTTAGCACCAGTGGTTCCCCACTATTTCAAGGGCCTCTTTTAGAAAACATTAAAAAAAATGATAAGATTCCCATCTCATAGTAATTATGTTTTTGTATCTAGTAATTAGAAGATGACAATATATAAAAAGCTGACATGAATTTAGACCATTATTAATGGAATTTGATTAATTATGCTTTGCAGTTCTATACACTTAAAACATAGTACATATGTTATCTAGAGATACTCTTCAGACTATACATAATGTTAAGTGAGCAAAAAGATTGGATAATCTCTTGTATTATCTCCACAGGGTCCAAGGACCAAAGGGACAAACCTGTCTGCCGCTTTGGAACAATGAAACTCAACCAGGTCGGGGAGGGAAGGACGGGAGATGCAAGTTGACCAGGTTTCTCTTCTGTAGTTACTGTTATACAAACAAAGAGTATGTTGAAAATATATGTGTTTTTCCCCCTCAAGCATTCCCCTGCCTTGAGATTTGTGCATTGCCCTGCCACCTCCCTTACCATCCTTTATACTTCCCTAGGAACATTGGTTCCTGCACTTAGCGGTTTCATGCCTAGGGAACATTTAATAAGACAAAATCAAAGAAAAACACATACATTCTGGGGGAAATGGGGAAACTGTGTGATTAGAAACATTAAAACCATAATGCAATATTATTTTCATATTCTAAAAGAAGATACATCAAGATTAGCAGACTGGTGAAAATATCTTTTATGGACTGGTGATTTGGAATCACTACTTTGGATAAAAGTAAAATCTGTCTTTCAAGTAACTTACAATTTTGTTGAATGTTTTTATTTTCCTTCCTAGAACTTATGTTCTATTAAGAAAGCCTCAGATAATAACTCTGTTTCTTCCATGTTGAAGGAAGATACAATGTTTATTGCTTTGCTTATATCCTGTTATTTTTCTCTGGTTACATTTCTTCGTTTTGTCATAAAAAACTATTTGAGATGGATTATAGCATATATTATAATATTAAATAAATAGAAGAGGAAATTGAAATAAGAGAAAAATTAAAATGAGGAAATAATGTTAGAACACAAGAACACATGCTGAGTCTTATATAAATTTTAGAGGTGAGCCTCATTTTGAATCGACAATTCCTAACAACAAAAACATAGAGGGAAGCAGATTGATAAAGCCATCTATTACTGTATAACAGATTAACTCAAAATTATCTCTGAGGGTCAGGAACCCAGGAGTGGTATAGCTGGATGGTTCTGGCCCAGGGTCCTTCATGAGCTGATGTTCAGATGTTAGGTGGAGCTGCAGGATTCACTTCCTAGATAACTCATCACATGGCTGTTGGCTGAGGCTGATGGCCTTGGTTTCTCACTGGCTGTAGGCAGAAGGCATTAATTCCTCACCATACCTTTCCACAGGGTTTCCTGGATGTTCTTATAGATGGCAGCTGGATTTCGCAGAGTGAGTGATTTATGAGAGAAGGCAACACAGGAAACCGCATTGCCTTTTATGATCTAGTCTTGGAAATGACATACCATCATTTCTATTTTGTTGGTCATGCAGACCAACCCTATTACACTGTGGGATGTAACTTTACAAGAATGTGAATAAAAGGAGATGGAAATCATTGGGGGCCATCTTGTTGGATGGCTCCACAATGATCAAACTAAAAGATTCAGTGCTATTAATTTAAAAAACAAAGCAGTTTCATGAGAAAAAGAAAGACTCCCCCCAGACTGAGATATGAAAGAAATTTATTTCATGGAATTGCATAAAGGTGACATATGAAATTGTGGAAGATGCTTTCAACAATATACCTAAAAGAGCTCTAGTATGAGTTATATTCGGATGTTTTTTGTGTTACCCTTTGTTGTGAATTGAAAGGTTATGTTCTCCCAAGATTTGTATGTTGAAGTCCTACCCCCTACCCCTGCAATGTGATGATATTAGGAAGTGGTGTTTTTATAAGAAAAGACCAAAGAGCTTCCTCTCTCTCTTTCTCTCTCTCTGCCATGTGAAGATACAGAAAGAAGATGGCCACCTGCCAACCAGGAAGAGGGACCTTACCAGACATTGAATCTGCTGGCACCTTAATCTTGGATTTCCCAGCCTCCAGAATTGTAAGAAATAAATTTCTGTTTAAGCCACACAGTCTATTCTGTTACAGCAACCTGAACTAACTGAGATACCCCTTAATGTAAACTGTTGACATAAAAAAAAGATATCACTAAGTGAAAGCAGTGATATGAGAAATTACACAGTCAAAATTCAAAGTGTTCAGATGTACTAGCATGATAGACAATAATCTTTAGGGAAATTGGATTGATGCTTCTCAAATTGGGGTAATTTTGTCCCTGGGATATACATATCAATGTGCTGGGGATACTTAAAACCAAAGAACGAACATATCCCATCTTTCTGAAGCAATAAATTTACATGAAGATATAGGAGGAAAGTTGTGAATATTTTTTATTAAAACATTTTGTTACATAAATCCACAAGAAAAATCAGTAATTATTTTGTTTCATGTTTTTACGTTTGTTTTTTTCCAATTTTATGTTTCACATTTGTTCAATTTTTATATGTTTTAGTATCTTTATATAGCAGGAATTACTGGGAAATTTGGACTTTTGTATCATTGAGGAAATCTGGTTTGCTTGCCCTCCCCCCTCCCAGTTGTGTGCATTATGCTCTGAGCCCACTTCCTCCCTGTCATCCAGCTCTTGGCCCTGCCTCCACAGCAGTGCCTAGGACCGGACTGTGTGATTTCCCAGCCTGCGGGGGCTCACACATTTTAGTATTTTGGAACATGAGGTGGCATCTTCATAACCCCCTGCGTGTATTTTATTTGTTTATGTATTTATGATTTTGATTATAGAAAATAATTTTCTCACAAATCAGCTCAACTTCCTAACATTTCCAAAATCAAATCTTTTGTGTATAAATATGAAACTTCAGTTAGTTTTACTTCCCATGGAAGTGAGTCTCTTTGTAATACAAATATACCTGAAACTCTGCTTTAAAAATTACTGTAATGCTTCTCTTTATCTTCCAAAAATGTAATATTATACATTTAAAATTGTATTTTAAATCAGGGCCACACATTGGTGGTGGCAAATGAGAATTTTAATGGATAAGCTTAAAAACTACAAATATGTAAACTACTCATACTTAAATAAAGAAGACACCAGTAACTGAAACGGTCAAAGGTGAACAAACGGCTTTGTCTCTGAAGACTCCCTCATTGACAGGAAAATAAAAAAAGCATTGCTTCAATCATCATAGTGAGAGCAGTAAGAAGCAGCAGTTGATCAAAAATACAGAATGTACTCCAATGCTAGGTTATGTGTGCTAGCAAATTAACATTGACATTTTAGCGTCTTAACACTATAATGGCTACTCTTAACATACAAAGAGTACAACTGGTCTCACTTGACCAGTCGATTGTGGGTCCAGTGACTCTCCAGGGCAGCTCTGTTCCAAGCAAGGACTCAGGGATCTAGTCTGCTTTTATATTGTGACTGTCATTTCAAAACATGGCATGCAGATTGGAAGATCACATACTGGCTCTTAAATGCTTTGAGTTAGAAATGACATACATTATTTTCTTTTCCAGCCAAAGCTAGTCCTGTGGGCTAATCTAACTGCAAGTATATAAGGAAACGTGGAGGAGCACATGTGCATTTGGTGAGCAGTGTGTACTTCTGCCATGGATGCTTTTCCATGCATGAGTCATTATTATGGAGGTGCAAAATAGCTTGAACTTTAGTATGACTTATGAGGATAAACTCAGAGTAACTACATAAAACCAGCCATCTTTCAGTGGCTTTTAAGTACCAACCACACAAATTATGAAGAAAAATAAAAAATTTTAAAAAGATGAAATAATTAAGACTGCTTTTAAAATCAGTTTTAGAATTCTGTGGACAATGAAGCTACTAAATACAAGAAAATTTGGTGAAGATTTGGTACTGTAGGTTTGGCCATTGCTTCAAAAATTGGTATCTAAGCTGAAACACTTGACCTTTTTGAACTATACATTGAAGGACACTTTTCATATGGTCAAAATATGTACCCAAACAAATATAACATATTATGTTGAAGACAAATATTGATCTAGCTTTTCATTGATTTTTGTTTACTATTGTTTACATTGAGAATATTTGTGGTCATGTTTATTTGCGAAGTGCAAACAAAAATATTTTCAACGAGATGTGTGTTTTTAGTGAATAGAATAGCAACTGAAAAAATTAATAAATGGGATGAAATCTATCATATAGAAAGCTACGGGGGTGCTTATCTCCTCAATTTGTTCACTCATATTGCATTCTTTACTGAGAACATTTTATCTGAAAAATTTTACCTCTTTAATTAGTATGTTTAACAGGGTGGTAAAAATGATAAACTGTGAATGTTTTCACTGAAAACAATAGCACTGCTTCAATGAAAAATGAATTTTGAAGGTATGTGAAGAAAAATCTCAAGGATCATAAATCATTTGATTTTTAAATTGACATGTGATAAAAAGTATAACATTATTGGTAAAATCTCCCCTTTTTATTGAAAATGTCTTTTGACAAGTAATCTCCAAATTGTGAAATATACTGACCCTGGATTAGGGCAACTATCAGTCTTTCTTATTTCACTAGTGATTTGTTCTCACAGAATGTCTGACACCAGCCTCAAATTTCTGGTTGCACTCTATTTTTTCTTTTTTGTAGCTACATTCTGACTGTTTCCTCTTGACGATTTCTCTTCATAGCTTGTAATGTAGTAAAAACAAACATACAAACAAACCTCTTGGCCACTCTATACACCTGTTTATGGGATTCTGGGGTCTCCAAAATATTGTTAGTTCAGTAGAATACAGGAAATTGACAAGAAATTTAAAACATGTTGGTAGGAGCTCATCTAAATCCAATTTTGCAAAATTGATGTGTCCACTCCTATAGCATTTTGTCCATTTATCACCAGACATGATTTTACTCATTTTTCCCTGGCAATAACTAATTTAAAACATTTTTGTATATTCAAACCAATATAAAGTAGGATGCAAGAGTTCTAATGTTTTTATTCTGGAGCTCCCTATTGGGTTGGCCAAGACTGTCAGATCTGCATTGTTATTTGAAGGCTTTTCCTGCCCACTTGATTTCCTGCCCAATCGGTTCATTTTCTTTGACTTTCATAGACTTCACCCTCCAGTGACCCTCTTGTACTCCTACTATTACGTTAGTGTCTGCTTAAGGAGCTGAAGTGATGGCAGTAAGGCACCCGCAATGAAGACTGGGGGACTGGGTCATTCACCATTTGGTTGGCAATGACAGCCCCATCCCAGGTGGAAGGTGAGGCAAAGGCAGCTTCTATCACAAGATGGCAGCTCAGTTGCTAATGCTTTCCCCAGAGGAGGAAAACACCTTCGTTGGTATAATAATTCAAGCTTTTGAAAAGTTCTATGGTGGTGGTGGGCAGACAATGCATGCAAGGACGTGAAATTGGATGGCTGATATCAAGTTGCATTGAGGTCCTAAGGTACAGAGGGATAATGAAATCTTGTAGGTATTTAACAAACACTTGACAAACAGGTGTAAAGGTCACAGGGCCTCTTTGAGAACTATAAAGGGCCTTTATTTCCTGCATTATGAGAATAGAAATGGCTGAAAACCATACTCAGGATTTAATAGTTTGAGTCACTAAGCTTCAAAGGCAATTGACTGCTCAACTAAGGCAGGACTGCTCTGCCAAGGTCAGGGCTGTGATTGGGAAACTTGGGTCCCTGACACATGGGATGAGGACATTTGTGTGGATAACCCCAAAGATTTTGAGTCCCTAGACTCCTCTGACCCTCCGAGCCTGCAGAGATGGTCCTCTCTGTTAAGAGCTGGCACTTCCATCTCCTATTCCCCATGGAGGAAAACACCACAGAGGCCTCTCCTTTGCAAGACAACAGAGGGGACCTCAAGATCTGCTTCCTCTCCTGACTAAGCCAAAGTATATAACTCATCAAGGAACTGCTGGACTTCACATGGGAAGAAAGATACCATACCCCAATGGAGCTGCAAAATTCATCAGCATGTACTGACAGGAGCCAGGGAAGGTTCTTGATCAAAGGGGCTAAAATTTAAGACTTGATAAGGAAGAGGTCACTCTCTTGGGATATGAGATTTAACATCCTGACAAGGACCTCAGATGATGGTGCAAACTCATTGCTATGGTGACATTTAGAAGCTTGAGGAAGGCAATGGCCATGATAAACGAAGTTGAAATGCTTAAATTACCATGGCGGATGGTGGATGAAAGGATTAAAAGGCTTAAAGATTGGGCATGCCAGAATTATTGTATTTTATCCATGTCTTTATTAGGCATTTATTATTTATCTTCTTAATGAGCATGTAAGTACCCAGCACTCAGGGATATTGTTTGTCTTGTCCTGTGCTCTATCCCCAGCACTAAGAACAGTGTCTGAAACATAGCTGACTTCAATTAATATTTGTCAAATGAATAAATATATATGAATAAGGTGACAGATTCCCCTAAAGTAACAGCAACCTTCTTGGAAGCGAGTCAGCAGGCCTTTTTCTATTCATAGCTTTCCAGCTGAAACTTCAACCATGGATATATTTTTATTACCTGTGGCGGTTGTTTTCCAAGTCCCTGTTTCATTAAACAAAGGGAGAGTGGCATTGCCTTGTTCAAAAAGAAAAATTAATTTGACAGTCAAGGCCATGGAGAGGTTATAATAAATCACAAGCATTTCCATCAACTTCAAGTACACTCTCCTTTTAAGTGCAACATGCTGACTGACGTTCAAGAATACTAACCCAGGAATGGCATATTCTTCAATAGCTTGGAAAATACTAATAGAAGATGGTGCCATTTGATAGGTATTTTTAAAGCTAACATTTAAACTTGAAAATAGTTTATATTTTTGTCATATATTTATAAGCTCATAAAATTTTGTATTTGGATATAACCTCAGATATCATCTAATCCAGTGTGCTTGTATTGTAAATAAGAAAGATGATGCCCAAAGCTATTAAGCGATTTATCCACAGTCATTTAGGAAATGATTGTTACAATCATGACAACTATCTAGGTTTCCTGATTTCTAGTCCAGTTCTTCCCTTTGACACTTAAATGACTTTCACTGTAGTTGTCACCAGTTGACCCAGGGAGTAATTAGTACTTCACAACAACACCCCCTTCTCTGAGCCCCTACCTCTCTGACCAGAGATGATGAATCTAAGAGTGGACATTTGACCCATTCTTGTCCAAGTAAATTCTGTCTCAAGGGTTTTAAAATTTGGAACAGAAAGATAGAGCCTGAGATGCAGTCTTCTTTGATGGTGGAAATTGTAAGCTGTCAGGCTTAAGAACTATTGGTATCCAAGTCTCCCTACTTGTGAGAAACAAGGCTGCAGTGAAACAGAGTAAAGTCTATTTGCCCTAGGAGAGAAAGAGATCCTAAAGAGAAAAAGAGATTCTGGGTAACATCTGAGTCTTTGCTTCTAAGAGCCCAGCTGCCTTTGCCATAGATGGGGTATTAGGCAATCTGTAGGATCCTTCCATGCCTTCTGCCCAAATCAGTTTTAGTTGTTTTTCTGTTATTGCCACCAAGAATACACATATTGAATAACTACAGGGTTTATAGCAATATTCTAAGTTTCCAAGGAGAGGCAAATCAATACTGAGACGCTACCATGTGTCAGGTACTAGATATATATTATTTTTTATCCTAACAATCCTATAAAGCTGTTCTTATGCTCTCCATGTTTCAGACTAGGGAACTGAGATTCAGAAGGAATCCATGCTAGGTTAGAAGGCTAGTAAGTATCTGTAGATCTGTAGAGAGAACTGGAATGCAGATGATCAAATCCTGAAGCCTGTACTCCTTTCAACAAGTCATATTGTCTTAAATTCTGTGTGATTTGTTTTGTTACTCAGAGTGAGGTATAGAGATCAGCAGTGCTGGCATTACCTCGGAGCTTGTTAGAAACACAGAATCACGGTCCTGACTTCAGGCCTATTGAGACCGTATCTGCATTTTAACAAGATCCCCAGGTGATTTGTACATATGTTAGAGTTTGAGAAGCTCTGTAGAAACCAAGACTGTGGTGTCAGAGAGACTTAAACTGAGTACTTTTAAACTACATCTTAACATTTCAGAATCATTTTCCTCACCTGTAAAATGGATAAATTAACACCTACCTCACTGGAGTTGTGAGGATTAGATGAGACAGGGTATGAAAGCCACTACTGGCACAGTAGGCTCTTATTACAAGTTAGTGTACTTCCTCTCCAATATTGAAGAAATATATCATTCTTCCCATTATTACATAGCACTGATACATACACAAAATGGTGCAGATAAGACTATATGGATACATAATGAATGGATATTTCTCCCAAACAGAATAGTGACTGCAGGGGTGAAGGGTCAGGAAGTAGGATTTGGCTTTCTTTGTCATAACGGGTGTGCAACATTGAGTTTACATTAGTGATGTCACTGGCAAAGAAATAGTCAGAAGCTAACTGGCCTGAATAAGGGAGATGTGTTATTAAAGCAAAAATAAATAAATAAATAAATAACTCCAGTATTTTTTTTAAGAATTGACAGAGGTTGTGAGAGGGAAAAGGATATTAAGTCAGAAAAGAAATATGGAGTTTTTAAGAAAGTAGCTAATTATTTCCACTGTTTGCAGATCTTAAGACCTAAATTGGATACTCTGATAATCGCAGGTTACAGAAAAGGAATATGATTGCTATCATCCTAAAAGTATTCATTTTCTCTCTTTTACATCGCCCACAAGAAGGAATGTAACCATTTTAGTAATAGTACAGGAAGATAATAAAGTTATTTTAAATGCTTGAGGATAATGAGACTATGGTAATTTTTCTATATGCCAGCAATAATTATTTGAAGGAAAATAGATTGCATTCACTAAAGCAAAAAAGCATATTTTATGTATTTTAATAATAGTAATAGTATTTGTACCTTGATGAAGAAAATCACGAAATTGTATTGGAGGACAAAGAAGTCTTGAATCATTGTAGAGTGTCTGGAAAAGAGAATATTGTAAATTTTTAACTTCTCCCCAAATTAATTTATGGGTTTGATTGCAATTCAGATTAAAAGCCCAATGGGAGTTTTTCTTGGGGAATTTGACAGTGTGATTCTAATCAGGAAGTATAAACAGCAAAGAACAGGCAAGAACTTAGAGTAATGAGATACACATTTTTATTTTTACCAAAATAATCTGTATACAGAGGGTACCAAAAAATGTATATGCATTTTAAGATAACTGTTAAATTGTAATAATATCTACCAAAAACAAAAGATGAATACAAGTCACGTGTGACTTCTGCACTTACAAGAGGTGCTCAAAGTGGTTACCATCAGCGTCCAGACACTTCTGATTATGGCGAACAACTTGCTTGAGCAACGCTGACCAAAGTGTCCACTTGTATACATTTTTTGGCACCCCTGGTATATAGTTTACAGAATTTAGAATGGGGGGAGTCTTATATTAGTTACCTTTGCATAACAAATTACCCAAAATTTAATAGCTTAACACAGCATTCATTATCTCACATGATGTGATTGATAATGTTATGTCAGCTTGACCAGATCACAAGATGCTCACATATCTGGTTAAACATTATCTCAGGTTTCTGTGAGGGTGTTTCTAGAGAGAATAGCAGATGGATATTGGTAGAATAAAGGAGATTCCACTTGCCAATGTGGGGGGGCCTCATCCAATCCTTCAAGGATTGGAGACTAGAACAAAAATGTGGAGGAAGGGATGATTCTCTCTCTACCTGACTGGGTGAGCTGGCGTATCCATTTTCTCTTGCCCTTGATTCCTGGTTTTAGAGTTCTTTCTCCTGGAGGAAAATGTTAATCTGCAGATTCAAGACTTTAAAAAAGCTTCCTCTTTATTCCCTGGCCACTTTACACTGTGTAATTTAATTGTTGAAGAAATTGGGTCATTTGTTCTCTAGTCTGGATTTTTGTTGAGTGCATCTCCATAGTGTAGTTTAACATGTTTCTCTACCCTCCGTATTTCTTGCAAGCTGGCAGTTGAATCTACAGGTGTGATTAGAAGTTGAAGGTTGGGTGGTCTAGGACAGTTTTTTAACTTCAGACTCGAGAGCTCACTCTTGTCGTGTCCTCAGTAGTGTTCACTAGGTGCTGGCTTCCTTTCTGAGATCTCCTTCCCCTCTTCTATTCTGGTTCTTCTGTTTGCTGTTTTACTACTCTGCACCATTTTGATTCTATTGCTGGCATTTTCTCCTCAGTTTGGAAGTGGAGTTTGGGTTGGTTAGCCTGAGAGTTTATGGGCCCCTAACTAAGTTAGTCCCTTCAGAACTCATCACATACCCACCCATCCATCTGCTCTTGGAATGTGCAAAGCTCCTCTGAGTTTCAGCTACTGTTCCCAAATTTGCCCACTGAGCCTTCCAGGGAGTCCCTGTCTGGTACTTGGGTATTTTCAGTCTGTTGCCCTGTTGTTTTTCTCTGCTTTCTCTTGCTGATGTCACACAGCTCTCGTAGCTCTTGGAGGTTTGTCCCTATCACCACTTAATATTTTGGGGTGTGGAGACACTTCATTGGACTAGCTGTCTATAAACTTTTGGTTTTGCTACTTACTGTGTCTACTTTTTTAATCAGGGAAATTCAGGGGGGTTAAAAAATCATGCCACTGCTGTTCCCATCTTTCTATGATTCCTCTACATTTTACTTTTTAAGTTAAAAATGTTAAAATGTTATTAAGATGCTTGAGAGGTTATTTTGCTTGATTTATTTGTTGCATTGTATTGCTTTGATTGCAAACTAAGGATTGTGTTGAAGAGCAGAGTTGGCATGAGAGACAGAATTTTGGACGCTTACTCTGATGATTTAAAGAAGTCAATTTGGAAGACGTCAGGTGCCGTGGCCTGGGTATAAGAGTAAAGGATGTAGAGTCTCAAAGGATGACACATATTTACATTCCAGGCAGGATCTGACCTGACAAATTGTATCAGTCCATGGAGAGGGATGAGGGCTTCTCCTTTTTCTGATTTTGGGTACAGAATGAAGATGTCTGACTTACATTCCCCAAATGCTCAAGCCGTGACACCAAAAGTGTGTTAGAATCATCTTCTTGGTAAATAAACTAATATAAAATGTAGATTTTTCTCAGTATGGGATCTAGCATAATGAAAAATAATGGTCTTTGTTTTAATATGAGAGTTTCCTCCTGATAAATTCAGATAGTTTCCCATATACTAGTGACATTAAAGAGACAACATTTCTATGAAGTACAATTGTCAAGTATTATAATCCCTATTCTAAATGGGAGGAAAGAGAAACACTTCATTAATCCATTTATTCAATCAACCATGGTGGTACAAATATACTAGTTAGCTATGCCATATAAGGTCATAAAACTTAAAAGTATAAAAAATTCTGTTAAAAAATAATTGAAACTAGTCTCAATGTTGAGATCTTGTTCTTCCTAAGGACGGAAAACTTAATTTAGCCAATTCTGCATGCACTGCTGTTACCCACAAATCTCTCCTGTCCCAAATCACTTCTGGTTAAATGTAATCACTTTATCATGATATGACTCTCCCTTGTTCTTTCGAGGGTAGCCTCTTTGCAGGGGGTAGGGTAGGGTAGATGGCAAGAGAGATATTTGGTTCTCAGATGCAAACACCCTTGGGTTTGGCCTCAGAAGTTGATGTCCCCTTTTCCATCGCTTTTGGATCACTGACCTATGCACTCAGCTGTCCTTCCTTATTCTGACCTCTAGGCCCTTCAGCCCTCTGCAGTCCTCTCTCTCAGCCTCTTTGAATGGTCTGTAATGCCATAAATACTAAATCAAGAACACGTTTGGGCATATTCCTGTGGTTCTTCATGCCCAAATACGTCATGCTAACATGCTGCTCTCTGTTGGCTTATTAAAGAGAAACCCTAGGACCTTGGTTGCTTTTCAGGTCCCCACCTCCCCAGGAATAGAGAACTCAGATCTCCTGTGTCTTCAGGTCTTAAAACACATCTGGGGGTTCTGTTATTTCTATCTCCATAGCTTCTTTCAAGCTAATCCCAGGGACTGGGTGTGAGGGGAAGTACAAGCTTTTTGGGGGAGATATGCACCAATACCTCTTGGGTGAGAAAATGGTTCCCCTATGTTTGTGGCAGATTACATTACTGTTTACAATTGGCCATCCCTACCACCCTCTTGTAAGATTATAATCCATGCCCACTGCCATGTAATTTGCCTGTAGAAGCAGTAGACTTCTTCTCCATTGACTTGGGCTTTAACCATATGAAAGGCTTTGGCCAATGGGATTTGAGTGGACGTGTCATAACACATTGGAGAAGCAACTTTAAGAGGCTCACACATTTCTCCCAGCTCTCTGGCTCTTCCCATTTGTCATGAGAATTGGCAAGTCCCACTTAGGGGCTGCTTCTTCAGCTTGGGACCTGGAATAAGAAGACCCATGGAACTGCTCCACAGCATGTAATACAAGCAAGAAATAAACCTTTGTGGCCATAAGCCATTGAGATTTTGGTGTTGTGTATTTTTACAGCAAAACTAATACATTTTTTTTTTGTGGTTGAATTTCTTTTTTCTTTCAGCTCTGCAGGAGCTGAAACTCATGAAATACAGCTATTTTAAACCAAAACCTATGACTTATGAGACTGTTGTCACTGTCATGAGCTTCAAATGTCTATTAAGCAATCTTCTGAGAAATGCCTTCTTATTTCTCCCTGAAGCAGGGAAAGAAATGTGCTAGCAGTCCGGGAAGAGTATAAGATTAGGGGTAGAGGACATGGAAACGTATGTGTGTGTGTAGAGCTATAGGGTGGAATACCTCAGTTAATGTTTCAGATTTTTACTCTGACATACAAAACTGCATAAAACAATGAAATACAAAATTTGAAAATTCCAAGACATGAATCTTTCCTGCACTCAAGGAGTTTATAGGACAGATGAGTCATCTATTTAAGTAAGTATAATATGAGGCAATACATAATAGGTGTGTCTGCAAGGTGTGCAGAGAAAGTGCTATGGAAGCTCATCAAAGAAGAGGCCTAAAAGGATAGGTAGAATTTGGAAATGCAGGGATGGGTGGGGAAGCATTTTGCACTCAAGCTGTAGATTAATCTAAATCACATAGGCAGGAAAGTGAGTGGTTTGAGTGGGGCCCAGTAAGTAAACATGAGTGATTCTGTTTTGTTTACTGTTTAGGAGACTGATGGGAAGTTGGGTTGGAAAGGTAAGCCAAGGCTCAGTTGTGGTCCTAGCTAAAGAGTGTGGACTGTGAAGTGGCTAAAGACCATACAGAAAAAGGGCTGAAGAGTGGATTTCAGCAGCATTTATTATTTAAAAAACAATGTGGCCATTTATAATTTTGACACATAAAGTATGTATACATAAACAGGAGAATTAATTCAGCTAAATTGTTTCCTACTTAAGCATGTTGCTAAACAATCATTGTATTTATGAAATCATTTCTGGAAAACAGACCATCTGATTTGTTGGTGGTGGCATTGGATGGTGTGTTTCAGCCAAAGAAACAGCCTTAATTTCCTGCAGTAATTTGCCTACTACTAGGGCACATCTTGCTATACATAGATCTCCTTGGCATTTTAACTGATCAAAAAATAAGCACACAGTGATGTAAATGTACTTAATGACACTGAACTGTACACTTAAAATGATGAAAATGGTAAAGTTATATACATTTTACTATAATAAAAAAAAACCCCAGCGAATCTTTCTATGGGAGAATTTACAAATTAATAGAATTTTAGAGCTGGAATTTCCTCAGCTTACCTCTCAATGTCTACATTTTCAGGGTGGTGTTGACTCTGAGAGGATGTGGCATTCTAGCATTAGCCAATCTCTTCCTGGTCTTTCCTGTCTTGCAGGTGAGGCTCCAGGAGTCAGGAGAAAGTCTTCTCTGTCTTGCCCAAGTTAGTGTAAAAGATAGGGCGTGTGTGTGTGTGTGTGTGTGTGTGTGTGTGTGTGTACACGCGTCCGCGCGTTCTCTAGTGTGATTGCAGACCACTGAGCAGGCAGCCACGCTCTTCTTTCTCCATCCTGGGGAGAAGTACAGTTTAAAGATTCTGTTGCGTAGTTTAATGGCTCCTGGACATTTTGGCATCTCCATTTAGCTGGCAACCAGCAGACTGAGGGCGCGGCTGGAATGAAAAAGCTTTGGATTTCAATGACTGCAGATAAAAGTTGCAAAAGCTCTGCCCAGGTTTCTGCTCTGGATCAACTTTCCAAGGCATATGATGAACAGCTCTGAGGACCTGTCCGCTGGGATTGGCGGTGGTGCATCCTCCTTCGCATTCGTGCCTTTCTTTGTTCCTACTCCGGCCCAGGGCTCCTGAGCTCGCAGTGTCCGCACCTGCCCGGGGCGCACCCGCGCGCGGGGATGCTGGAGCCGCTGCGGCCGCCGCCGCGCTGCAGCGCCTGCTCCGCCAGGCACATGCGCAGTGGCGACGCCGGGCCGGCGCCTTCAGTCTCCTCCTCCGCCGCCTCCCGGTTCCGCAGTCACTTCCTGCAGCTGTTTCCCTGTGGGTCCGGTTGGACTGACTTTTGAGTCAGTCTTCAGCTGCTAAGAGGGCTCGGCTGGGGCCAGCTGCGAAAGTTGCGCCGAGGGAGGCGGGGTTGAGCCCGGCCAAGCCCGGCGCGCAGGGCTGACGGCGGCGGGCGTCCCGGGCGGACTCGGCACCCCGACTCCCCGCGCGTCCCAGGGGTTCCGGTAAGTGCGAGCTATCCGGAGCCTCGGGGCGTTGAGGACGATCTAGGATCCGCGGGGACTAGCGGTTCCTTTCGGCTGCGGTCTTTCCACCTGCCTTCCACGTGACAGACTTGCGCTGCTTTTATTTATCTGTTTGTTTTTAAGCCTTTCACGTGCTCCGTTTGGATCATCTAGGCGGGCAGCTGCCTTGGCCCTCTCGCTGCCCTCTCCCCCCTCCTGGGAGACAGGGGATTCCATCTTTCGTGATGGCATCCTTACGAGGTTGAGGTGCGCGAGTGTGCGCGCTCCTGTGTATGCATAGGCACATTTTAGGAATGTAAGGTATATGTGGGCGATGCTGAAGTAGCTGTAGCTTTGATTCAAATATGTAACCGGTGCCCTAGCATTAGGCACCGTCACAGCTGAAACTGGAAAACATACGCCAGTTCACCAAGGCCTCTTCGCCCCCAGATTCCTGCGTTCTTTTGAGTCTTCCTTATATGAGATACCTTGCCTCAGCTGATTATTTTTCTAGTTTTCTCTCTCTCATTCCTTCTGGCTGCTCTGAATAATGCTCACCGTCTTTTCCTCATTTCCAGAATTGCCAATTACAGACTTCCCTAGTTTGCTGAGGTGCCAGTAACCTGTTCCTTTATATTGTTCTCTTTGTAGATTTCTCCAAATGAGAAAGTGATTGTCTTTAATACGGTAATGTGAAGAGTAGGCCCCAGTCCAATTATGAAACTATGCTGTAATCATTCCTTTTCTTTAAACAGGATACACCGTGAGGCTTTGATTTTCTTTATTGTCCCCTCAACTCCTTCCAAACCGGGACATTTACCACCATAAATCCTTCCTTTATGCCACTTCAAGCATCAAATTGAATGGTTTTTATGATCTGAGGAATATTTTATTTACATCAGCCATCAAGTTAGTTTCTTTTCACCTAATGCAGTAGTTGAATGGACCTGAGTCACATATGCTTTGGTTTCTCTATATTCGACCATTCATGCTTTCACTGAAAGCTTGGTTTTATTTCTTTTAGATTTATATTTGCTTGCAAGTATAGTAATTGATGTAATTGTCATGTATTCTCTTTGGGAATTGACATTATCATTTTGATTGCTGAATATTACAAGAAATAATTTTGGAATATCTAGCTATTTAAAAATCTAAAGATAAAATGCGATAATGAGTAAGTTTGTACATGGTGAGAATTTTTTCTTTAATTCAGGGGATTTTATCACCTATGGAAGGGGGCCTCTTGTACCTCTGTGCTCTGAGAAGAGCTTTTGATGGAAATCTGTAGGCAACAATGGGGGAGACACATGCTGAAATTTCCTCAAGTGGGAGTGAGCTTCCATAAAACAAGTCCAGACATGTTTAATTGTTATTGGTAGCATTTGATTTTCTGTTGATATTGCTGATTTCCTTTATCCAGATGTTTTGACACCCTCCTCCACCATTTCTCTTCTGAACTGGCAGCTCATTTATGTCAATTTGGTATCAGTGTGTTGTGTCGGTACAGGCAGAATGTGCAGTCTTTTAATATTATAAATTACTATAATTAGGTAGTTAAACTTTTTGAAAAAGTGGTCTTTGTCTCCTTAGTTTTTCCTTTTAAAAAATGTCCATATATCTGTCTTTACTTTCTGAATGTCTTTGCTTGATTTAAGTGAGAGGAATAATATAATTATAGAGAACCTGTTTTTTTAAATGTTCTAAATCTGTATTGCTTTTCTTTATGATCCCAGAGGTACATGCAGCATATTTCTGCTGAAGAATAAAATAATATTGTTTTTCTAAATGTTATGATTAAGGTGAAGTATTGTTAAATACTATGACTAATAATTTATGTACTTTGCTCTTAAGTACATTATTTCCCCATTGCACTGATATCCTCTGCTGCCCCAAGACGCTGAATTTAGTATAAAAGTTGTTACTTGATTGACATTTCAACATGTGTATATTTATTAAACATGCTAAAAGAGACTTCTGACTTTTCACAATTTATTTGGTTAATTTTAGTAAATCTGTTGTCATAAAATGTACACATTTCTATTGCAGATGGCAAATTTCAACAGCCCAAAAATATCCATATTCTGTTGACCAAGAAAAGAAGTTTTAATAGCATTGAGAGAATGGAAGGAATAGTGGATTTTGAAATAAATATTTTAATTTGGGTTAATTAGAATCATTGGAACTCAAAATGTGTATGTACTGTAGTTCATTTTGAGATACTCAGGGTTAGAAGATGCCATTGGGTGGCAGGCACGAGAAATCATGGATAAAATTAAAGAGGGATTGGAATATATTGGATCTTTTCTGAGGGAAACAGAATAGAGACTACTAGTTATTTTATAAGGAAGGGAAAGGAAATAGCTGAAAGACTGAGGAGCTGGAATTATATTGGGGCTGTGGTAGTGTGATCCAGTCCCTCATTAGACATTTGCCTGATACATTCTTTTGTACAGGTAATTTTCCTCCAGAGGGAGAGAAAATATTCTGATTTTATAGGGGACTCCTGAATATGTAGTCTAAGGCTATATGAGGTGAGGTCCTGAACTCAGGCGCCTCCAGGGAGCAGGCAAGTATCAGTGATGCAGGCAGCAGGCTAAGTGGGGACTGAGGTGGCCTGGAGAAGGCAGGCGTGGCTACGGGGACCCTGCCTTTCAGCACTAACCAGCTAATTGTTGCCCACGTGGGACCATGTGCCACATGTTACCAGGTCATTCTCTTATCAAGAGAAGCCATGAATCTCTTGATTTTTAAATGTTGAAGACTACCTCGATTTAAAAAATGAAAGCAAAACAAAACACTGAATATTCCAAATAGAGCAAGTCTGTGGCTGCATGGCCTACAGCCTATTTGCAGCCTCTGCGGTGAGGAGCTGTTGGCTCAACTATTTAAATGTTATTAGTTGATCACAAGGTACACTTTTGTTTATTTTTGTCACATGGTAACTCCGAGTGATTCCTCGAGTTCCTTGATATTTTAGCTACTTCTAGAAGTGCTTTAAGGATTCTGAGAAGTGATTCTCTTTATTTCATTCTTTTTGATATCATTTGGATGGAAAGACTAGTTTGGATGGAAAGGAGACATTTGATAAGGTCTTTAGCTGGTGGAATTTTTGTCTATGCATGATTATCAAGAGTGTTTAATTGTAAGTATGCCTGAGGGAAGGGGTCTGGACTGGGTGACCTTTGATGTCCATTTCAGCCATGTGACTTTTAGATTTAATTAGTTATGGATGCAGTGCTATTAATGTTCATGGGCCAGAGGGACCACAGTTGGAGCTGTGCCAAGAAAAATAGAACCAAATCTATAAAACTGTTCTCCGTGGAAGAGCATTGTGTCGATGTGCGTTAACAGACAGGGGAAGTCTGCTAGATGAGGCAAAAAGACAAAAGTCCCGAAGATGGTTTGGAGAAGTAGAGAAAGGGGTCAGGTGGTGTGATCATTTACATGTGGTATTGCCGAGGTCACATTTTAAAGTGAGTATGTTTTTGCTCTTGATTCAGATTTGAACACCTGACTTCTGCTCGCCCACTGGATTATGCCCAGGGCTTTCATACCCAATGATCCTCTTGCAACACGCCGGGCTTCCTCTGCCTAAGCGGCCCTCATCGTCTCCTCCTATGTCAGTGGCCGCCAGGTCTACAGGAACCTTGCAGCATCTGCCGCAGAAGCCTTTTGGGCAGGAGGCTTCCTTACCTCTGGCAGGAGAAGAAGAGTTATCTAAGGGAGGGGAGCAAGACTCTGCCCTGGAGGAGCTATGTAAGCCCCTGTACTGCAAGCTCTGCAATGTCACCTTGAACTCAGCGCAGCAAGCCCAGGCTCATTATCAGGTAAGGGAAGAAAAGAAGAGTAGGCATTTAGTGGGAGAACATTTCCGAGTTGTCTCTCCAGACATGACTGATTGTGCCTGGAGTAATCAAGGTGGCTTAGTGAACAACTAAGTATTCGTTTGTTTGATTAAAAGTGTAATGTTCCTACTTTTAAAGAAAGCATCACTTTTTATAGAATGGGGTCTTAACCTTCTGTACTAAGCTGGGTGACATTTGATAGCTTACCTGTCATTGTAGGCAAATGTATGTCATCTGTGTTGGTGTACAAACCTGTGATCCCAAGGAGAACAGGTATTTGAAGCGTGATATACCAAACTCAGTTCAATGTCACAATTGCCTAGGAGAATTAGCCTTATAAATTCTCTTCCAGCCAATACAGCTTGCATCAGTTCAAGGTAATCGCTGTCTATGATTCTTATGCTTTTCCTTTTTGACCTCTGACTCCTTTTATATATCCTACCACTGCTAAGGACAACACAGGTATCTTTCTGCAGTGAGAATAAAATGAGGTTGGAGTATTGAGTCTTACCCTTCATTCATAAGAAGCATACTGTGATTTCTATAAGCCCGTTAGTGTGAACTGATAATTATTTCTAAGATTTAAAGCTTTCGCCTCCATTTAGAGTAGCTAGCGGAAAGGACAAATTTAAAGGGTATTCTTACCTAGGAACAAACAGAAAATTAATTTTTGGCTAGAAAAAAAGAGTACAGTATTTTTATTCTAGCTTGTTTGTTTAAAATAATATAATTCATTTTTTGGAGAAAAGAGACCTGAGAAGCAATCGAGGCCAAACACCACTGAGTGAAAGTTTTTCTTCTGGGTCATCATTGATTTGACTGTTCATTTTCTCCGTGAATGTCTATGGTAATAAGTCAGTATGGTAGAAAGATGACTTGCACAGATATTTCTTCTATTATACCATTCTTTCTCCAACTTCAAGTTTTTATTTACTCTGGGTATAAGTCTTTTCTGTTTTGTTTTGATCCTAAAGGCTGATATTGTGTCACTTTGTGACTGTACATCAGAAGTATTTTGATGGTGTATTGTTTTCTCTGGGATTTAGGGGAACATACTGCTTCCCTGGAGTTCCTTTTGTTTGGGTTTGTTTTGCCCTCAGGTACAGAGTTGAGTTAATTATAGCTCTCTGATCTTGGCACATGTCACCATTGGTTCATAAAGGCATCTTCTGGTTTTGTTATTACATTTTTTCGCCGTTTCCCCAACCCCCACTCTCATTCCCTCTGTGTACCACTTCCTACCACAATGGTTGGATACCGGGTTTTCTTTTGCCTGTTTTACCATTTGAGTGGAGTGTTAGGATGATCCATCTCAAACCCAGAACTTAGTGCTAGCTTTCCTCTTCCTTTATTCTTATGGAATGTTCAGTTGTATAGCCAAAACTCACTTAGAAAAATCAAACGGGTTTTAAAGTTTTGATTTTTAGTTATATATAAGCCCCTAATAGATCATTAACTTGGAAGCAACTCCACTTGTGTGCCCTTTAAAGAAGAGTTGTCTGCTTTTATGAGGGAAGACTCTTTTTATGATGGAAGGGCATTGTGTAATTTTAATATATGTGCATGGATTATACCTGGACCTCCTGCCTTTTTTCCCCCCTCTAATATAGATTTGTGTCTCTAGACAGTGATGGATGCTTCTGGTTACGCGTAGAAAGAATTCAGTTTGAGCAGGGTCATTGGAGTATAAGGCTTAAAGCATATTAAGAAACAGAATCAACATTTTTTTAGGTTTTTTATTCTACATTTGTGTGTGTGCTCTTAACTTTTGAGTTGACAAGATTATTAATTATACTTAATTTCAACTCCATCAGTCATACAGAGTGAATACATAAATTAGAAAATATAAGAAAAGGGAAATAAAATTTTTATAAACTTCTCCATAATCAGAATTATTAAGTAGAAAAATTGGAGGAGAAGGGACAGTCTGTCGTAGGGGACAATTTAAGCAGCTAAGAATGAGGGTAAAGATAGAGTAAAGAAGTAGCCAGTGGGTATTAAGAAAGTAGAATCTAATAGAAAGTAAAAAGTTTGGGTGTAATAATTGCTTGTTTCTAAGAGCTTAGAAGCAAAGATTTGAATGAAACCAATACTATTAGTAATTCTTAAAGAGGGAGAAGTATTTTTATAGAGAGACCACGCAAGCGGTTAATGTATACAAGTATAGGGCAATTCCATTATGAAAGCAGAGAAGAAAGCTAATCTTAGAAGTGAAGTCTGGATTTTTACAAGATAGAAATGGTCAAGATGAGAGAATGTGGCGCAAAGGATCAGAAAAATAGACAATCAGAGCATGGATATAACGTAGAGGTGGAAGAACCAACATGGAAAGAAAGCATAGAAATGTTAGCCTGAAATGTGTGTCAAAGAGTACATAAAGAGGCAGTGATTCTTAAAGAAGTCCCTGTAACATTCCTTGTAATACTGGTTTGGAGGTGATGAACTCCTTCAGCTTTGTCTTGTCTGGGAAGCTCTTTATCTATCCTTCGATTCTAAATGATAGCTTTACTGGGTAGAATAATCTTGGTTGTAGGTTCTGGCTTTTCACCACTTTGAATATTATGTGCCAATCCCTCTGGCCTGTAAAGTTTGTGTTGAGAAATCAGCTGCCAGTCCATGGGAGCTCCCTTGTAGGTAACTAACTGCTTTTCTCTTGCTGCTTTGTCTTTAACCTTTGGCATTTTAATTATGATGTGTCTTGGTGTGGGTCTGTTTGGTTTCATCTTATTTGGGACTTTCTGCTCTTCTTGGACTTGTACGTGTGTTTCTTTTGCCGGGTTAGGAAAGTTTTCAGTCATTATTTCTTCAAATAGGTTTTGACATCCTTGCTCTCTCTCTTCTCCTTCTGGTACTCCATGATGTGAATGTTGTTATGCTTGATGTTGTCCCTGAGGTCCCTTCAACTATCCTCATTTTTTTGGATTCTTTTTTCTTTTTTGGTCTTCTGATTAGGTGTTTTCCACCACCTTCTCTTCCAAATTGCTGATTCAGTCCTCTGCTTCATCTAATGTGCTGTTGATTCCCTCTAATATAGTCTTCATTTCAGTTATTGTATTCTTCATTTTTGACTGGTTCTTTTCAGAAGAAGAAAAAAAACATAAAGAAGAACATATTACAAAGAAAAACATTCTCACTGACAAAGGCAAACACATAATTAAATCAGTAAATCACCTAACACCAAAGCTAGTACAAAGGTTACAAGGTATAAAAACCTAGGAAGAGTCTGCGTAATTACCATAGTAAATAAAAACATACACACAAACACCTACAAAAGAAATAAAAAAATAATGCCAAAAGCATAAACGTGGAGGATGTGAGTAAAAATGTTAGTGATTATAGAATGTGTTCAAACTTAAATGACCATCAACTTAAAATAGACGGCTATAAACATAGCTTGGCATGTATGAAGCACATGGTAACCACAAATTAAAAATCAACAAAAGACATACAAGAAATAAAGAGAAAGGAATCCAAACACAATACTACAGAAAGCCATCAACATAAAAGAGAAGAGTGAGGAGAATAAGAAAGGAACAGAGAAGAACTACAGAAACAATCAGAAACCAATAGAATGGCAATAACTACATACCTATCAATAATTACTTTACTGTAAATGGATTAAATGCTCCAATCAAAAGATGAATGGATAAAGATATGGTACATATATACAATGGAATATTACTTAGCCATAAAAAGAGTAAAGTTTTACCATTTGCAACAACATAGATGGACCTAGAGGATATTGTGCTAAGTCAAATTAGTTGGACAGAGAAAGAGAAATACCATATGATTTCACTTATATGTGGCATCTCAAGAACAAAGTAAATGAACAAGCAAGACAGAAGCAAACTCATAGATACAGAGAACAAACTGATGGTTGCCAGGTGGGGAGAGGTTGGGGGGCTGAGTGAAAAAGGTGAAGGGATTAAGAAGTACACATTTGCAGTTACAGAATGGTCCTGGGTATGTAAAGTACAGCTTAGGAAATACAGTCAATTTCGTAAAAACGATACATGTTGTCAGGTGGGTGTAAGACTTATCTGGGGGATCGCTGTGTAAGTTATATAAATGTCTAACCACTGTGCTGTACACCTGAAACTAATATAATATTGAATGCCAATGGTAATTGAAAAAAAACATTTAAAAAAAATCAACTGAAAAAAAAAGGGCATTGATTTAAAAAGGCTGCTAAAGACAAGGGTCAGACCAGTGAGTAAGGTTTACCCAGAGCCAGGAATAGGCAGAATGGCAATGATTGCAGACTAATAAAACAAAGTGGTAGATGAGATGATGAAAGTAAAGTTTTATTTGAACTCTAAAAACCTGCTTTGTAATTTTAGTATAGAGTAATACCAAGATTGCAATTCACTATTTCAGCTATGTGTGAGATAAAATGGGTCAGTGGTAGCCTGCTTAGAAGCTAGAAACACATTCATGTGAAGTGATAAATCTCTGTGATGACATTACTGAAAATGATCGAGTTCGTTGATGCCATTGTTGAAATCGCAGTTTCAAGTTGCCTGGGGAATTGTAAACAACCCTCAGTCTGGTTTGAGCAGTGTTCCACTAGAGTCTGACTGTATCTGGTTCCAGTAATCCAGGACACACAATGAAAACTGCTCAATCAATACTTTCCTTTAAGCTCACTACCATCTTTCCACGACATCCTAACGTTCTCAAGTGGGGGCTGCCTTAGCAATACCCATGTGTGTCTGGGGTCACCACAGATTTAGTTTTAGTCCCAAGACTTTTTAAACCGGTCAGTCTGCTTCAAAATACCCTTAGCTGTTCTTTTGTTTTTAATGAGGTTACCTATTTTTGCAGTCTCAAAATTATGGCTTTAGTTGTATCTTAATTTAAAATAAAGCCTTTGGAGGAAAAACGTCTTCATTTTATTAAAATCTGCAGGGTTCAGGTTACTTAGGGCAACCCTGGCATGGAGTAACACCACGCTGTTTCAGCAGCATAAATGCCCAGAAGACGAACCACTTTAGGATGGAAGGTCATTAACAGAAATTAAAAAAGCAAAAAGCATCGATAAATTTTGCTTAGGCATCCACAATTTAAAATAAAGTCAAACAATTTATCTGCTAATTTGCATATTCATTTGAAAGAGAACTAGTTGCTCAAAGTACATTTCTGAAATTTGTTGTAAACATGGATTTCTACTTGTAGTATTTAGTAGCCAAATAACCTACCGTATTAGATTATTAGGTTGGTGCAAAAGTAATTGCGGTTTTTGCAGTTATTTTTAATCTTTTAAACCGCAGTTTTGCACCAACCTAATAGAAAGAGAGAACACATGTAAAACAAGTAGTTCTAGCGTTATGATGCTAAATGTAGGTATCTTAATTCATAATTCAGAGAGTGCAATTAGATGTTATCCCCAAATATAAGTACTGATTTTGGCATGTACATTTGAACATTGATCATTCAGGTTTGGATGGCATGATCAGCACCTCTAATCTCAGCTAGTTTTTATGTTTTCAAAATTCTCCCATCTGACAGATTTCCAAATGAACTTGCCATGGACTGAGATGGCCAAAATACACTTCATTAGGGAACAGAAGCTCTCCCTGATCCTGCCATTAGCTGGATCGCACCAGCTTTCTGCCTCCCCATCTGAGCCCTCCCCTACCTTGTTTCTTATTTCAGAAGAGTAGATATCCCTTCTCTGGACAAGGCTGATTCCTCACCCTGTACTCTGGATTTCATCACCTGTCGTCACTTCTGCTCCTTGATCAAATTAAAAGCATGCTTAAGTTTTTTTCCATATAAATAAAAATAGCAACAGCAACCTTCCCTTTACTTTTCATTCCTCTTGTTAGCAACCTTTCTTTTCTTTCTTGTCCTTAGAGTTCTGCCAGGTATAATTGTCCTCCTCAGGTCTTTGTTTCCCATTCATTCTCTCCAGCAGTCTGGTTTCCATTCTAATATTCTACTGAAATGATCTTTTTTTTAGAAAAATATCTTTGTTAAAATATAGCTAACATACAATATTATATTAGTTTCAGGGGTACACCACAGTCATTCAACATTTATGGACCTATCTACCTACAGAAGAGATCAGCATGATAAGTCCAACAACCATCTGACACTGTACCACGCTATCACAATATTACTGACCGTATTCCCTGTGCTGTACATCACATCCCCATGACTTACTTGTCTTATACCTAGAAATCTAAACCTCCTCTTCCCCTTCACCAATCTCCCCCCTTTTTAAAATTTTGCAATTGCAGTTGACATTCAGTATTGTTTTATAATAGTTTGAGGTGTACAGCATAGTGGTTAGGCATTTATGTACTTTACGTAGTAATCCCCCTGACTAGACTAGTCTAGTCCTGGCACTATACATAGTTATTACCATATTGACTGTAATCCCTATGCTTTGCTTTACATCCCTGTGACTGTTCTGTAACTACCCATCTGCATTTCTCAGTTCCTTCATCTCTTTCACCCAGCTGCCCAACCCACCTCCCCTCTGGCAACCATCAGTTTGTTGTCTGCATCTATGAGTCTGTTTCTGTTTTGTTTGTTTGTTTATTTTTGTTCGTTAGATTTCAATATAAGTGAGACCATATGGTATTTATCCTTCTCAGTCTTACTTATTTCACTCAGCATAATACCCTCTAGGTCCATGCACGTTGTTGTAAATAGTAAGATTTTATTCTTTTTTGTGACTGAGTAATATTCCATTGTGTATATGTACCATAGCTTCTTCATCCAATTGTCTATTGATGGGTGCTTGGGTTGCTTCCATATGTTGGCTATTGTAAATAGTGCTGCAATGAATGTAGGGGTGCATACATTTTTTTGAATTAGTGTTTGGATTTTTTTCAGCTAAATACCCAGAAGTGGAATTGTTGGGTCATAAGGTAGTTCTATTTTCAATTTTTTGAGGAACCTCCAAACTATTTTCCATAATGTCTGTGCCAATTTGCACTCCCACCAACAGTGCATGAGGGTTCCCTTTTCTCCCACAGCCTCACCAACACCTACTGTTTGTTGATTTATTGATGATGGCCATTCTGACAGGTGTGAGGTGCTATCTCCTTCTGGTTTTAATTCGTGTTTCTCTGATCATTAGTGACGATGAGCATCTTTTGTCTATTGGCCATGTGTATGCCCTGTTTGGAGAAATGTCCGGTCAGGTCCTCTGACCATTTTTTAAATGGATTGTTTTTTTGTTTGTTTGTTTGTTTTGGTGTTGGGTTTCGTGAGTTCTTTATAAATTTTGGATATTAACCCCTTATCAGATGTATTATTGGTGAAATATCTTCTCCCATTCAGTAGTTATCTTTCCATTTTGTTATGGTTTCCTTTGCTGTACAAAATGTTTTTAGTTTGCTGTAGTCCCATTTGTTGATTTTTTTTCTTTTGTTTCCCTTACCAAAGACAACATACCAGAAAAAATATTACTAAGGCAATGTCAGAGAGTTTGTTGCCTGTTTTCTTCTAGGTGTTCTATGGTTTTGGGTCTTACATTTAAGTCTTTAATCCATTTTGAATTTATTCTTGTATATGGTATAAAAAGATAGTCCAGTTTCATTTTTTTTGCATGTATCTGTCGTTTTCCCAACATCATTTATTGAATATACTCTCTTTACCCCATAGTATATTCTTGTCTCCTTCGTCATAGATTAAATGACCATATAGGCGTGGGTTTATTTCTGGGCTCTCTGTTCTGTTTCATTGATCTATGTGTCTGTTTTTATGCCAGTACCATGCTATTGATTACTATAGCCTTGTGGTATAGTTTGATACAGGTAGCGCAATACCTCCTGCTTTGTTCTTCTTCCTCAAGATTGCAGTGGCTATTTGGGATCTTTCATGGTTCCATATAAATTTTAGGATTATTTGTTCTGGTTCTGTTTAATATGCCATTGGTATTTTGAAAGGGATTGCAGTGAATCTACAGATTGCTTTGGGTAGTATGAAAATTTTAATGATGTTAATTCTTTCTATCCATAAACATGATAAATCCTTCCATTTATTTCTGTCTTCTTAAATTTCATTCTTCAATGTCTTATACGTTTCCAAATACAAGTCTTTTACCTCTTTGCTTAAATTTATTCCTAGGTATTTTGTTTTTTTAATGCAATTATGAATGGGATTGTTTATTTAATTTCTTTTTATGATAGTTTGTTATTGGTGTATACTAATGCAACCGATTTCTGAATAGTAATTTTATATCCTGCTACTTCACTGAATTCATTTATCAGTTCTAGTATTTTTTGGTGGAATCTTTAGTGTTCTCCCTGTATATCATGTCATCTGCAAATAATGACAGTTTTACTTCTTCCTTTCCAATTTGAATGCCTTTTATTTTTTTTTCTTGTCTGATCGCTGTGGCTAAGACTTCCAGTACTATGTGAATAAATGTGGTGAGAGTGGACATTCTTGTTTTGTTCTTGAACTTAAGCTTTTCTTTGTTGAGTATAATGTTAGTTGTGGATTTGTCATATAGAGTTGAAGTATGTTCCCTGTGTTCCCACTTTGTTCAGAGTTTTTATCATAAATGGATGCTGGATTTTTGTTATACCCTTTTTCTGCATCATTGATACGCTCGTATGGTTTTTATCCTTCATTTTGTTTAGGTGGTGTATCACGTTAATTGATTTGTGGGTATTGAATGAACTTTGCATCCCAGGAATAAATCCTCCTTGATCATGATGTATGATCTTTTAAATATATTGCTGCATTTGGTTTGCTAATATTTTGTTGAGGATTTTTGCATCAGTCTTCATCAGGTATATTGGCCTATAGTTTTATTTTTATGTAATATCTTTGTCTGGCTTTGGAATCAAGGTAATGGTGGCCTTGTAAAATGAGGTTGGGAGCTTTACATCCTCTTGAATTTTTTGGAATAGTTTGAGAAGGATAGGTGCTACTTTGTCTTTGAATGTTTGGTAAAATTCTCCTGTAAAGCCATCTGGTCCAGGACTTTTGTTTTTTGCCTACTGATTTGATTTTGTAGGTAGTAATTAGTCTGTTTAGATTTTTGGTCTCTTCTTGATTCAGTCTTAGAAGATTGTATGTTTCTAGGAATTTATCCATTTATTCCAGATTGTTGTGAAATGGTCTTTTCCAAGGGCACCTGTCATCTTACAACCAAGTCTATCTCTTTTTTACTTGACCTCTTTGTAGCATTTGCCACTAGTAATTTGCCTTTGTGAAACACTTAAAAGATATTTTACTCAAAATAATGCTGATAGAACAAATGCAAAGCTGTAATCGCATGTTCTCCCTTCCTCCCCCATTCCCTACCTTTTCTTTGTTCTCCATTCTCCTTTCTACCTCCTGTGCTGAGTTGGCTATAGCTTTACTTTGGCATTGTCAAGGTTGATCACATTTTGTTTATTCTATAATTAAATTAAATTTTCCATGCTTTATTTGCAGGTTGATTCCAGTTGTTGAAAATGGACATTCGGCTTTTGCATAAATATCAGTAGGGAAATACTGTTCACTATAGAGCTGTTTTCTTATCTCTGTTTCCAATGTCATGATTCTGTTAAACAAAAGCTTTCCTAGGCAAAAACTTTTCTGAAAGAAAGGGTTTATTGAGACACATGCTCGCCAGGAAAAGGACCACGTCCTGCAGCATGCAGGCTAAACCACCAGCAGCAGGGCTAGGTGGAGGAGACAATATGTCCCCCATCCTGAGACTGATGGAACTCTTTTATACAGTGAGTTTGGGGAAGACAGATATAATTTGTTTTGAAAGAATTTACATTGGTAATAGGTAAATGGGGTGGGATAAGGTAAATGGGGTGGGATAAGGTAAAGTGGGGCTAGTTCTGGGATAGGTGCATGGTCCATAACGAAGAAGTGATTGTTCTTTTTGGATTGGGGGTGGGCATCAGTTTGGAAAGTTCTTGTCTAAGCAAGAAGTGGAGGCACCTGGTATAGTTGGTGGTGCCTGGCTTTTCTCTTTAGATAAGTGTGGAAATAGCCACCTGGAAGTTAATTCAAAGTTTCAACGTACATTCAGAAATGTAAGTCACCTTTTGTGGGTTTTGGCCCACAGCTGTTAGCTGGTTAACCCATCTGTCTCTTCCTTTCATCCTCTGGCCTGCTGTAATTTAATATAGGACATCTCAGAATTTTTTTCTTGTCAATTCAATGCTACTCAAAAGAGAAGTTAAAATGGGTAACCCTTTCATGAATGGCAGCAATTGCTCAAAATCAGGCCCATTTTAGTTTGCTTCATATGTGGAGTATAACTTTGAAATAGACTTTTGTGTTTCCTTGAGTTTCTGACACTTTTGTTTAAAATAGAAGAATCTTACACCTTTTTAAAAAAAAAAACATCTAGTAACTTCTAAATCTTTCTTTTTATTGCTTATAATCCATTTCACTTATCATCATGAAGCCCACTGACTCCTTTTTCTAATTTGGACTAGTTGTTTCACATTTGGATCATGACTTAATTGTGTAGCCTTTTGTATTTCCTAGAGTTTTTCATTGCCTTTCTTCTTTTCTTTTTCTTACATTATGTGTCACTATCATATCCTGACTTTTCCCTTCAAACTCTCAATCACACTTATTGTGTGGAATCCCCCTTTTATCATCAGTTCTTCCACTTGCTCCATTTTCAACTGGTCGCCGTCTGGGTTTGCTGCACGCTCTCAGTTTTGGACTTTTCTTCGTTGTTCTTTCGCTTGGGCTAGTATACTCTAGTATACATATTTTCTTTTTTTTTCTAAAAATAATCTTATTTGCATGCATCTTCACATTACTTGAAGGAAGAATAAATATAAATGTATGTCACAACACATCTCCCTCTTTAGTGAGGGGGTAATGGGAAATAAATTTTTCTTAGCCTCTGTATGTCTAAAAATGTTTGCATTGTGCCGTCATATTTGACAGTTTTATGGGTGACTGACTTTAATTTTGTTTTTTTGTGTTTTGTTTTTTTCCCCCTGAAAGCTTTTGGTTTCTCCTTTTTATCCTTGATATCTGAAATTTCACAATGATGGATGTGTCTAGGTCTGGGTCTTTTTTCATTTGTCCTTTCAATTTGCATACTCCTGTTTCTCTTGAGCTCAGGGAAATTTTCTTTGACACTATTTCTTTGATAATATTGTTCTCATGTTTTTTCTCTCTGTTTTCTGGTAGTTCTATTAGCCCTGTGTTGGACCAGCTGGATGGATTCTTTATATTATTTACCTCTTCTCTCTTTTATCATTCCTTTATTTTAATTTCTGAGAGCTATTCTTGAATTTTAAATTGATTTTTAAAAAAAATTTTGACAATGATATCTTTAGTTTTTAAGGATCTCTTGATTTCTTATTGTTACTTTTTCTAGCATCTGTTTTTTTAGGATGTTAGCTAAGAACATGAAATCATGGACTTTGGGGTCAGACTGTTTAAACTGTAGTCTTACTACAAACTAGATATATGATAGTGGAAATATTTCCTAACTTCTCTGTGCCTCCAGAAGAAGACGATAAGAATGATTTAGCATGTATAAAACATTTAGAACATTCTGATACCTGAGCGAGTCCTTAATACTGCTGAGTTGTCCTGTCAGGCAGTGGAGCATGGTGATATGGGCTCTGGAACCAGATTGTCCCTAGCTCTGCCATTTACTTTTGAGTGTGAATTTTATTGACTTTTTAGCGTGAATCACTTTTAACTTACAAACTAGTTCTAAAAATAGTACAAAAAATTCCTGCAGGCACCTCACCCAGGTACCCACATGTTAATATTTTATATAACTGCATTGCAATGATCAGAATTAGGAAATTAACACTGGTAACAATATTATCTAATATACAGACTATTTATGTTTCGCCAGTTGTCTGCCAACTTTTTCTGGTTCCAGGATCTAATTCAGGATGAAATTTTGCATGTACTTGTTATCTCTCCTTTAATGTGGACAGTTTTAGGTTTTCTTTGCTTTTATGATCTGGTAATTTTTGAAGAGCTGTTTTGTAGAATGTCCCCATTTAGGTTTGTTTGATATTTTCTTATGATTAAATTCAGGTTATTTTTTATTTTAGTTTAGTTTTTGGCAAGAATACCGCAGAAGTTCACCACTCAGAGTCAGTTCTCTTTCCTTCACCATGTATTTGATCCCCTTTGCACACAATGTGCTATATAGATGTAATACATCTCTGTAACTTTACTAACAATTGTCACCCCAATAAACTTTAATTTAAAGAAAACCCAACAGCACAGAAGTCATATTGTGTCCTTCCCCAGTGCATCATATCGGGAAGGACATGATGTGAATACTTTGCATCATTGGTGCTGTTGACTTTGATCACGGGTTAAGGTCACGCCTGCCAGGGTTCTTCTTTGTAAAGTTGCCGTTTTTCTTCTTGTGCTTAGTAAGTATCATCTAGGGGGGTACTTAGAGACTATGTGGATGTTTTGTTTCTCATCATGTTTTTAGTCAGTGATTTTAGCATTCATTGATGATTCTTTCCTGCAGTGATTATTTACTGTGGTATTTGCCAAATGGTGATTTTTTTTTTTAATCATTCTTTCTACATTTATTAGTTGAAATTTTACTTTAAGGAAGATCTTTCTCTTTTTTTTTCTTTCCATCCATTCATTTACTTATATTCCTATGGATTCTTATTTTATTTTAGGGATATAATCTCTTACTATCATTATTTATTTTGATGTTTAAATTTACCCAGATTTGACGAGTATAAATCCCTTCAAGCTAGTGCTTGTGCCCTTTTGACATGTGCACACAGGTTTTTTTTGGATACTTCCTTACTTTCTGCCAATATAAAACATTCTAGGATTTTCTTGCCCTTTCCTCATGCCAACCATTTCTTCAAGGAGCCAGACTTCTTTTATTGGGGAGTGGTATTTAGAAACCAAAGAGCCAGGTGTGCTCTTAGGTACTGGGTTGTCATTGTTTCCAGATGCTCTCAGTGTCAGAGCTAGTAATATACTCGTATGTATATGTACATATATATACATACACATTTACATATACATATACATGTACATGTACATATACTGAGAACTGAATTCAGGCTGTTCTTCCAATTTTGAGTTGCCAAGATAGTGTTCATTCTAACTAGCTTCTCTTTTCTTCATGTTTAGCTCCATTCTTTGATAGTGAGAAACCTAGGCTTTAGCTACAAAACACACACACTCTCACTCTGTCTTTCCACATAAAGTAGTTTAGGGATTTATAATCTATATCTCTGTGAAAAACAAACCTACTAACCAGAGGATAATATTTGTGTATTGTTCCTTTTGTCTTTAGCATTGCAGTATATAGTCAAAATATTTACTGTTTTACAAAGTTACTTAGGTTACAGAGGTGCTCCCTGCCAGGTTTCTCTTTTGTAAAGTTACCTGTGTGTCTGTGTGTGTGTGTGTGTGTGTGTGTAATAAATATGGGGTCGATGCTTTGAAACTATGTGAATAGTTTTTTCTCATTTCTCTCTTCATTGTGGTTATGTTATTTTTTCATACAGTTAGGTTTGTTTGTTTCTTTTTGTATTTCATTTTGGGTCCACCCCAGTCCTTGTTGGCTTTGCTTCTTTCTTCTAAAGTCTGTGAAATGTTAATACAGTCCTAAAAGTCAGACCTATACAGAACTGTATATTCAAAGCAGTGTCACGCCCCACTGTCCTTTGTCATCCATTTTTATTCCCCTATTATTTATGCATATTTACATGAGTTTACTCCCCTGTTTGATTATTTAATATTTTACTATATGGTTTGTCAGTTTTTAATGGCATCCCAGCTATTTTCTATTGCAAAATCAATGAGCTTTTTCTACTTTCCTCTTTCCTTTTTTTCTCATTTTTTGTTGCATTATTTCCATGGGTTATAGCATATAATATTTGAATGTTAATCTTTCAGCCTCATCTCCACCTTTTACTTGTTCATTGATGTATAATTTTATATACAGAGGGTGCCAAATAAAGTATACACATTTTAAGAAATGAAAAAAACTATTAAAATTGTAATAGTATATACCGATAACAAAAGATGAATACAAGTCACGTTTAACTTCTGCAGTTACAAGAGGTGCTCAAAGAGGTTACCATCAGCGTCTAGACACTTCTGATTATGGCGAACTACTGCTTGAGCAACACTGACCAAAGTGTCCACTTGTATACATTTTTTTGGCACCCTTCATGTATATATATACACACACATATATAAAATTATAGATCACCAAAATATGTGTGTGTGTATATATATATGTATATATATCATCAGTCCTTTTGCTGAAGTTTTCCCGGTCATTTCTTGGTTAAATCAAGCTCCAATAGATCCCTCAAGAAACACTTATGAGTACTGAATTCTTAAGTGTTTAAAATGTTTTTTATAGTCTTGACACTGGATTCAGGGATAGTTAACTAGGCATAAAATCCTTGCTTCACACTTTCATTAAGTTTTTAAAGAATGCCTCTCCATTATTGCTTTGTTTTGTATATTATAGATGCCATTCTGATTCTTTTGCCTTTGTAAGTTATTTGATCTTTTTGTCTGGAGACCTTAAATACTTGCCTTTGAGGTCTTAAAGCTTTAAAAAGATATACCCTAGATTTGATTGTTCTGGGTTGATTTTCTCAGGTATCTGGGATGCCTTTTCAATATTTAGATTCAGGTCTTCATTTACTTTTGGCCAATTTTAAACAATTTTGGACAATAATAGTTTCAAATATTAGTTCTGTGTCATTGTTTCCAGTTTTACATGTTATTCCTTCTTTACTTGTCTTCCATTTCCATTGCTTCCTCTCTGACCCTTTAAAATTTTTCCTTATATCACTTTTATTTTCTTGATTGCTTTTCTTTCTTCTATGTGTCTTATTACATTTTCATTTGAGTCTGTTATCCTTTGGCACTTGTACTTACTCCTCATTTTTGACAAGATTCTTTTTTTGCCCTGAGTTTGTTTAATTGCTCTTCTTTTCATTTCTCACTGTGGTTTGCCCATTTTTGGGGGTACATTTTGAATTCCTGATTCAAGGTGTTTTTTACGTTCCCAAATTCTTGTTTGAATATATTTAATTCAATTTGGAGGGTTTTCTTCTATTTCATGTTGGGTTTTATTGGTTTTGTTTTTTGTTGTTGTTGGGGAGAGGTGCGTTCATTTGCTGAGATGTGTTGATTTTTTTGGTAGTAACTTCATATAGACTTGATTAGTTTTCATCTGTTCATTTTGTGGATTTTGGGTAGCTTATGAGATTCTTAATTCATTGGAAAGTTTTTCTTCTTCCATCAATGCAGTAAAGTCCAGTTCTTTAATTTTTATTTTTTTTAATGGTCCGGGGAGGGTTTTGTATGTCTTCTGTTCTTTTTTGTTTTTTCTTGGTCTTGCGTGACACTAGCTTTTCCTGTTTTGCTTCTTGTTCCCCTTCGACCTCCTAGTTGCCAAAGGATGCCTCTCCTTTTTTGCCCTTTTCTCCTCCAGAAGCCACTTTGAAGACAACCACTTCAGACTGTGTGTACATTCGAGCCCCTTTCCAGCAGTCAGTGATTGGATAATGCTTTAATTTAGGAAACCTAGGAGGCTTCCTTCTTCTGGTGGTGATTATCTAGTAGTTTTAGGTCTTCTGCTAGCCTCCTCTTCTCTCTTTCCGACAGTTTTTGTGAGACCACTCTTGTTTACTGTGAAGGATTATGGCAGGAGCATGAGTGATTGCTCAGTGGGGTTTGATATTTTGTGTTTTTCACCTACACTTATTTTGAAGTCTGGACATTCCGTGGTGTCTAGTTCTGTGGAAGGCATGATATGTGTGTAGTTTTATTTGTTTTTCTTATTGTTCTGTATTGTTTGTAAGGGATATATGGGGAGATACAAATATTGGCAGCTGCTGCCCAACTCTCTGGAAGCTCTCGGGCAAGTTTTTAACCCTCCAAGCTTAGTTTCCTCATAGTAAAATGGAAATAATAATTATACCTACTTGATAGAGGTTTCATGAAGCTTAAGTGGGATACTATTTATGAATTGTTTAGAACACTGTCAGTCACATAGTGCTCAAACATTGTTAGTTGTCATTATTACCGTTATGTGATGGATGCAATATCTGCTTGAATACTCCTGTAGATACTGCTTTGAAAATAAAATCCCTGCTATTATCTAACGTGGACCCGTCCCATAGTACTGTGTACCCCATCTTCTGCCTTTCCGTGGACTGTGCTCCTGTAGCCATGCTGTAGCTTCTGCATCCTCTGTTCTTTTTTTTAGTGACTTCTTCCTGTTGTCATGCAAAGTCGGCTAAGTAAAACCCATCTTAAAACAAATCTTTCACTGGCCCATTTCCCCCTCTAACTCTATACCCTTTTTCTCTTCTCCTTGTCATAGAACTTTTCTAAAAAGTTGCCTATACTAATTGTCTCCATTGTCACATCTCTCATTCTCTCCTTAAGCCACTCCATGTACCTGTCATCCCCCCTACTCCACTGAAATAGTTCTTACCAAAGTTACTCTTAACCTCTATCTTTTACAATCCAACCGTTACTTCTGTGTCCTTACCCCACAGTAGCACTTGACCTGGTAAACACCTCCCTTTTTTGTTATTGTTGTTTTAAATTATTATGAAATCCTTCAAACCTAAGAGTACTGAAAATAATATAATGAGCATGTGTATTTGCCATCTAGTTTTAAGAGTGAAAATTATCAATTCAGTTGAAGTCGCCGGTCTCCCTTCCCAATTGTATCCCTTCCTATGCTCCCAGGTGTAGGCACTATAGTGAATTGGTATTTATTTTTCCCATATTTGTTTTGTACTTTTGCTACATATATGTTTTCTTATATAATATGTAGTGGTGTCTCATGTTTTAAACCTCCATATTCAAACGATTATTCTTAAATATCTTCTGCAACTCGTGCTTTTTATTCAACATTTTGTTATGAGAATCATTCTGTTGCCTTGCGTGATCCTAGGCTGTTTGTTTTCACTACTGTAAATAGTGTTCCATTGTATGACTGGCTACAATTTATCCATTATCTTCTAAATGGATACTTAAGTTGTTTCCACTTTTCAGCTGTTACAGTCCTTTTAGGAATGTTCTTATAGGTATCTCCTTAGATGTGTTTCTGGTAAAGCCTAGAAGTAGGGTTTCTGGGTTATAATGTATCTAACTGGACCCTTCTTTTACAACAACTTGTTCTAGGCTTCTGTGATACTATACTTGTCTGGTTTTCCTATTCCTTCATAGGCCAGGCATTCTCTATCTAATTTTCTGGATCCTCGTTCTCTACCACAGTCTACATTTTAGTGTCCTAGGTTTTGTCTTTGGCTTTTTTCTCTATCTTCCCAACTGCCAGCTTTGATTTACTTTAATTTATCCCCATTCTGATCTTCAGCGAATACAATCCAGTCGTCCCACTGCTGTGCTTCAAGTCCTTCAGAGGCCATCTGCTGCCTCTAAAGTTCAAGTTCTGGTGATGGACAAAACCATGAAGGATTAGCCCCCATGCGTCTCACCTCCTCCCGCTTCTCCAAAGGATCCTGAAGACCATCTCTCCCGCAGGCTGGGCCTTTGTGCAGACTGTTTGCTCTATCCCCAGTTTTCTTTCCCCTGGCTCCTTAACTGCCTGGTACACTTTTGCTCATTTTAAAAGATGACTCAAAAATGCCCCCTTTTCAGGGCAGCCTTCCAGGACACAGTCAGGCAGAAGTAAGAAATTCCTGCTTGGTGTTCTAGCAGTTTATCTATCTCCATTATAGCACTCGATTCATTTATCCAACACATATTTACTGATGGCCTGCAATATGCTAGAAACTGTTCTAAACGTTGGGGATTGGAACAGTAAACAAGACCAGCAAGGTTCTTATTTTCAAAGAGTCTATATTCCAGAGGGTAGGAAAGGGAAAGAAACAGGTAACCAAATAATATTTTCAATAGTGGTAAGTGGTAACGAGATAGAACGTAAAGGCACACAATGTAGTTATGGTGGAGAGCGTGTGTGGGACGAGTAGGTGGAGATGGGCGTGACACTTCAGATTGCATGGGTGCTGTTTGAGTTGAGACCTGAAAGTTAAGAAGGAACCCTCTTGCAGCCACCTGAAAGACTATTCTAGCCAGAAGCAACAGCAAGTACAAAGTGAGCTGGAGTGAGTTTGGCATGTTTAAGGAACGGAAAGGCCAGTGAGGCAGGAGCCTAATGAGCCGGGGAGAGGGATGCTACATGAAGTAAAATCCGAGAAGTGGACAGGGCCAGGTCAAGTAGGGCCTTCTAGGAAAGATTTGTCGATTTTAAGTCTGTGGGAAAGCATTGGAAGACTTTATGTGAGAGAATGACACGGTCTGATTTATGTCTAGAATTCTCACTCTGGCTGATATGAGGAGAATTATAGGACACGAGTGAGAGCAGAGACCAGTTAGGAGTTGTTGCTCTAAGTGGAAAATGTTGGTGGCTTAGATTACTGTGATGTTTGTAATGTCCATGGAAAGAAGTAGAGTGACTTAGGTTGCGTTTTGGAGGTAGGCTTACAGGACATGCTGATGGATTAGATGTGTCGGTTTTAAGGAGGGATGGAGTCAAGAAAAGGACTCCTTGGCTTTTCTTGAGTAACTGGGTGTCATTTACTGACGTGTGGATGACTAGTGGTGGTGGCTATGATGAGAAACTTCTGTGGGGGAGGAATCAAGAGTTACGTTTTAGATATTTCCAGTTGGATATGTCTCTTAAGACTGCAAAGTGTATGTGGCAGGAAGGCAGTTGGATAGATCGCTCCGAAGGTCAGGGGTGGGCTTAGACTGTTGTAACAAATTACCAGAGACTGGGTGCCTTACACAATGAACAATTGTTTCTACAAGTTCTGGAGGCTGGAAGTCTGATATCCGGGTGCATCGTTCAGTTCTGCTGAGGACCCTCTTCCAGACTGCAGACAGCTGCTTCCTCTTATATTGTCACATGGTGGAAAAGGAGTGAGGGGTACGGACGTCTGGCCTCTTCATAAAAGGGCCCTAATTAGGCTTCACCCTCAAGACCTCATCACCTCCTAAAGGCCTCACCTCCGAAGACCATCATATTGGGATTAGATTGCAGCGTACGATTTTTGGTGGGACACAAATGTTCAGTCTACCCCTGACAGGGACGGATGTAGATAATTTGGGGAGTCATCAACTTATCGATTATATTTTAAAGCTATGAGCCTGGCTAAAATAACTCAGAGTCTGAGTGTAGATGGAGAGAGGAGAGAGCTGAGGGTAGCGCTTTGGACACCACAACCTTTAGAGAATGAGAGGTAGAGGTGTGAGAGGGAGACATGGAAGACAGTAGAAGGAAGGGAGTATCAATTGTGTCATGCTGCTCAGAGTCAGATTGTGATGAAGGCACAGACGTGACTGTGACCGACTGTGACCCTGGATTTGACTCCCTGGAGGTCACTGTGACCTTGGTGAGAGTGCCTGTAGGGCATTCCAGTGGTCAGAAGGCGGGACTTACCTCATTACTTTAATTAACTGCTTATGTGTCTCTGTCCTGGAAAGCCTGTGCCAGTCCTATTTATTTTTAGGGCTTCCCATCTACATAGTAGATGGTGAATAAATGTTTACCTATGGGTTTGAATTTTACAGTGCAGTTTAAGGAATAATATACTGTTTTACCCTCATTTAGAATGCTTTTAGACCATGGAGCCTTCCCACCAATTTGTAGTTCAAGGAGGATAGTTGTGAATAATGACTTAAAAGAAAACACAAGAAGAGAGGCAAATCCATTTTAACAGAGGTTCACAGTGCGTCCTGAGGCCCTCATGCTGTGTGAAACGGCCTTGCTTCAGACTCCGCAGGCCCGCCTCAGGCTCTGGCTCCACCACTTGGCCTCCCTCAAGGTGCTGGCAGCCAGTACCAAGCCCTCCCCCCCCTCTCTGGGTCACACTTCCTCAGCTGTCATATGTGGATAATGTTAACAAATCCCTCTTATAGGATTTGCGTGAGCAGCAAATGAGCTAATGCACAGAGTAAGAAGATACTCTGTAAGTGCTATTTTTTTGTGTGTAAAAATAATTGGATTATCCATTGTAGATTAGATCAGAGTGTCTATGAGATTCATATTTAGGCAGTGGCATATGAATGGCAACAAGTAGGGGGAGGACACAGATCACTGGAAAAATGTGATACTTTTCCAGAAATATGTAGGAAATCAATTCTTTTGGCTTTGTTCCCTTGTCTTTCTCGGATAAATATAATCCTTCTGTTAGAACTGAAGAGTACAGTCTCTTTAAAATCAAGTAATCAGATCTAGCTGGTGGTCTATTTACCCCAGTATTGCATCTACCTGAAAGAATAAAATGTAGTGCTTTTTTTTTTTTCTTTTCTCTATTTTTTTTTTTAAATTAGTATATTAGCTCGACAAATTTTCTCCATGGTGATTACCTATTTCATCTTACTTCTAGGGTAAAAATCATGGTAAGAAACTCCGAAATTACTATGCAGCCAACAGCTGTCCTCCTCCAGCCAGAATGAGCAACGCGGTGGAATCTGTGGCTACTCCGGCTGCCCCAGTCCCTGCGCAGGTGAGACACGCGTCACGGGGGCAGCAGTCCTGTGCACACATGGTCACAGATGACCTTTGTGAGAGTGCCCATCAAGGCCCAGGTGGGCAGAAAGTCTTGAAAGGTCCCACTTGGCACTTTTAACTCTGAACTGTAGTGCTGGGTTCAATGCATGCCCACATCCATGAGCATGGAGATGGCTCATTGGCTTTGGTTGTGATGCATGATGAAACAAATACTGTTTCATGAGTCTTTTCTCTATGCATTTCTCAAAATTCTGTGTTAAATGACCCTGAAGATCTAGGTTAAGGTAGAATAAAAACCAACTAACCCTGAGTAGAGAGAGATTTTAAAACATTTATCTTTGCAGTTTATACCTTCCAGCAAGATCAGTCTCTTGAGATTGCCAACCCCCCCCCCCCCCCCCACCACCACCACCACCACTCCAACCAACTGCTTTTTTTAACCTCTGTGCAGAGAGCCCATGTAAACTCCTTCTGGTTGAGAGCAGAGTTCCTTTCACTCTTTGGAAGATTCAGCACGTCTTTCATGCAAGATATTCCTATACTTTATGACTCTGAAATATGGGTTCTACTCCTTAATCTGTCTCTGAACTACTATTTGTCCATGGAACAGTACAGTAGTCGTAATAACTGCTGGCGTGCTTACCATGCCAAGCACTGTGCTAAGCACTTTCCATACATTATTTCATTCAGGGCTGGGACGAGGGTGCACTCGCCTTGAGTACAAAATTTAACGGAGAGACAAAAAACTCAGTCGTCAAAATAAATATTTTAAAAAATCGAAATTAATGTAAAAAATAAAATCAATGGTTAATAAAAGGTCAAAAACTCGAAGACAGGATAAGTGTTCCTGATTTTCTTTTCGCCTTAGCTTACAATGTGGGTTGGCATGGCACTGTTACAGGTCCTGTCTTTATTTAAAATTTTGAAATTATGTTCCTCATTGATTTTTTTTGCATTAGGTTTGATTTGTAAAAATATTCCATTGAAGTGTTATTTATCTTGATTGCTGAGTTGTTTTGGTACTCTCTCCAATTTTGTGCCCGTGGCAAGTGCCTGCCTTGCCTCCTTCTCGTCCTGGACCCTGACTTCATGTCATGCTTGCAATAACTTACAGGTACTACTTTCACCTCTTAGGACTCAAAGTGTAACCCATGGGGCCAGCAACACAGGTCTCACCTAGAAGTTTATTAGAAGCTCAGGTGAGCTAAGTAACTTGTCCACGGAGTTACAAGTTTTGTAAAGTGGTGGTGCAAGAATCATTTTTGGACTTCAGACCTCTACTGCTAACCACTAAGAGATTATTTTACTTTTCTGAATGTCGGTGTTCCAGTACTTACAGATAGCAATACCAGCTATTCCTCCATCCTCATGAATTCTTGGGGGTAAATGAGATACGTTAAAAACAGAATCAGAGGAAAGGAAAATTCCCAGAGAGACCTTCAGGTGGTGTCGTTATCACATTCCTGATTCCTGAAGGCTGCTCTAGAACAGAATGGCGTCTTCCTCTTGGGGACCAGCTCCCCCTCCCTAGCAAACAGCCTTCACTTGCTTTCATTGCATAGCCCTTGGTGATTTTTGAAGACAGCTATCCTGTCCTCAGAAAAATCTTTCTTTCTGGGTGAAACAGTGTTATTTCCTTCAGCTGGTCCTGATCAGTTATGCTTTCCAGATTCTTGTATAGGTATTGTCCTCCAGACAAAATCTAGTATGTCATTTTACTATCTTCTAGGCACTGTGTTAGATTTCCCGTAACTCATTATTTCCTAACCTGAATACAATTGTCTGGATCTTCTGATTATTTTCCCCTAATTATATCATATCTGTAGCTAATTTGTAGACTCTTTGAGGGCAAGGGCTCATTTTTTAGTAGATGTCTGTATATAGCTTCTGCATTAAATAGCGAACCCTATAAACAGTAGGCATTCAGTAAATACTTGTTGATGGAGTCTGAGCAGACTTTACTTTTTCTGGTAATGTGATTTTTTCAGGCCTTAACTATACTACCCTAAATCTTCCATGCTGGGTTTTTAAACTTTTTTTTAAAAAAAAATTCATCAGTGGAAATAGCAATGAGCCATTCATCAGTGGCACATTGGTGATTATCATGCAAAACCATGATTAGGTGTCTTATAACCTTTTTTTTTTTTTTTCTGGAATGAATTATTTCCTTTCCTTATAAAACTGAGTGTTTGTGGTCATGCCATAACTTTTGGTTCCTTTTCAACTCTTAAAAGGAACTTTGAGGAGAAGGAGGGAGTAAGATCCAGAGCTTTTTTAACCTTGTTTCTTGTGTCTTTGACGTCAGGTGGGCCCCTTTAAGCCGGGAGGCCGAGTGATCCTGGCCACAGAGAACGATTACTGTAAGCTCTGTGATGCCTCCTTTAGTTCTCCGGCCGTGGCTCAGGCTCACTATCAAGGGAAGAATCACGCCAAGAGACTGCGGCTGGCGGAAGCTCAGAGTAACTCATTCTCGTAGGTATTGCCGTTTTCTCTGAGGCCACAGTGTTGTGTGAGACTGTCTGTCTTCAGAGAGAAAGAGTTGAAAGGGATCCCTGTTTAGAAGTCTCACTCTTGAAAAATTTCTTTTCTCCAGGGAATCCTCAGAGTCCGGTCAACGGCGGACCCGGAAAGAAGGGAATGAATATAAGATGATGCCTAATAGGAGAAATATGTATACAGTGCAGAATAATTCAGGTATCCTGTGGCTTTCCACATACCTTGGCTACATTCCACAAGTGGTTTCCTTTATTTTTCTTTCTTTTAATGGTAATAGATAGCCCTGAGAATTTGGAGTTAGCTATTGTTTTGTTTGGTCTTTTCAAACTGGTGCTTATTTCAGGTCTGATTTATTTATTTATTATTCATTTATTTATTTACTATTTAGGATATTGTTTATTTTGATTTTAAACTATAGTTTATGTTTTAAGGTCTCTTATCATGGTCCCTTTATATTTCTTCTGGTGTTTGCCATCTGAGAAATGTAAAATGCATTATGAAAATAGGTTATTTGGTTTAAAGTTGCACCATGTTAAATCTCCATTTATTGGGGAAAATAAAAAATATTATAGCAATGGTGTTTAACCAGGGTAGTGAATTAGAATTACCTGGGGAGGTTTTTACAAAATGCGCATGCCTGCACTATGACTTAGAGATTTTCAATTAGTAAATTTGGAGTAGGACTCAGACATATGTGTGCTTTGAAAATGCTTCCTCAGTGATTCTGATGTAGGCTACCTTTAGTTCACAAGTACTAGTTTATAGGAATGTTTTCTGCATATTTTGATTATTTGCAGTAGGGAAAATAGGACTGAGAAGTCCCTCATCCTCTCCCTACCCCAGCCTCCAATGAATACACATACCAGCACAGCTCATCTATGTGAGCAGTAAAAATTAACGTTAATTGGAAAGGTAAGAGAAACATAGAAAAAAAGGAATATAGAAAACACAATGTAATATGTGCTTTTTAAAAAATAAAAGTCTAAACATATATTAGTAATTACGATGAATGTAAGTTTACTAAAGTTCCAGTTAAAGGAAAAGGAATATAAGATTAGATTACAAAAAACTTAGCTGAAATGAAGGAAGCTGAGATATCTGTATCAATGTTAGATAAAATATACTTTAGGACAGAAGGCAGTTTAGATTGTTTTCTGACCAGAGTACAATTAAATGAGTGGTCAATAACAAAAATATAAAAACACAAAATTTTCTTTTATTTTGAAATTTAAAAACACTTCTAAATAACTCACAGGTCAAAGAAGAAATCATATTGGATATTAAAAATTCTTAAAACCAAACTGGAATAAAAATATATCAAATTTGTAGGATGCAATGAAAGTAATATTTTGAGAAAAGCCTTAAATTAAAAAGCTTAGTACAACTTAAGAAGTCAGTTATGTAAAAAGAAGGAAAGAAAATTATCAATAATTTTACCAACATTTTTGTATATGTCATTTCAATCTTTATGTATTACTTCCTTAAACTAGAAATGTGATTAAACTTTGTGATATTCTTGTTTCACTTAATAGCATATTATAAACATATTTTCATGTAATTAAAGAGTTTTCATTATTTTTAGTGACTGCATGGTTTTCCATTGCATTCATTTCCATAATTATTCAAATTGTACTTTTGGATCTCTCCTTTCCCCACATCTACCCCCCACCCCAAAGCTTTTATAAATACTGATGAAATAAATGTCTTTGTTTATAAATCTCTATGCAAAAATTCTTAATATTTTCTTAGGATAATTCTTAGAAATAGAATTTTTAGATTAAAGAGTTAGCATAATTATAAAACTTTTCATATAACGCTTGGAAATTAAATTATTTGTTAAATTGTGTTCACTTTTCAGAGCAATTGTCATTTAGAATTTGGGTTTAGCTCTACAGTAACCTTTCTGACAATAGTTGGAGGAATCAGTTTAGCTTTTAGATTGAATGTGTATAAAATTGTAATTTAAAAAACCCATTAACTTCACTTTCATTTAAAATTAATAATATGTGAATTTCATAATTTTGATTTAGAAATGCAAATTACACTGAAAATTGATCAGACCATCGTCATTCACTTAGTGAATATTTTGAAGTGAATACATTACCTTTGTCTCTTGCTTTAGCAGGTCCGTATTTCAATCGCCGCTCTCGGCAGAGAATTCCGCGTGATCTAGCCATGTGCGTTACTCCAAGTGGCCAGTTTTACTGCTCAATGTGTAATGTTGGGGCTGGCGAAGAGATGGAATTCCGGCAGCATTTAGAGAGCAAGCAACATAAAAGCAAGGTGTCTGAACAGCGGTACAGGAATGAAATGGAGAATCTGGGCTATGTATAGTGATTGCTGTGTTCAGATAGAGCAGCTCGGCCTGCCTGTTGTTTGCCTTCTGTCAACACGCCCTGCTTTGTGGTCCTTTTGATCTGAGTACATTCCTCTGCTTAATGTTAATACGTGTAACCTGCAGTGGTACCATGAGGTGTCAAAACTGGGGAAGGAAAACAACGTGCTTCTTAGGTCATGATGTTTTTTCAGATCAGTTGTGCTGAGTTACTTAGAGTATGTGACCTATCTACCCCATGAGAAATCATTTTTTATCTTGACCAAGTTCTGGTCAATTAGTAGCCTGATCACTTAGAGCTTTAACTATTTAAACATTTCATCTTCTTTTGCAATTTTAGATTTGTGTACTGTTAAGTAAAGAATTTTATTGAGTTCTTACTTCAGAGCATAGTAAAAACATGTTAAGCAGAGATTTCAGTTTCCCAAGGCTTCTTTGGAACCACCACCTCAACTCAATGCCTTGTCTGTAGGATTTACTATTATAAACTGCATTAGGGTCTTTCCCAGGACATTTTCTCCTTTATCATGTCCTCCCATTACTGAAATGCAAGTGTTCTTGGATTCAAACACTTCCATTATGCTTGTAGACTTCCAAACAGTGAAGCTTCATTTCCAGTTACGGATTTCACACATTTAAATGTCCCCTTCGTCCCTGATCCCCTCTTGGTTGAATTAGTTTGTCTGATAAGCTCATTTCATTCTTCAGCTATGTCATGGGATTTCCAAACCCCACATTTGAATATCCAGTGAATTTAAGAGAGTTGTGATATTTTTTTAAAAGTATTTTTCAGCTGGTTTTAGAAAATGTAAAGATGTGTTTGATTTTTCAATTTAGAGTTACTTCATTGATAATAACTTGTACTTATATGATGGTCTAATCATAAGTTTAGATCTCTTGATATTTGGTTTGGCAGACTTTTTAGATGATAAACTGATTCTTACATTTTACTTACATTCTTCTCTGTCTTGCTAGTTTGTTGGCTGTCCTAAAAATACTACTACCTTACTGTTTCAAAAATAGAGAGGAATGAAAAAAGTTAATCAAATTTCAGTACATCATTTCCAGTAGAACAATACATTGATTTCATTCTTTGTAATTCAGCTTCCTTGAAGATAATAGAAGTACATTGTAGGTTACTTGGTATCTGATAATTACAACAGTATTATTATTTTTGTATTTTGTTTTTAAAATAAAGCTCTAGTATATGTCTAGATTAACTAATGGAGTATTCTATGAACTTTCATTAACCGTATTTTATCTACTTACTATATTTACATGGATAAGACTGGTGCTCATCCATACTTCTTTTGAAAGGCCATATAGAAGTTTATATAGAACAGTATCTTTGCACTAGAAGTGTCTTTGGATGCTTATATTATTAATTAAAAACAAAACAAAACTATTTTTTCTTGAGAATCCTATAGACAAAGAGATGGGGAAAAGGAAAATCATAATCATGATTCCTGTCCTTTAATACATCTAAACAATTTTTGAACAATCTAGACCCATATTTAAAATTCAGTTTTTTGATTAACCTCTGGTACAGTATCAAGTTATTCTTCTGTTGAAGTGGTGGTTTCTGAAAAGTAGAATTGTTTAGTAAATTTTTTTTCCCCAAGAGACAAAATCATGAAATAATGTTCTGTTGAGATTCTATCCAGACCTGTGACTTAGTGTAATAACCCTTTGTGCATTAATCTATAAAGTATAGTTGATTAGTTTTGAGCAATTTAGAGCTTATTTGATTGGTCAGTAGGTTATTCATTTTGCTGCCAGGACAATTTTTTGGTAGATTTTAAATATTACAGTGCTGGCCACTTGATTCTGTGATTATGTCAAAATTTCATTTTTCCTCTCCGTATGTGTATTTATATAGATATACATATACATATACATATACATACATACATATATAAAACCATATATATATATACACACACATATATACATACATATATATGTGTGTGTGTGTGTATATATATATATATATATATATATATATATGTGGTTTTATATGATACCACAGAGAAGATTTTATTGAACTTATTTAGATTGTGGATAAGAATTTACATTTTGTAAAAGTGACATTTGTCCTTTGCAAATAAAGTTGAAGGAAGAGTTTCCCTCATTTTCCCCACTTAACAATTTCATTATGTATACATGAAAAGCAGTGGATTTAAGGCCTTGATGTTTTGTTCTGGCCTTGAGTATTCAGGTTTCCAGTCTCCCAGTGCCCTTAATGGATATTATGAATGCATAAACGTATTTTCTTTTTTAAAAAAAGTTAGATTTATAGTGTTATTTCTTACTTGCTATATTTCTTTGCACTAAAAAAGAGCTATGTGTTTGTTTTATATGACACTTTAGATACCATATTGCCTACAGTAACTCAGATTGTTCCTTAATTTCCAAACTCTAGGAAGTTGATAAATAACTTCCATGAGTATTTATAGAGATTACATACACATAACCCCCACTCTCCTCCCCCCATAAATCTCTATGACAGTGGGTTGCGTTTGAGGCTTGTTACCTTGCAATATTCTGTGTTCCATAGGTGAAGCAAAGGGTGACAGAGGTTGTCAGAAAGGAAATGCCCAAATAAATACATCTCTGCATGGTACAGTTTCTCAAACTCATGCATTCCTATAGACAGTGTTTTTTTCCCTGTCAAAGAAGGTTGTTGTTACTACTGCAGTCAGTAATATGTGATTTCCATTGATTTCATTGTGTGAAGTCCAGTCCTGCTCTGTAATGTGCTTTAGAATTTGCACCCCGTGCTCCCCAGGAGTCATATTAATATCTTTTATATGCTGTATACAAGGATGGACAGAGACCTAAACAACGGAAAACCTTTAGTCAATTAAATTAAGTAGATGTCAGTGATCATCTGCCAGAACTCATAGCATCCAGGTCTCTTTACTCTGAATATCTTTGTGTAAGTTGTCATTCAAAAGCAATGTTAGAAGATGACGATTAGAAACTCTTCTAAGATACTGAGAGCGAGAACTTGTAAAGGAAAAATTCTATGTTCCAATTAAAAGATTGGATTTCATATGCCTTTGAAGTGTTTTTTTTTCCCCAAAAAAAACTAAGCTACAAAACTGAGTGTGCCATGTAATCCTTTTGACTCCACATTGAGCAGAAAATACTTTGGTCTCATATTGGTATATCATGTATTGCAATTTGTAAATATGTGCATGTTGTTTATTACATTTGTCTGCCTATCTCTTATTGCACTGAATTCTGTAAGTAAATATTTTTTATACCATCCATTTTGAAAAAGTTCCTCCTCCAACTTCCTCACTATTTTCCCTTTCTAATGAGTTGGTACACTTAGAAAACCAGTTAGGATTTTTGAAACCCTGAGATTGAATGAAGAATTGTGGCTATCTGAGATCATCCTTATATCCCTCTGACCCAAGCAGCTAAAAGGAAGCACAGGTTCTTCCACCTTATTTACAAAGCCGTTCTACAGCACTGGTGTAGTTGCTATAGCTACGTGGCTATACTTTGTCAAGGATAAAAAGATATATGTATATACACACACACATACATATATATGTGTATACTTATGTATTCTTCAAATATATATATTTAAATTTTTAAATATATATATTTAAATCTTTAAATATATATATTTATATCTTGAAATATCTTTATAAAATCTTTAACTATATATACATATATATGTGTATGTGCATATATATGTATATATTGTGCATATATATGTGTGTATATATATATATACACACACATATATATACACACACACACATATATATATATATATTTAATTCTTCCGCTGTAGATAGATATTAAGGATTAACTGTGGGATTTATGGTTCTTTCACTCCTGAATTGACGAACTGAGCAACTACACTTTGAGGACTGTCCAGTGACCTGTGTCAAATGTGTTTGCTTGTGTCAGGGGAGACGTGTAACCGTTTAGCATAGTATTCACTTCATAGAGGCCTAGGAATGGTGGGTTTGAAACCTACTCTATTTTGTTTCCTCAATGTCAGAACTTAGGCTGGAAGTACTCGGTAAAGAACTTGGGGAGGCATATGCAAGGACAATAGAGCTGCTTTACAAATAGAGAAATATTTTGTCAGTATAGACAAAAGTGTAATATAGGCTGTGGAAGAGCTGTTTAAAAAATATTCTACCTTACCAAATTTTTTTTTTTTTTTTTTACCAGCCAAATCACTGGTCAGCAGTTTCACACATAATGAGTATTTAGTTGTTGCTTTTGGGTTTTGGTTGTTTTTTTTGTTGTTGGTGGTGGATTCCTACCATTGTGAGTTATTACTCTCAGTCTAACTGAGTGGACAAATAGCTGTGTAAATAGCTTCTCATAAGACATTTCTACTGATAGCTGTTTGACATTTTCTTCCATCATAAATGGGAGGATCATAAACTCCCTCTCTGGGTAGCTACCAAAAAAAATAAAATACTGGCATATGGTCCCCTGTGACCCTGTCTCCATTAAACGCCCAGAATATGAGTGCCTTTAGCAAGATTTTAGCGTTTCACAGAAAGAAGAGATCATAGAATTTATTGCCATTAATCAAAATTCATTAAACAGGATCTTGGAATAACAAAGGTCTGTGTGAATTGTGTGTTCTACATCTTTTTTTTTCTTAATGCAATCTCAATTTGTTATTGAATATAACTGTTATCATTATTAATCAGGAACCATACACCCTGAAAATGAATCCAGTTGTCCCAGACTGGCAATACTTGCCACTTTTCACCTTTATCTATATTACATTTATTATTAGTGAATGGTGGTATGATGGTTGGGAAGAGTGTGACACTGATGTTTGGAAGAACTTCATTCCAGTGGTCTTTTTCAAACTTGTCTCTCTGTAGAGAGGAGAATATTAGGTGTTTGCAAATGAAGTATGTAAAGAGATTGTCTTGTACAGTAATTATAAATCGCATTACTTTGTCTCTACATTAAAAAAAAGGATCTTCACAAATCAGGTTTGAGGCCTTTTAAACCAAACTTTTCCCTACTTCGGATAATTTCTAAAATTCTAAATCCTGAGAACTTTGAGTCTTAAAACACTGCTAAATTGATTTTATTGTAGAAATATTAACATTTTACTTAACATTTTATTTTGAAAAATTTCAAACACATAATCAGAGTTAGAAAAGGTTTACAATATACCCACCACTGGATTCTACAATCAATATTTTACTATGCTTGTATTACCACATATCTGTCCATTCCTCTTGTCATCCCTCAATGTGCAGAGTTTTTTAAAATACACGTTTCATGTAAATTTCAGAGAATACATTTCCCTTAAACACCTCAGCATAGGTGTCATTTACTAGAGTTTAATATTTGTTTAAATATTAATATCTTTTAAAAAGCAGTGTCTCAATCCTAAGTTTAGATCATAAGTCTCTTAAACTCATGAAGTTGTTAACCTGAGCCAATTAACATATATTTTTTCTCCTGTGGATTTTAGCCTTCCAGTTTGTTTTTGTATATGCTTGGACAGAGGGAAGACAACTTCTTTTCAAACTGAACTTTTCTGGTGGTGTTGGTCATTTTGAATGCTTAGTTGTCATACATTTTAAAGTTTCACAATAAGAATTTTTCCTCTGTCCCTGTTGTTATGATGTATTTTTGCTGAACTATGCAGCTCTTTAAAAACTGTAAATTATTAATTGGGGCTTATTAAATCAGCTTATACCTCATTTCAACCTACTGCTGCTTTTCTCAATGTTATCGTATTTTCTTTCACTACTTTCACCTGTTCTGCCAGAAAGTCTGGAGGAGTACAGTCAAACCCATAAATGATGAGCTGTTTTAAACAACTCTAGAAGGGCAGATTAAGTAGTTCAGAAAGTTAAAACCATTAATTTATCTAAAGCCTTGAATTCCCTGAGAATGGTACTTGCCCGTGCTTCCACTAGCCATAATTAGCAGGATTGACAATGATTGTACTGTACAATGAATTGTTGAGATTGTGAGCCTTAGTAACCATCGTTAGCTTTAGTACAGTTTAGAATTTATTTTTTGACATAAGCATTTATTATGCCAGTTGTTTATGGACAAATAATTTAATTGACTTGCTCCAGGGCACGTTGGTGCAATGAATTGAAACTTCAATGTGCTTGATTCATATTCTTTTGCTAGTTTGGTAAGATTCATGGCTTCTAAAATAACTGACTACTTCCTGACCCTTAAAATGGATGTGTATTTTTACTCATTAGACTTTCATTTTCAGGCATTTCATGATTTTTTTGAACTTAAAGAGCTTTTCATGGTCAGTTCCTCATTATGCCAATGCAATTGCTAAAAAGAAAAAACAAACAAATTTCACTGTTCAATACTAATTAATGTAGGTTTGATCAGATTGGTTTTTGCATTTCAATGAGATTCATGATTTGTTCATCACTTTCTATGTAAGTGCTTAAGTGACCCCCTCACTAGTGAAAATAAGTGTTCTATATCACTGATTATGTGTATATTCGCTACATAATATATTTTTTTAAGGAAAAGTAACCCCAGGTGTCAGGATGAATGATATTATCCTAGGGCAAAGCACATACAAAGTTTATTTCTACTCTGCAAATCTGGCATTCATGGGAACAAAGCTTTTTCAGAGTGGCTGGTCATTGTGTTTTGCCTTCTTTTGGTACTTGAGCACCTTTCTGTAGTTTGTAAATCTGTGTGTCATTTTGTAAGAATTTCATGTTGATTCTGTGTTAATTGGTGTTTACCTTGTGGTATCCTTGGTTGCCCATAATAATTTAGTATGGTGTCTGCTTTGAAATGCCTTACTAGAGTATGTCAGACTGCTCTAAAGCATTCCATGTATCTGCTAGGACAATAAATTGCCTCTCTTGGATGTATGCTCTAGATCCAGAAGCAAAGCTGAATTTGCTTTCACTGTGAAGGTTGCATTTTAATGCAGTTATTGTTTTAAATTACAGAATAAAAGTCTAGAAAAACCAAGGGAGACTTTAGAACCCTTCATTTAATGGCATGGCAAACTTAAGACAGCTTTGCTATTTCGCTAGAACAATGTCTCTGGTTAAAAGATATAGCTAAAAAATGCCAGCACAAACTGTATTAAATTGGGGTTATTTCCTAAAACTTTCTCTAACTATCCAACAGAGGTTTAACATCTGTGTATGCTCTTGGGGCTAAGTGCCAGTCATTGCTTTGGAAATCTGATTCTGTTCTGGGGCTACAGAAATGACAAAATTGTCATGGGATAAAACCAATCAACTGTGAATTGTGAAATTGAAATTGCACTTTTGGTTTTATTTTCTTCTGCATATTGAATATAGAAATCCAAAAGTTATTTAAAACTTACACTGCTTATGTTGATGGCTCATTTTGGCTGTGTATCTTCAATTATATACTGATTTCTGATAAAGGCTTGGTATTATAACAGGCATTTTGTGTTCAATTTAATAAAACAGTTTCTGAGTCTTGTCTGCAAATTGTTTGGTTATGTATGAGTTAGAGATCAAGGGAAAAAGTTACATTGTCAGCAAGGAGGTGTTATTTTCTCAGTGACTCAATGGCTCTGGGTTCACCATTCATCAATCTGCACATAATCTGCCACGGGCTTCTTGAAGTCATGTGGAATGTTGTCAGCTCTTAGGCTTGCAGTACAATTGACCTAGCTGCCCACACTCCCCTGCCCCCTCCCTACATGCCTGGAGTTAGCCTGGGACTGGAGTTCTCAATTTTATTGATGTACTGAAAAATTTCTCTTTTCAAATTCTGAGGAAAGTAGAGCTTAGCAGGACCACTACTACTGCTTCTAGAAATAAACACATTACTAGGCATAGGAGGTTTGACAATTAAGTTTGCAAACTTGTTGCAATGATGTTGCTAAACTTTTTGATGTAAGAGCGATTATTCATTATGAATTTGTACCAACTGGACAGTTAACCAGGTTGACTATTTGGAAGTGCTGAAAAGGCTGCATGAAAAAATCAGATGGCCTGAATTTTTCACCAACAATTCGTGGCTCTTACATCACAACAATGCACCAGCTCACACGGCACTGTCTGTGAGGGAGTTTTTAGCCAGTAAACAAATAACTGTATTGGAACACCCTCCCTACTCACCTGATCTGGCCCAGTGACTTCTTTCTTTACCGGAAGATAAAGGAAATATTGAAAGGAAGACATTTTGATGACATTCAGGACACCAAGGGTAATATGACAGCTCTGAAGGCCATTCCAGAAAAAGAGTTCCAAAATTGCTTTGAAGGGTGGACTAGGTGCTGGCATCAGTGCATAGCTTCCTCAGGGGAGTACTTCGAAGGTGACTAGTGATATTCAACAATGAGGTATGTAGTAGTTTTTCTAGGCTGAGTTTGCACACTTAATTGTCCAACCTGGTATACCCATTAATCTTTTGGTTATTTCACATGTAAAATACTCTTATATACAATATATTATCGGGGTATGGCCATTTAAGCACTGGTTTACTATATATCATGTGCTTTAAGTTTAAATGCTCATTTTAAAAAGTAGATTATAAACCTAGAAAGTACTGTTATGGTTTGTGTAATTGGGATGCAAGACACATACACCTTCTGTCGTGGGAAAAATTCTAGTGTCTGCCCAGAAAATAATGTTTCTGAATGAAGTGAATAGATCACACTGACTGTGTTGTAAAATACTCAAGGCATCAGCACATTTTATTAAATCATCTCCAAGAGACTTTTAACTTAAAAGAAAGCCATGATAATGGGAAACAACAACAACAAAAAGTCTTCAACCAGTAGGGCTTTTTAGCTCTTTTTTTCAGGCATTTCTGAGGCTTAGTCATTCATTGAAAAATCTATTCAAGCTCAAGTGCATGGTGTTAGGCCTTAAAATTGCCTATCCATCAAAGAATAGCAATGAACTTCCCCAATGTATTATAATCGATAGAAGATCGTAAAGAGATCAGAAATAGATCTTTTTGTGATGGTTTTTAAATTTTTAAGATTTTTGTCATTTGAATTGAGAGCCCACCCAGTTTTATGCCAATTTGTAGGGGTAGGGTATTCATAAACTTGGAAATTGGGAACTTACAAAGAGATGAAGACAGGAAACTATTGTGAAATGTAAATTTTATTTAATAGGGATGTAGTTATGATCCCTTACAAAAAAACCCACAAAAAAATCACTTAAAAATACACTCCATGGTGTATTTTTGTGCATGTTTATGAGAAAAGATACATGCGACTATATATCTTTCATATAAATTAAAAACTCCCCCCAGCCCATATATATATTATACATACATACATACATACACACACATATACACATATATATACATATATACATATATATGTGTGTGTGTATATATATATATATATATATATATATATATATATATATAGAGAGAGAGAGAGAGAGAGAGAGAGAGAGAGAGAGAGAGGTGTGTATTCGGGAGTATATATCAACATGTTTAAGAAGATCAAATACTTGTAATGAAGTAGGTCCAAAGGAGCAGATGTAAATTTGCCACTGGAAGAAATATGCTCCACCATAGGCAGTCTGTAACTTCTGCTTGGCATTTTGGATGTCTTTAGGTATGTAATTAGAGCTTCAAATGTGTTTTGGCTGGCGGCTGACCCTCCAGAAAGGAAAAAGATGTCTTTAATATTAGCTTTAATTTTTCATCTTTGCTGATGCCAGAGGCTCTTCTCTGTCCCTGTTTTCTAGAAATAGCTTACTAGGTTATGGACTTTGACCAAAGGTATTTAGTGCCACCTTGTGGACTCTCTAAGTCTTACAGTTAGCAGTTTGTGATTGGTATACTACCTTTGAAGCACGGTCTTTGACTAAAAAACCACCTAGTGGAGGAGTTTTTATCCTCCAAGCAAAGACAGACAGCATGTCTTTAGGAGGTATCACAGACTGTGTGCTTTTACTGCTGACTTATGCAGAGTGGGAAAAGTGGTAGATTGGGAATCAGGATACATAAATGTGTATATGTATGTGTATATATATGTGTGTGTGCATGATTTTTTTGTGATTTTTAAAAATGACTATTTTGCTTTAAAAAATCCATTATTCATACATTTTTGGGTATGTGAACAACAAACATAGAAACCAAATTAAAATAATGGTCAATGAAAGCCCCAAACTGGAAGGAAAGGACTAGAAAAATCATCAAAGAAGATTGTTGAACATTTAAAAAGTATTTACAGGGCAAATGTTATCATACATGTGGAAATCATGCTGACAACATAAAAACTAAACTACAAAATACTAAAGTTTTCACAAACTATTTTGGGTAAGAACATAATGATTTCTGCTTCAATAAGCTGGCAGTACAGAAGGAGACATTTTTACGTCTTTTTATTAAATATTTCAAACAGAAAAAGTACATACTGGGATAACTGGTCCCAATGCTGTCACGTCCGTGCTCTTGGGCATGTCACTTAACCTCTCTGAAATTCATTAACTTAGAATTGGGGTATTAAGTGTGAATTCCAATTATGTATTTCCCTGTCAGTAGTATGGATAATTTAGAGAATTGATCTCTTTAAAAAATTAGTTGGGTTTTCTGAATAAATATGTTTTGAACATTGTTCTTTAGATTTATCTATGATGATACAAGTAGCCATAATTTATTCATTTTAAATGCTGTCCAGTGTCCCACTGTGTGAATATAGCACAATTAACATCCTTTTTTGATGGACATTTGGGTGGTTTTTTCAATATTTTGTTATTGCAAACAATACTACAGTGAATTTTTAAAACATACAAAGGTCTGACAAATCGTGAACTCAGCCTAGAAAAACTGCTGCACACCTCATTGCTGAATATCACTACAGTCACCTTCAAAGTACTCCCCTTGGGAAGCTATGCACTGATGCCAGCACCTAGTCCACCCTTCAAAGCAATTCTGGAACCCTTTTTCTGGAATGGCCATCAGCGCTGTCATCTTATTAGCCTTGATGTCCTGTCATCAAAATGTCCTGCTTTCAATATTTCCTTTATCTTCAGGTAAAGAAAGAAGTCATTGGGGGCAGCAGATCAGGTGAGTAGGGAGGGTGTTCCAACACAGTTATTTGTTTACTGGCTAAAATCTCCCTCACAGACAGTGCCATGGGATTGTCGTGATGCAAGGGCCATGGTGCATTGTCATGATGCAAGGGCCATGAATTGTTGGTGAAAAGTTCGTCATCTTAACTTTTTCATGCAGCCTTTTTAGCACTTCCAAATAGTCAACTTGGTGAATTGTTTGTCCAGTTGGTACAAATTCATAATGAATAATCCCTCTGATATCAAAAAAGGTTAGCAATGTCGTTGCAACAAGTTCGCGAAGTTCATTGTCAGACCTCATATGTCTCCATAGACTCTACAACCTAGGTCCTTGCTACATCATCTTGGCGCTTGTGAGAAATGCAGCATCCCAGGCCCCTCTCCAGACCTACTGAATTAGAACCTATCTTTATGCAAGATCCCCGGATGATTCATAGGTATATTCAAGTTTAGCAGCTGTTTTCAAACTTAGTAGCACCTGGGAAGTTAAAAGCAACAACAAATTTATGCCTGGGTCGTGCCCCAGAAATTTTTATTAATAGGGTGTTCCTGGATGTCCAGGGATTTTAAAAGCACCTTAGGTGATTGTAATATCTAGCGAAGATTTAGAATCGTTGCTTGGACACAAACAGCTGTGTCTGCAATTGTGTGTGTCGCTTGTCTTTTACTGGGATACCACTCCAAAACAGGACAGTTTTACTCACAAGGGGCGACGGCAGGCAGGTAGATGCTATGATGGAACTTCTCATCCAGTAAATAAAGCACTTGAGCAAATACTTTGTCCTCGTTTAAGTACAACTAGTTCTTAGTCCATAGAGATTAATTTATTTAACAAACATTTGTAAGGCACTAACATATCACATAATCTTCTAAAAAGGACTCTATTAACATTATCTTAATATTTGTTGGAAATTTTCCTCTCAAAAAGCTTTGAAAGTTTGAGTGAAATAGTGCAGTTTATCAGAAAGAATGCGTAGAAATAAGCACGTCCTGCAGGGTGGTATTTCTGGCTTTGTGCTCAACGAGACCGTGCTGGTCTCTAGTGCCAGCATCAGCCTGGGACTCTTCCCCAGGGAAGCTGCCACCCACTCACCCAACAGTGCACGGGCTGTGAGTGCACAAAACTACTGCTTCTGAAGGAAGAGAACAACGTACTCTGTTTGTTTAATCACGTGCGTGGGCTTTTCTGATCAACTCTCCAATGTCATTGGGGTCAAAACTGGGATAATTCCTGATCTTCCAGTGGCATGTTGGGGCAAATTATTCATCAATCACTCTGCATTTTTGCAAATAAGTTGTGGAACAGAGCATTTAAATCACAACTGGATTGGCTATTTCTATTTCAAAGTATATTTAGGTGATCTGAAGGGACTTTCTGAGAGAGGAAATTTTTTCCCCATTACTTAAATACATGTTCAATCACATAAGTAGACTTAATATACATTTTCACTGTCAAGTAGTCAAACCCTTTTGAAAAGGGGAAATACTTCTTAACCTCCCCATTTCCCCAATCCCACTTTTTCCCTTCTCAGAGGTAACATGTTATTAGCATAACATGTATCCTTCTAATCGTTTTCCTACATATCATATTTCTAGATATGTCATTATTATGTTTTATCGGAGAATTTCTACACCCTCTACTTCTAATATCTATTGTAGTGCTTATTTAACCGTATTTCCTTGTCTGTCTCCCAGAATTGCTAAATTCAATCTTGTGTCATACTAGCTATGAATTAATTCACCCAGGATACAGCTTAAAAATACACTGTAGAGAATTAAAACAAACAACTGAAGTTGTCAAGTTCACAACTCTACCAGAATTATATTTGAAAAACCAAGTAGTGACACCTGAGTTACATATATCCTGTTTCGGATGAATTACACTGGAAGGACAAAGACTTTCCTGGGAGGAGAAATGTGCCTCAGTTTTTCACTGGCACTCCCCATCCTCCTGCGCTGGGAGGCACATGTAGCCAGCAGCGTGTGTGTGTGTGTGTGTGTGTGTGTGTGTGTGTGTGTGTGTGTGTGTGTGTGTGTGTGTGTGGGGTGGGTGGGTGGGGGTGGGGGGTAGGGGGGGGACGGTCATTTGCTGAATGTGATGCTGTTCCTCTCTTCCCCTCCTCCACTTGCACAGGATGACTGATCAATTTTGTTCCCTAGGAATTCTCTCTGGTTGTTGGCAGGACAGTACCCAGCCAGTGGGCTCATGTTATCAGCAAGGGCCTTAGGAGATATTCACTGTGTCCTGCAGACGGGCACTTTCAAAACTGCTGTTGCCTAACGCCATTCTACATTTCATCAGCACGCCCTCCTGCCGGGTGTTTCTTAGAAGACTGAGGAAAGAGAATGAGCAACTTCACGTTTATTTGAATGTGATCACCACTTCGTCACTTGGTAGCTGGCGAGGAAAACAGGAATTCATCTTTGGGCTCAAGGACTTTGCAAAGTCACTACCAGTTAGACATACTGTGACCTGTGCTGGATTTCAGGAGAGATTTGTACACAACTTTATAACTGCCCTACTGCAGGTGGTTGCCACTTTGGAATTCATGATCCTATAGGCTGAAGAGGAAAAGCCAAGCATTTGCAGAAGGGGCATATTTCCAAGAAAAATCTGGCCATAAGATTTTTGGCTTAAAAACTTTCACTTGTTCCCTCATGGCCAAAAATTTAAATTCTATTGTTATAGAATTAAATCAAAGCCTTCTTAAAGCAGAGGCCACAAACTAGGAGCCTAGGACTGAATTTGGCAGATGTGCTCTGTCTGGGTCCCACAGTGTTTTAGGAAAAAATAGAATTAGCTACCAAGAGAGCAAGGTCAAGGGATTTAACATAAAAATGTGAATTTCTGGCCATATTGGCCAGCCTTTCTGTATAAATTAGATGAAATGAGTGTGGCTGCACTCTTCAGATGGGGCATGAGCTTTCCACTTTGCAAGAGTCTCCCCTGTATTGGACCCCCTGAGGCTTTTGTTACTGTAAATCTTACTTTCTGCCCCATAGCCTCTCTTGTACTGCAGGGTGGGGTGTAGGAAGGAATTCACTAACCTTTCCGATACAGATGCCCTGGCAAGTATGAAAGTGCTCCTACCCTGTAGGGCATCCCCTGAGTAAAGAGGCTGAAGAGCTAGTTGATAAATACACCTCACTTTTATGTCTCAGGTGGGTGATACCGAGGGGTATTCTACAGAGTAATTCTATATAGCTCCTCAAGAGACCCCAGTACAAAAAAGCGGCCATTTTCTACAGCAGTAACCAGATCCACAGTAATCTTTGGATTGGCTTTCTCTGTTCGTTTTTACTCTTTCCACTCCCTGACTCTCACTCCTTGGGAATACCTCCTGCTTAAGCCCCTGCCACAGGCTCTGATTTTAGGTGGGAACCAAGGCTACCTTCCTGGTTCCATAGGCATTTGAGGTTGTGACCCTGCCTTAGAGATTCACCTGTAGGAACACACTCCAGGTGTTCTACACCATGACCACCTGTGCAACTCCTCAAACACCCAATGCAACATGAAAGCTCTTTGCAATTGCTCTTTCCTTTGCTTGAAACCCCACCCTGCATCTTCCCACCAATTCCTTGCTACCTTCCTTCCATTGAGCACATTCCTACTTAGTCTTCAAGTCCAGCTTCAGTTTAGCTTCCTCTGTGGACCCTTCTCTAACTCCTCCACACTCATGCATCTTTAAGGCTAAGGAGAGAGAGCTAGGGAAGAGGGAGAGATTGCAGATAGAGGAAGAAGAGGCTGATGAGGCCAGCTCTTGTTGGAGATGATGAGAATGGCGTCACGGGCACAGATGCAGGAATTTACTTCTAATGGAGAATTCTTCGATCTCTGAGATTGGAATAATGACAGAGAATGCTGATATATACCTACTACACGCCAGGCATTGTTTTGACTGCTTTTAAAATATTTAGTAAATATTAGCCTTTCTTCTTTCCAAGGACTCTGTGAGGTATGTATTATTATTGTCCCATTTTACTGACTAGAAAATTGAAGCACAGAGTCTTTAAATAACTGCCCAAGATCACACACCTGGAGGGTAGTCAGTTAATCTGGTTTTAGAGGTCATACTCTTGACGACCATGTATTACTACTTCTTAAGGGAGGCTAAGGTAGAAAATATGAGTACACATACTGGAAAAAGAAAGCTGAGATGGTTTATATCCGTCAGCCTAAATTTTCTCAATGAAGCAGGAGACAAGGGCAGCCAATTTGACTGTAGGAGGCAGTGACCCTGTTTGAATTTGACTAAGGAGTGAGAAAAAGAAGCAGGGAGAGTAAATTGGTCTTGGTCCTGTTTTCCAAAGGCTTCTAAAATATCAGTAACACTGTGTCTGCCTCTTAGCACATTGTTAAGTACTTGGCAACTAAACGTCCGCTTTTGCCAAATGGCATCATTCCTCTTCTGTTGGTTTTCCTTGTGGCACTTCCAGAAACCACAGTGCCTGAGGCTCTGACATGTTTTGGAAATGACAGTTACAGGAATGGACTGTCCAGAAGCCGCAGTCCGGGGGGAACATGCTTCTGGCAGAAGGACCTTTGTTTTTTCCAGCATTGCTGTAAACACATAGGAAGGATTTTGGGGTGTTTTATAGTCAGGCAAAGACAAACATCAGATCTCCATGAGAAGACAAAAGAAGATGTCTCATGCCCAGCAAATTCTCCTCTGCGGGAGGGTGTTTAATCTATACTAGTGCATCTCCCTGTGCAATGTGGAGGGATCTAGGAGATTTTGCTTCTATTTGTGTTATTGTCTGCTTTACATAACCATCTTTGAAAGAAACTTTACATCCTTGATGTCAGTGGGAATCTTTCCATCATCTCATAACCATCTTGTGGGACACACACAACTGACTTACCACAATACGGGCAAGAATAGAGCTGTGTGGAGTGGTGGAAGGACAGTGCACCTGATTCCGGGATGTAATACTCAAACTTATTACATGTAACAAATTTAATTAGGAGCCTAAGTGGAAGCAAACAAACAAACAAACAAACAAACCAGCCAATCAAACGGGTGGATACACATGTGGGTAAAGTAATGGAAAAGAAAATGCGGGAAATTACATTTTCCCATCTTCTCACTGTGGATGGTTTTTCCATATTTTGTTTTGTGAAAAACTTGTTTGCCATAGTATTACATCATCTTTGCCTTTTGGAGCAAAGCTAAAAGCCCTTCAGTTGTGGCAATTATCTGTCACTCATGTGTTGATAACAAAAGATAAAACAAGAATGAATGAAAGGTAACATCCTGAAAATAATCAGAGGACTCTTTGGGCGTCCTAGCTACTTGAGATGGAGGCTGCCGTTCCCAAGCTTCAGTGAGCCGTAGAATACCCAAGATGCTCTTTCTTTAGCCCCACCCTCAGTAATTCGGATTAAGTAAACCTGGCCTTGAGTCAGAAACCTGCATTTTGAACAAGGTAAACCTAGTGAAATGGTGCCCACACTACTTTAGAGGGAATATTTATGTTTTGTTTTCAAAGACAAGAAAATGAAAAGAAGGCGTTGTTTTAATGCTTTAATTAAGCTATTGCTGGGATTCTTAAAATGAGTAGCCTGGCAAAATCTTGATACTTCGGGTGAGTTGTGGTAGTCTGTGTTTTTCGAAAAAATGGTCCTGTTTGTCTAAGTTGTCAATGTTTGTTATGTGTGTAGTTATTCATAGTATGCCTTATTATCCTTTTGTTGGCTGCAGAGTCTGTAGTGATAGCCCTGTCTTTCCCGATATTGGTTACTTGTCTTCTCTCGTTCTGTCTTTTGTTAATTTTGCTAAAATTTGGTCAGTTTTATTGATCTTTTCAGAAACTAGTTCTGTGTTTCATTGATTTTCTCTATTGTTTTTCTGTTTTCAATTTCATGGATTTCTTCTCTTATCTTTATTATTTCCTTCCTTAAGCTTGCTTTGGGTTTATTTTACTCTTAATTTTCTAGATTGTTGAGGTAAGAGCTTAGATTATCAATTTGATTTTTTTCCTTGTTTCTAACGTATGCATTTAGTACCATAATTTTCACTCTCAGCACAGCTTTAGTGGTGTCTTACACATTGCATTCTGTTTTATTTTGACTTTTATTTCATTTAATATATATGTATGTATACACACACACACACACACACACACACATATTTATTTCACTTGATACTTCCTCTTTGACTCAGGGATTATTTAAAAACGAAGAGTGTGTTGTTTACCTTTCAGGTGTTTGGAGATTTTCCTGTTACTGATTTCTAGTTTGATTCTACTGTGGTCAAAAAACACACTCTGTCTTATTTCAGTTCTTTTAAGTTTGTTGAGGTTTGTTTCATGGCCCAGAATATGGCCTAACTTGGTATATGTTCTGTGGGAACTTAAAAAGAATGTGTGTTCTGCTGTTGAGTGGGAATATTCTATAAATGTTGATTAGCTCCCGTTGATTGATGTGTTTTTGAGTTCTGTATCCTTGCTGATACTTTCTCTAGTTGTTCTATAATTGTGGAGAGAGAAGTGTTGAGGTCTTCAACTGTAAGTGTGGATTTGTCTATTTCTTCTCTCAGTTTTATCAGTTTTTGCATCATGTAATTTGCAGCTTTATTGATTGGTGTACCCACAGTTAAGGCTGCTATATCTTCTTCGTGGGTTGATCCCTTTACCATTACATAATGCCTTTCTCTGTCTCTAGTAATTTTCTTTGCTCTGAAGTCTTCTTTATCTGATAGTCATATAGTCACTACTTTTCTTTTTGATTAATGTTTTCATGGTAAAACTTTTTGCATCTTTTTACTTTCTATGTGCTTATATTGCTATATTTAAAGTGAGTTTCTTGTCAATAACATAGTTAGATCATAATTTTTAATACACTCTGCCAATCTGTGTCTTTTAATTGTTGTACTTAGACCATTCCATTTAAGGTAATTATTAGTATATTAGAGCTTAAATCTGCTGTTTTATTTTTTGTTGTCTGGTTGTTCTCTCTGCTTTTTGTTTCTGTTTTCTTTTTCCTACCCCTCTGTAGATTACTTGAACATTGTTTAGATTTATTTTGATTTATCTATAGTGTATTGGTGGTATCTCTTTGTGTAACATTTTTAGTAGTTGCTTTAGGTATTACATTATATCTACCTAACTTACTAGTTTACTAGTATTGACCTTTTACTAGTTCAAGCAAAGTATGGAAACCTTACCCACTGTTACATTCCTCTACCCTCTATAATTTTCTTAATTATTTCTTCCACCTACATTTAGAACCATATCAGACAGTGTTATAATTTTTGCTTCAATCCTCAAACATAATGAAAAAAATTGAAGAGCAGAAGAATTCTACTGTACTTACCCATGTTTTCCTTTTTGCCCTCCTGATGTTCCAAGGTTCTTACTTCTTTATTAATACTTCCTTTTTGTTTAGAGAACATCCTTTAGCTATTCTTTCAGGGTAGCTCTGCTGGTGACAAATTCTCTTAGTTTTCCTTCATCTGGGGATGTCTTGATTTTCTCTTTCTTCCTTGAGGTTATTTTTGCTGGATGTAGGATTCTGGGTTGAGAGTTCCTTCTTTCAGCAGTTAAAAATTGTGCCATTTCCTTCAGACGTCTACTGGTATGGTTTCTGGTGAGAAATATATTGTAATTTTAATTGTTTGCTCCTACAGATAACATCTCATTCCTCTCTTGCTGCTTTCAAGAATTTTCTTTGTCTTTCATTTTTAGAAGTTTTACTATGATGTGTCTTGATGTAGATTTCTTTGGTTTTCCTTATTTGGGATTTTCTCAGCATCTTGAATCTGTAGGTTCATGTCTTTTGCTAAATTTGGGAATTTTTTAGCCGTTATTTCTTTGAGTACTTTTTTTTAGCCCCTCTTGCGTTTTCCTCTCTTTGGAATTCTGATGACACAAATATTTGATCTGTATTATAGTCCCATAGCTTCCTGAAGCTATGTCCATTTTAATATATATATATATATATATATATTTCTTTCTGGTTATTCAGATTTGGTAATTTTGTTGTTCTAACTTATATTTTACAGATTCTTTCTTCTGTTCTTTTCGTTCTGCTGTTGAGTCCACTCACTGAATTTTTAATTTTGGTTATTCTATTTTTCAGTTATAAAGTTTCCCTTTCAGTCTTTTTTTAACCTTCTGTTTCTTTGCTGAGATTTTCAATTGTGACTTCCAGGTGGGGATAGAAGGCCAGGTTTCCACTTGGTATCCATTGACACCATAAGGAGGCTCCTTATTACTCCTGGTCAGGGGTGGGAATTCTGGCTCCTTATTGGGCCTCCAGTGATACCTGCCTGGCCGGGAGGGGTGGGAGTGCTTGTTACTGCTCCTTACATAGCCTCAACTGACATTATGAGAGGAAAATGGCCTCATCACCATTGGGCAGTGGTGAAGATTCTGACTTATCTGTAGGATTCTGATATTATCCAAGTGGGAAGAGCAGGGGGCACCAAATGGAGATGGAAGAGATCTCCTCTGACATTGCTGGAGGGGGGCTCTTACTGGCTGATGGGGATGAAAGTCCAGCCTCTCTGCTTGGCCTTCACAGACATAACCCTAGCAGAGGGGTTGGGGTGCTTTATTATAGCCTGGTGAGGGTGAGAGTCCAGGCTCCCCACTCAGCTATTGTTGGCATGTATGGATGGGTTCGGGACCATAGTATTTCTATGGTGTTTGGTTGGAGTAGAGTATATTGTCTAAAAATTTTCTATCTTGTTTGACAGCCTTTTGCTGGTCCTTTGATAGGGTTTTTAAAAAAATCTGTAGTTCTCAGTGTTTACTGGGTGACTGGCTTCCTTAGCTGCAAGTCTGGGATATATGAAGCAAACAGAAAATAACCATATCATTCCTTGGGTCTTGAGGTATCTAGCCATTCTGCTTCTTTTCTCCAGCTTTCTGATTATTCTTATGTTTGATTTACATATCATGTCCAGGGCTTTGAGTTGTACTTAGCAAGAGGAATTGAGAAAAATATATCTACTCCATCTTCACAGAAGTCCAGAGATTTTTAAATACATATCTCTACAAAATGAATGTGAGCTATGAGCCATAGCTGCTGTTTCTACTTAACGTATTATTATGGGGATTTTTTTTTTTTAGGCTATAAGTCCCTGAAAAATTCTACTTTTAATTGCATAATATAGCATTGCTTCTCTGGGCCTTAATGTATTCAACTAATCCCCCCCTTTTTTAATACTTCGTCTATTTTCATTTTTTTCACTAGTGTAGATAACACTAAGTAAACATAGTTTTTCATAATAATTGTCCAATTCTCTGATTATTTTCCTAGTATATATGTAGAAGGGAAGTTGCCAGATTGGAGGGTACAGAACATTAAAATATCCTTATACCTATTTGTTTCCAGAACAGTTATGCTGATATTGACTCTTATAAGTAATATATCAAAATGCCTGAGTTACCATACTCACTTGAATATTATTAGTTAAAAAACTGCTGATTTAAAGGGAAAAAAGAGTGTTTTAAAATTAAATAGGATTTCTTTGATAAATAGTGAGGTTGAACTTCACTGAAAGGCTAATTCAATAATTTCACCAACAACATGTAAGTTTAAAAAAATAAATCACTATATTCAGGAGATTTAAAGCTTAATACTATTATCATGATATCTCTTGGTATCATAATAACATCATATCATGATAACATATCATGAATCCACATATGTGATAAAATTATATAGAACTATATACACACAAAAATACAAAAGAATGCATGTAAAACAGGTGAAATCTGAATAAGGTCTGTGGATTGTACCAGTTAGTTTTTTTATTGTGATATTGTACTATAGTTATATAAACTATTACCATCGCAAGAAACTTGTTGATGGGAATGTGGGATCTTTCTGAACTGATGTTTGTAAACATCGATAATCAATATCTTCTGTTGTATTTTCATAAACATTATTCTCTTGAAGTGCCGGAACCAGCCTGGATCTTGAACTAGTTTCTTTTGAAGTTTCTCTCCTTCAATCAGGGACAAAAGAAGTCTCTATTCTAGTTGTCACACCTGACTCTGACGCGGTCACTTGTCCTTCCTCCTGCGGAAGCCTCACTCCTATTGGGCTTATCCCATATCTGGCCAGGACAGGGCTTTATGCCTTGTTCCTGACTCATATGAACCTGGAATTTCCACTCCCCACTTTAGTATTCTGCTGGGTAGGACCCTGTGTCTTCTGTCATTTGATCCCGCTGACAATGGAATCTGTTCTGTTCTTTGTTTTTCCTGGAAAGGGATTGATAATTGTCCACAGACCTGTGACACTGGTGAGTTCTGAAGGATACTGATGGGGTGGTTTCTGATCAAAAGTAAGAATGGGCATATAGCACAATTAAGTTTTAAAATAGTGAATCATTTTCCAAATGTTACAATAATAGTGAAGTTTCAACTAAAAAGAGACCAATGTGTAAGAATATTCCTAGGATTTCAGGACTTTCTCTGTGAGGCAGGACCAGGCTTGGGACTTGAAATGTTGTTTTTGAATTGTATCTGCTCCCATCCTCATAAAAATCCAAATACAACTTTCACAGTTCTGATTTGAGTCATATAGAAGGCATGCTCACATAGACATTAGAGTTAATGTGTCTGTAGTTACAGTCCCAAAGGACAGATGTGACAGAATATTTTATTCGAAAGAGGTGAGTAGGCTTTGGAATAGGCACGTGTGTCCAGAGCAGAGAAACTAATGTTATCATTGGTCCCTGAATGAGCGGGAGGGAATTTGGAGTGCCACGCCCGGTTTTTGTATCACACTTTAATGTGGCAAGAATATACTCATGCAGTTTATCAAGTGTGGGCCTTGGGCCACCTGCATCGGGAAGAGAGACCTGAGCATTCTGACTCTATCAGAGTGTGGAGGTTGGAGTGAGGCTAGCCGTCTTCATCTTTAACAAGCATTCCGGCGGCTCATAGAACACTGAAGTTTCACGCCAAAACACAGTCCGTAGGGCTTTGGGGATCTAGAAACCATGCCATCTGAGTTTCAAAGGGAACTGGAACTACAGTTGGCCCTTCAACAGCTTGGGGGTGGGGGTGCTGACGCTGACCCCCAGAGTAGAAAATATGTGTATAGCTTTTGACTCCCCCAAAACATAACTACAGTCCATCCTTCACATCAGTAGGTTTAGCCAACCCTAGATTGAAAACAGTATTTTTGATCTGGGCCTGGGAATTTGCGGTTGGGAAACTGCAGTTTGGAATGCAAAATCCACGGTTGGCTGAATCTGCCGAAGGGAAATCCGCAGATAGAAATGGCTGACTGTAAACATGGGTTTGAACTGCCTAAGTCCATCACCTGAAAAAAATTCTCAGGTGATGGACTTAGGCAGTTCAAACCCGTGTTGTTCAAGGGTCAACTGTATTTGGTTTGGAGAATAGCAGGCATGGAGAGGAACTGACCGCCGTCTTCATTTTCAAGACCTGTCATGGAGACTTATTATTTTCACTACTCCAGAAGTCCTAGGATCAGTAAATGTGTTATATGGTGGCAGATTTTAGCCCAATGCAAACAGAGAAACAGTTTTTCTTTTAAATTAGCATTTAAAAATGTAAGACTGTCTTGGTAGTAAACCTTCTGGTCACCAGACATTTTCAGTCAGAGGGTATAGGAGCTTGTTGAATGGAATAAGGGTCTATATCTCTTTTTAAGAATCTCTGATCTTATGTCACTTTATTAGTTTTTCTGCCTTTAGAAGAATATATGTTCCAAAAGTGTTCAGAATTTACATCTTCCCTTGGTAAGTCGTGGTAACTAGTGTGTTAATCGCTTTATGTTTTGAGGTGCTTTTTCAGATGAGTCCTAAATCCCTTTTGATATGTGAGCTTCGGCTAGATAGACCCCATAGGTTTATCCAAAGCTGAGTTGGAGAAGTTTCCAGGCACCTCAGTGTTATTGCTGCCTTCTATTAACTTTCTGCTTCTAAATGACAGCCCAGCTTGGCAGAAAATTGTCACTGACAATGAAGCCTCATCTTTCTTCTCCATTTTGTAATCACACAACCTTCCTTCTACCTAACTTTTGAAAAATGTCTAGTTATTTCTGCCTACTCTTTCAGTTTGCTGAAATGATTTTGAATTTGTTTTGAGTAAATGTCTCAGGGCCCTGGATTACTCTTGGACTGCTTGACTGAGTGCTGTGAACTTAGTGAACCTCTTAACCATTCCATCTATGTCCGTGAAGCTTACCAGCAAGTTCAGAATCGGGACGGTGTATGTGCACTCACATGCTGTGTGTGTGTGTGTGTGTGTGTGTGTGTGTGTGTGTGTGTGTGAGGTATGTGGTAGAGAACTGATTGATAACAATGGGCCCCATGTTCCTCTTCTTTCTAGGGATCCCAGAAGATAGGCTAAGGGTGTGGTGAGAGAAGGAAGTTGGACTTTTCAAGTTAATACTATTAATATTTATAAGAAGGGCAGCTTGTGGGAGGGAACAGTGTCCATATTTAGCCAGCATCTTTAATAAGGAATTGATACTTCTAAGTGGAAGATAGTATGCATGTTCCCTGATTGAGGAATCTTTTTCCTGGCAGGTGACATGCTATGGCTTAGTGTGGAAATGCTGTTATCTGTTTTTATTACTACCAACTCTTCTGACACCAAATGTGTGGGTTTTCTATACCAAATAATTCTCTAATTCTCTGTGAACACCAACTGGCTGTCCTATAACTTAATTCAATTCTGATACTAACTATCCAGAGTTAGAGACCCCAGAGGTTAAGGACTGGGTCCCACAAAACTGCTCCCCGCTTCAGATGCCAATTGCAAGTAGTGTGTCCCCAAGTAACCCACAATTTTGGTTGACTTGGCTACAAATTGGAGGCTCCCATGAGCCCCTCTTCAGGTTTGATAATTGATCATTTGCTATAACAGCTCATTGGACTCAGGAAAATTCTTTAATTATTATTACTATTTTATTATGAAGGATATTATAAAGGGTACAAATGAAAAGCCAGATGAAAAGTATATGGGACGAGGTCTGGAAGGGTTCTGTGTGCAGAAGCTTCTGTCCTCATGGAGTTTGGGATATGCCACCTTCCTGGCCCATGAATACATTCACCAACCTGGGAGCTCTCTGAACCATGTCGTTTAGGGTTTTTATGGAGGTTTCATTCTTGATTAAATCATGATTGATTAAATCATTGACTATTGGTAATTAACTCGATTTCTAGCCCCTGTCCCCGGCTTGTAGATTGGGGGTGGGGCTGCAAGTTCCAACCTTCTAGTCACATGCTTGGTTCCTCTGGCAACCAGCCCCTATCCTGAAGTTTTCCAGGACCCCATCAAGAGTCAGCTCACTAACATAAAATCAGGTGTGGCTGGAAGGGGCTTATTATAGATAACAAAAAATACTCCTCTCAACCTTGTCACTCAGGAAATTCCAAGCATTTTTTTGGGGGGAGCTCTGTGCCAGGAACCAGGAATGAAGATCAAGTGTGTATTTCTTACTATGCCACAATATAACAGTCCCATCTTTTCTTGTTTCATTTAAATTTTCCCTTTCTTAAAATTAGGGTAAATAATGGGAATGACTACTTGCTATAGGGTAAGGTGATTAACTAATGAAGTCCAACTTATTTGAAGTTTTTGGAAAGATTGTTTTGGAAAGAGAAAGCCATATTCGTGTTAAAACTATTTATCAGCCCTTTTCTAATGATTTTTTTCCTCGCTAATTCTCAGTAAATTCTAGGACTGGAATCCCTCTGCCCCCATTTAAAAAATTAAATACTATATCTATGTCTCCTTTTTGGAGCTACCAATTTTGGAGTCCTTGTTGAGACTAGGGGTCACTCACTGCAAGTCACCTCATCATGCTGTCTAACATGAGAGAGTGCTTTACAGTCCAGCAAGTGCCTTCACAGAGGTTGTCTCCTTGGATCTTACAGCAGCCTAGTGAACAAGGCGGAGAATTAGGTGTCTGGGGCTTTGGGGCTTGCTGCACAGTGATTCTGCTGTTCATTGAGCTGAAAACCCCGGCCCTGACTTAGCTTGTCTGTGTTTTTGTAGCCTTCTCCTCTCTGTACCTGTCTCTGGAGGGGGACACAGTCTACTGGGCATCATTACCTCCTCCACCCCAACTCTTATCAACGGTGACGGGGTCTGTGCTTCAGAAGCGTCCTCTCATCTGAATTACAGCATCTTGAGGTTCTATACGATTATTTTGAAGAGAGTCCTAATGATGGATTTAAAATCTTCCTTTTACCTGCTTCTTATATGCTATTTCTTCATTTCCCGTAGGAAATGAAAAGTAATAAAAAATGAAAAGTAATAAAAATCTCATTGATTTGATCATATTTATTCATATTCTAAGAGCGTGTAGCACATGGTATATGATCAATAAATAGCTGATGAATAAATGGATGAATAATGACACTGCACAGCTACATGGAAGGCGGTGTGTGGAGCTGACAGAGTGTGAGCTCTGGAACCAGACTACCTGGGTTTGAATCTCAGAGATTCAGTTGAGTAGTTGGGAGACCTTAGGCTAGTCGCTTAATTTCTCTGCCTCAGTTTCCTTATCTGTAAAGAGGGATAAAATAGTCTTTATAAAGTTGTTTTGAGGATTAAATAAGCTAGTAGATAATAAGGGCTAAAAATAGTATTAAAGTGAATTTTCATATGTAGTCTTATTTTATTCTAACAGCCACTCGATGGTGTAGTTGAAACAGATATAGCTGGATCTCATGGCTGAGGAATCTCAAGTTCACAGGACTGGTAAGTAGTGTAGAGGTGTCTAAAATTCAGTTCTGATTTCAAAGTCTAATTTTCCAGATTAAAGTGATTTGTCTAGTTTGGAAGATGATTAAAAGGCACACACACACACACACACACACACACACACACACACACACACACACACAAAGAAAGCAGTTAGCTTTGATTTCAGTAAAAGTTAGAGGTCTTATATAAGGACAAAACCCCTTTCTGTAGTTGAATGAGATGAAAAGAGGTTGTATGAAGTAACAATGAGAACTGGCAGTGCAGAAATACCGAGCCCTTATCAAAATACCTCAGTCACTCTGGGGAAGAGGAAAGAAGCAGTAGAATAACCGAGGAAAAGAATCAATCCATCCAATTTACAGCGAGATAATACCTTCTTTATTCTTTAGTGTTTGCACTGAGCTTTTGCTGAAAAATCGCTTTGCTCTAAAATGGCCTAATTTTTCCTTTTAATTTGCATTTCCTTCCTGCCCAGATGCAACTGGCAGCAGCTCAGGGATAGTTCCACTAAAACAACTGTGCTCCAGCACCTCAATTTGGATCGCAGAGCTGTCCTTTTACATGTGTTTCTTTGCATAATTTGTCAAACTTTGCCAGTTGCACACCAAAATCTGCCAGCAAAGAATAGGAAGTTTGGGCCATCTGGGTTTACTGTTATCTTAGTGGTTTTTTTCAGCAACTGGATTCAAGCCCTGGTGAAAGTATTAACATATTAGCCATTTAGAATCACGCGCAAGTCTTTTGGGCAGTGAGTATATTAAAAGAAAAAAAAACTGAACGAGGAAATTTGGGCACATTATTTATACATTTGGTGAGCTCATTCACTCACCCAGGGAAATCAGGTGAACAGCCGCCAGCCCAAGGTTAATTTATTTTCTTCTCAGCCAGGAACAGGGTGTGCTATTACACAGAGAGTAGAATAAGGACTTTTTAATTGGCAAAGAGGAACTTCTGCTGTGTAAGGAGATATTCCGATTGCTGGAGGTCAACAGAAGTGCTTTAGGATTTTAAAATCCTGCTGTGCTCACAGTTTAATATGAAGTCTTCCAAATGGCTAGAATTCAAAGAACCCTGCATTAACTGTTTAGAAACAGAAGAGGGCATCTTTATGCTTTATGTCGCATTTATTTATTTATTTTTTTAAGAATGAAAAGGAAGCTGGTCTTTGAAAAGCAAATGAACAGCGTTTCCTCTTTGGAATGAATGAATGAATGAAAATATTCTGTTAATGTTTCAAAGGCTTAAATATGACTAAAATGCTGTATTTGCCTTCGAGTTTCAAGAGATCTCAGAGTTTTAGTTGGAGACTAAACTATAATAAACTTTATTATATTATACAGTGGCTGTCAAATGCAGTGTATGTAGATTTTAAGCGAAGTACCACATGGAAAAACCTTCTCCCCACTGGCTAGGTAGCCCACGTTAAATAAACCCCTCTTACTTCTCAGGGTTAAATCCCAGTTTTTCTCAAAATTCAATCTTTCTGAGCATCCATGAATCTTCTAAAATTATATGCAAAATGTGTGTTTGTGTGTTTTTCTAGAGGAAGTTTGTAGTTGTGGATGACCAAGGGGCCTCATATTAAACCTGAGACGCTTAGGGAAGGCCAGCATCATGGACTTTATAAACTCAGAGACCAAAAGTAACCACATAGGATGGTCTGAACATAAAAATTCCTAACTACGTAAAAGTGGGTCATGGCAGAACAGTCACATCCTTGGCCTGTAGTTTCCTAGACAAAGGTCAATCTTTACCTTAAGTGAGCTTGTTTATTGTCTTTTTGCATCTAAGATAACATACCCTTGGAATGTCAGAGTAATCCCTTTTTTGGATCCCTCAGGGTACAGCCCACCACACTAGAGCAGGAAACTACAAAACCCCTCACTGTTATTTTGTTCTCTGAATACCATCTCTATGTGCTGTAAATGTTAATTAACTATCCTGTACCCACCAATGTAAAAGAAGTGTATGTCTATCCATTTTACTTATCCAATCCCAGAGGTTTCCCTGCTTTGCTTTCTCCCACTAGTAGATTTCATGTAACCCTCCTTATGTCTCCACCTTTGATTGTAATGTATAAAATAAGCTGCAAAACTGCCATTATCCGGAGCATTTTCTTAATCCATTAAGATTTTGCTTTCCAGCAATTGTTATCAGTTTGGTTCAAATAAACTCATTAAACTTCTCTTCAGGTTTGGACATTTGTTATGTTGACATAGTTTTAAACATATCATCTACTCTCTTTCTTGAGTAAACCCCTAGGAAGTTTCCATGTTTAATTCTACCTTATACTAACTGGTTCTTTACTCAATATTCTGTGTATATTTAAAGACTCGTTTTGTGATAACCGGGAAAAAACCTGTTACAATAAACACCACCGAACTGAAAATCTCAGGATTTGTCTAGTCATTTAAATCACACCCATTATGGAATACAGCAACAAGCCTTCTGAAAGTCTTTGACATTTTTGTATTAAGTTCAAGTCAGAGCCTAAAGGGAACTTTTCACTCTTATCTAATCACTTCATTTACTGGTCCCAGAGAGCAGCGGTGTTCTGTGCAGGGTTACACAGGCAGTGAGTGTCAGTATTCAGGATCAAAGCCCAGTCTCTGAACTTCTAGTCCATTGTTCATTTCCCTCAGTCGTTTTTGGTCTGAAGCTTGCATTGGTCCAAAAGACATGGGATCCGTGTTGTTCTGTTCATGCATGTGTGTTGTTGTTTTGTGTGTTTTATAATTTTGTGGACAGTTTTACTCTCTAAGTGAACACTTTAAAAGCAGAAAAGTGTATTTTGTTTCTTTTCCAGTTTTCTTAATTATTTGTCCTAGCAGTGCTTAATTCAGTTTTATGAAAGGATGCATTTAATGAGGATAAAGTGAGTTTGGAAGCACAGAGGGGCTGTTGGAAGATGGGGTAGGAAAAGTTAGCTCTTGATTTGACCTCTGGACTTTTAATAATACTTATTGTATGGTAAGAACCTGGTTTTCATTGTTTTATTAATGCTGTCTTTTTAATTATTAGTTTCAGATATACAAACAACATAATGATTAGACATTTACACCCCTCACAAAGTGATAACCCCCCTAATCTACTACCCCTCTGATGTCATATATAGCTGTTACAATACCATTGACTATATTCCCTATGCTGTACTTTATATCATGTGAATATAGATATATATTTTAAATTACAGTTAACATTCAGTATTATTTTATATTAGCTTTAGGTGTACAGTGCAGTGGTTAGACATTTATATAAGAAGTGATCCCCCCAATAAGATTAGGACCCATTTGACACCATACATAATTTTTACAACATTATTGACTGTATTCCTCATACTGTATTTCACATCCCTGTGACTACTTTGTAACTACCAATTTGTACTTCTTAATCACTTCACCTTTCTCACTTATCCTCCCAACACCCCTCTCATCTAGCAACCATTAGTTTGTTCTCTGTATCTATGAGTCTATTTCTGTTTTGTTTGTTCATTTATTCTGATCTTTAGATTCCACATATAAGTGAGATCATGTGGTATTGTCTTTCTCAGTCTGACTTATTTCACTTAGCATGATATCCGCTAGGTCCATCCATGTAGTTGCAAATGGTAAGATTTCATTCTTTTTTATGGCAGAGTAATACTCCACTATATAAATGTACTGCAATTTCTTTATCCAATTATCTATTGATGGGCATTTGGATTGTTTCCATATCTTGGCTGTTGTGAATAGTGCTGCAGTAAACATAAGAGTGCATATATGTATATTTTTGAATTAGTGGTTTGGATTTCTTTGGATAAATACCCAGGAGTGAAACGGCTGGGTCATAAGGTAGTTCTATTTTTAATTTTTTAGGAAGCTCCATACTGTGTTTCACAGTGACTGCACCAGTCTGCAATCCCAGCAACAGTACACCAGGGTTCCCTTTTCTCTACATCCTCGCCAACACTTGTTTGTTGATTTATTGATGATAGCCATTCTGACAGGAGTGAGGTAGTATCTCATTGTGGTTTTTATATGCATTTTATATAGCATCTTTTCATATGTCTATGGACCATGTGTATGTCCTCTTTGGAGAAATGTTTATTCAGGCCCTCTAACATTTTCTAAATTGAATTGTTATTTTGGTGTTGAGTTATATGAGTTTTTTAAAATAAATTTTAGATATTAACTCCTTATCAGATGTATCACGGGAAAATATGTTCTCCCATTCAGTAGAATGTCTATTTGTTTTGTTCACGGCTTCCTTTGCTATGAAAAATCTTTTTAGTTTGATGTAGTCCCATTTGTTGATTTTTTTTTTTCTTTTGTTCCCCTTGCCCAAGGAGATGTACCGGTAAAAATATTACTAAGGGTAACGTCTGAGAGTTTACTTCCTATATTTTCTTCTAGGAGTTTTACGGTTTTGGGTCTTACATTTAAGTCTTTATTACATTTTGAGTTTATTGTATATGGCATAAAAAGGTAGTCCTGTTACATTTTTTTTTTGTCTGTATCTGTCCAGTTTTCCCACTACCATGCTATGACCCCAATGTAAATTCTTGCTTCGTTTGTCAAACATTAAATGACCATATAGACATGGATTTATTTCTGGGCTCTCTACTCTGTTTCATTGATCTATATGTCTGTTTTTATACCAGTACCATGCTCTTTTGATTACTGTGGCCTTGTAGTATGATTTGATACCAGGTAGCATTATACCTCCAGTTTTGTTCTTCTTTTTCAGGATTAACCTGGCTATTCGGGGTCTTTTATGGTTCCATATAAATTTTATGATTATTTGTTCTAGTTCTGTGAAAAATGCTATTGGTATTTTGATAAGGATTGCATTGAGTCTATAGATTGCTTTAGGTAGTGTGAACATTTTAATTATATTAATTCTTTCTGTCCATGAGCATGGTATATGTTTACATTTATTTGTATTTTCTTTAATTTCTCTCTTCAATATTTTATAGTTTTCTGAGTACAGGTCTTTTACTTGGTTAAATTTATTCCTAAGTATTTTGGGTATTTTTTTTTTGATGAAATTATAAATGGGATTGTTTTCTTAATTTCTCTTTCTAATAGTTCATCATTGGTGTATAAAAATGCAACTTATTTCTGAATACTAATTTTGTATTCTGCTACTTTACTAAATTCATTTATCAGTTCTAATAGTTTTCTGGAGGAATCTTTGGGGTTCTCTCTATATACTAGTATCATGTTATCGGCATTAATGTTGTCTTTAGTGGCCCCATGTAAAACTTGAAACTGGCACTTTGTAGTACACTTTCTATTTCCAACATTCAAGTTGGCTATTTTCTAAGAACATTAAACTTTCAGGGAAAAATAAAATTCCTTGTCATATGACATGTCTCATTCTTGAAGCTTATTCTCTATCCCTGAGCCCCAGGTTTGAGGTAAAGATGAGGAATGTTTGTAGCATATATTACTTGGTAATTAAAAAAATTATTTTTACATTTTGATATGGCTGTTTTGACTTGCTTGGTTTAATCAGCCAATATAATGTCTTGCTTTGCCCTGGAACTCTCTGGTACATATCATAAATTGCTCTGGAGTTGAAATTAAAGCCTTTGGGAACCAGAATGGCATAAGAAGTGTTATGGGGACTACAGATTTCATGTTCTGGGTAGCGCTGAAATGTGAGGATCTCCCTGTGTGCTGGGCAATGTTTCAGCATATAGATTGCTTCCAGGACCTATAATTAAGACTCATTATACTTTATTCAGTGGTATTCATGCCCATGTATTTTCCCCTTAGTGCAGTTATGGAATGCATATGTTGGAATCTAATAGCTGCCTATGCTCTCTTCTGTGTATAATTACAACTGAGGCTGTGTTCATTCCTTTGTATTAGGTACCTGATTTCTTTTCTTTCCTTCCCCCACATTATATACCTGCCCTGCCATAAATCCCTAAACGTCTAAGCAATGTGGAGACAATGTGAAAGGAGTTTAATTGTAAGTACCTCCTTTGGAAAGGAAAAAAGTCATGGGTAGAGAAGAGAGGAGAAAGGTAGAGAACGGACTTCTAGTTAGATGGGGTATCAATAATTGTAGAAACATAAGGAGAATTATTTTGAAGACTTAATTGTTATTTTTAAACAAGTTATTAAAAAAATTAGGAATAGGTAGGCAAAATGAGGGATCTGGAAAGCTGATATAGATATTTAGGCATTTCAGGACCCAAGTTCTACCACCTGCTTTGTAAGGTTAAAAAAAAATTAGGACATGAATTATCCGGGCAAATTATCTGTCTATGGTAGTTCAACCTGTTAGCTAGTTGCTTTATTTCCTATTTAATTTTAGTTGTGTAGACATAATTTTATAACAGTGTTCATAAGTATCTGTGGATAGATTAATTTTGCAAAGCGTGATTGTCAATTCCACTGACACTGGGCAATATGAAAGTATTTAAAGCGGCAGTTACTTTCTAATAATAATAATAATAACAAACATGTTGTCTAAAATAAAACTCTCAACACTGAGTAAAACAAAGTAGAAAGATAGTTTTATTGCAAGGCTTTTGACCTGCAAACCAGGAAACTCAAGGCTATGGGAGCAATGAATTCTGAGTTGCTCACAGACTAAGGGGTTTTTATGGGGTAATATGGAAATTATTTGCTTTCTCAGCTGATTGATTGACTAGTGGTCTTCTTCCCTGTTTGGATCAGTGATGCTCTCTTTCCATTTTGTCCCTGACATAAGTGACTCCATTTTAGTTTGATTCTATAATGCATATAGCATTTACTACTTACCAGGCACTTAATTTCACCCTTACACGATCCTACAAGTTGGATTCCATTATTATTCCTATTTTATAGACAGAACAACTGAATCTCAGAGACGTTAAGTAATTTGCCCCAAATTAGAAAATCTATAGTGGCAAAGCTAGGATTTGAACTCATGTAAATACGACACTATATAATCAATTGACCTTTGGATAGCTTTTTGACTTCTTTCTGGCATAGGCAAAACTGATAAGCAAGAACCCACAATCTTGAATTATTTTTATTTTAAGAGATTATTTGGTTCTAATCTAGGGACAAAAAGCGGAGATTACAAAGTCAAGTGGCTATGGGGACCAGACAGAGAACATTAGTAAGTGAAGAGAACTGGGTAAAAGGTAGCCAAACAGCCCTCTTAGTTTCTAGTTTTTCTTCCCAATTTAAATAAAGACATTTTTACAGAAAAATATTTCTCTACTATAAAAAGAAAAATAATGCAAGTGAAATGATGATGGTCGTTGACTTTGATTCTCAGTGTTAAGGAAACTATAGGAACAGTTGGGGATTGCAACATGTTGGAGGTTTCTATCTCTGTTTATAAAGGGCAGACATCATTAAGGTTGGTATCAACAGACCTTTTTTCAAAATAAAAAAAGGCAGGTGTTCACATTATTATGTGAATTATGTAGAATTTTAAATTGTTAACTCAATATTTTAAAAGATATAAGAACAACTAAATAAAATCTACTTTTCAGATAAAGTTTACCAGTTTGTGGTCTCTGAAAGAAATACTATCTTGCAGTTGTGTTTGGGAGGATTTTCAGCTGAAAGAATAGATGGAAAGATAGTTATTTTGTATTTTAGCCCAAAGTCAATGAGCAATTACAGTTACCACCTTTTAGCTGGACTATATTATAAAAGGAGTGGTTTTCAATGATCTGGTTTCCTAGTCAGAGAAAGAAGAGCTATGGAAATTTTCTAATAAGAGGCGTATAGATTTATAAAGTAAAAAGAAAAAAATCTTCATAAATATTTAAGTGAATCAATGTGGTCCAGGGACAATAATAATAGGCAAGTATTTCTCTGTGTGTACAGAGTAGTCTGCAATTGCTGTAGCAATTTGCATCTTGATTAGATGGGTCATTTTATCTATAGATGATTTTGAACTCTGCCTTTCATTCTGTGAAATATAGGCTTAGGCAATTCTACTGTTTTCTTTTACTATTGAGATACTGAGATATGTAGACAATAAATATGTTTGAAGGGGAAAAGAATCTGAATTGTTGTCAGTTTCTACTCCATCCAGTCCCATCCCAAAGTGTGCAGAGTGAGCATTTCTGAAGACGTCTCTGACTTTCTCCTTTCACTAATGACAGTACAGTTGCAATGGCTTTTTCTTTTTTTTTTTTAAGTTAATATCTGGAAATCGAGGAATGAGACATTTGGAATGGTAGAGTGAGGAACATAGCAAATCCTCTTCCCAAAAAGCAATGATAAAACTGGATAATACTACCAAAAACAACCATTTCAGAAACCGTAAGATTGACTTAGGGCAGACAACAAATTGATAAGTATTTATTTAACAAGAACCACTAAATCTCAGGTATAAGCAATGAGAGTCTGTGCTATTAACCTGGGCTGTTCCCATTCCACCTGTCTCACTTCCATCAGGTGATAGTTTGGTGGGGCAAGCCTTGAAAAAGAAGAGCATAGCAGCTAGAGAGGGATGATTTGATTTGGAGAGGCCAGTGGAAAATCCCATGCCCTCAATTATTGTTAGAAACAGGAAATACACCGGATCGTCAAATGGTGCAGCTAGCCTGAAGCTGTGCTCCTAGTTGGGAAAAGCAAGAAACGAATAGATTAGTGAGAAATTTAACAGGGAGACAACAGAAATGAGATAGCCACAGTGGGTCTTGGTAAGCTCTCACCTATCCCCAGTGGTCTGGAAAATGGCCTGCATGCCCAGGGCTGTGTGCATGCTCAGGAGTTCTCCACAAATCCCTGGGTGAGTCTGAGGCCTTCAGCTGAGAAGCAGAAACTGGAACAGGCTTGTAAACAACGTGCTTTGTGTAGTGGGTTGAAATGTGTACCCCCAAAGGATAGGTCCAAGTTCTAACCCTAGGTTCCTATGAATGTGACCTTATTTGGAAATAGGGTCTTTGCAGATTGTGGGGAGCCATGGTTTCTTGCAACCCTGAACCTTGCAGACTGGCTCGGTTTCTGCCCCCATAACATTGTCTCTGCCTTATCTGAGAAGCGCCTAACGGCTGCTGAGGAATGTGGTGAAAACGGCCAGTTCCCAGACACAAAAAACTAAGGGCTTTCTAGACAATTAGTAGATTCTGTCTCCTTGAAATATTTACTTTTGTGAGTTTCAGTGACCTTGTATCTTCTATGTCAAAGTAAGGTTGAGGCTGGAAAGATTTACTTTCACTGAGATAATGCATATCTTCTTCGTTTAACTGCACGTACTCAAACTGTATATATTGGTTAGAGATAATAAACTCAGGGCTTCAGCATGACTGAAGACCGGCCGCATTAGCATTTGTGTGTGTCTTTTATTTCATTCCCACTCCCCCATTCAGGTACTGATCGACTCGTGGCGGCTGGCCCGTCACACTTGGCGCCCGAACAGGGACCTGAATACGGGGGTAACAGTGAGGAACACCACGTGGCAAGGGCCCAGCTCGTAGAGAGCTTATCAGTGGATGCGTGGTGAGTAAGGCACAATACCCCTCGGTCGAATGAATGTGTGAGTGAGTGATAGCTCCACGACTTCGTGTTACGGAGCTTGATTGGGCCCTAATCTGCGGTTCCGGTTCTGTCATACGGCATAACGGCGACTGGACTTCTGTCTACCTGTCCGGGGAATTATACCGGAGCGCCTTAGCCAAGACAGATTTGGCTCCGCGAGGGGCACGGCCAGACGGGCATCAGAGTGTTTTCTTTGTTTGAAAGAAGGGCCGAGTTAGGGTGAAGGATGGGTCACGCTAGCAGCAAGGACCTGTATGTTAGAGGACTTAAGAAATTGCTTGCCGCCCGTGGCAGTCGGGTGAGCAGAGAACAGTTAGATAAGTTTTTAAAATTTGTAAAAGAAGTTTGTCCATGGTTTCCAGAAGAAGGCACTGTCAGTCTGGAAACTTGGGAGAAAATGGGAGAGCAGTTACAAGATTATTATGCTGCCCACGGACCTCAGCAGATCCCTGTAGAAACATTCGGGTTGTGGACCTTGATTAGAGATTGTTTAGATCTCAGGCGTAAGAGCTGTAAGCTAGAGAAAGTAAAACAAGCTGGCAATGAAGAAATTCTTTCATCTGCCGCTTCTCTGGCAGAGAGAGAAAAGGGGGAGGAAGCCAAACCCACAGAAAAATTTTTTAAAGATACAGAGCCTATTTATCAGGAACCTCCGATCGAGGACTGGGAAGATTTAGACTCTCAGGATCAAAAAGACTTAGAGGATAAAACAGCCAAACATAATAGAAACAAATACCCTCCTTTGGTGGCTATGGCTCAAGAAGGCAGACAACCTGCAGGCACTACACTTTCTCTTACAGATCAGATAAAGATGATTCAGGGACAGTTGATTGAACTTAAAGTTGCTGTGGATGGAGGAAATTGTCCTCGGAGTCCCCAGATTCCTTTTAGAAATCAATGGAATCCTCGGGGTAAAGATCCCCCTTGGAAGCAGAGGTGCAAAGATTACAAGCTGCACTCACTTCCCTCTCTGTTCAAATGCAGTTAGTCCAGGCTCAACAGACTGGGCCTTTATTAAAATCTCAATCAAAATAGAAGCCTAGGTTACAATTAAGCTCTCCTCCAAGTGTAGTTACAGGGCTAGATCCACTGCCCGAGGCCCCTATCAACAGAAAAAGATTCAAGCCGCCAAGCTGCTAGTACAGGAGCAACTTTAAAAGGGACACATTGTTCCCTCCAATTCTCCCTGGAATTCTCCCATTTTTGTTATTAAAAAAAAATCTGGTAGATAGAGATTATGACAAGATTTACAAAAAGTTAATAAAACCATGAAATTAATGGGAGCCTTACAGCCAGGCTTGCCCTGTCCTGCAGCCATACCAAAAAAACACATATAAAATTGTTTTGGACTTGAAAGATTGTTTTTATACTATACCTTTAAATCCTGATGACTGCCCTAGATTTGCTTTCAGTGTTCCTTCTGTTAATTTACAAAAACCTTTTAAGAGATATCATTGGCTAGTGCTACCACAGGGTATGGCTAGTAGCCCTACATTATGTCAAAAATTTGTATCAGCTGCTATAGAACCTACCCGAAGGACATTTTCAGATATTTACATCATCCACTACATGGATGACATACTTCTTGCCCACTCTTGTGAACCAAAGTTGCTTGCTGCTTTTGCTCATTTACAAAAAAAGCTCCACAATTATGGGCTGGTTATAGCCCCAAAAAAAAATTCTACAAGTGCTTCCTTACTCTTATCTGGGATATTGTTTAATGCCTCAGGCCATTGTGCCTCAAAAAATACAAATCCGGCGAGATTGTTTAAAAACATTAAATGATTTCCAAAAGCTACTGGGAGACATTAACTAGATTAGACCTCAGTTGCGGTTGACAACCGGTGAATTACAACCTTTGTTTAAAATATTACGTGGAGAAGCTGATCCTACTTCTCTCCGCGAGATAACACGGGGAAGAGGCTTTGCTTGTATTTCTCCAGGTCCAGAAAAAAAACCTTTATGAATTCCTGGTCGGTGTTAAACCATACCATGAACAACAGCCCACAAAAAAAAAGACATCTATAGATACCAATCCACGCCCCTAGGGTATGAAAAAGCTCTCACTTTCTGCAGCTACAGAAGGACTTTCCACTTCAGACCCTGTTAAATAGATAAAGACTTTGGGTAGAGGGTTTGCTAGAGATATTGCTATTCTGTTTATTGTTCTGTTTATTTTACATAGTCCTCAGATGTGGACAAATAGCCCTCCGACAGGCTGTAAATGAAACAACTACACGTTCTGTGTTTCTCATACTTCAAAAAAAAAAGGGGGAGATGTAGTCACACAACAGCCTAGCCGACTGTCCCCCCCATGTCTTTCCTTAAGGAAAGAAGAGCCTGTAAGACTGTGTCTTTTTAGGAACTTTGCTTATCTCTATATTTTACACCTTATGTCTCTCTATCTGGTCCCCAAAAGATGGTTTGCAGCCAAAGACGGGTAAGATATCTCACGGGAGATACAACCTAAGCCAGGCAAAACCGAGTGGGGACCCCCAATGAGCTGCCTTAAAAGATCCAAAAAGGAGCCTTGCCTCCCCTTCCCCCTGCCTGGGAAAAGCCACTGCTGTCTCTGGCTTTCCTCAAAGGAGATCGGTAGCCAATGACGGGTAATGATCAGTAAGCGTTTTTACAACCTAAGACAGGAGTCGATCGCTTTGATGATTGATATCCAATGACGGGTAAGTAAAAATGTCTGTACTGACTACCTAAGCCAGACACGATCTCAAATAAATAAATAAATAAAAATAAAAAAAGGGGATATGTAGGGAATTGGAGCATTAAGGGTTAAAAAAATGTAACTTCAAGCAGAGTTTGAGAGGATGGCTGAGGGAAACTCCGATAAGCATAAAAAACAGACACCTGCTGTTCTGGGGATGAAAAATTACCAAAGAGATAAAGACAGTCAGGGTCAAACTTTGAGAAAACGTAACTAATCTGTACTTGCTGCCTCAGCCGCTTTATGTAACCTTCTTGTTTCTGTGTGTATAAAAAAAAGCTGGCTTCATGATGAAATTCAAAGTATAAGAGAAGCTGAACCCTTAAAATTTGATGCAGCTCAGGCTGCCTCTGAGTTTGTTGATGTTCTTAGGAATGCTTTGCCCTCTATGCCTTATATTACCCATTCTGTTATAATATTTCTTACATTGGGCATCTGTGTCTGCTTGGTTCTGTGCCTACTCCCCATCCTCATCAGATGTTTCATCAGCAGGATGTTAGACTTACGAGCTGACATCCATCAGCTTGAGCTTAAGGCGAAGCCTTAAGTCTTTCTCCCCCATACATTTAGAGGGGCGGGTTAGTCAACGACGGGCAAATACTTGGGAGCCGCTTCAACACCTAAGACAGGGCTTGTATTAATAAAATATGAGTACCAATGACGGGTAAGTTGAGGCAGGCGTCCTGGGATGCCTAAGTCAGGCACCGTCACCTCGCCATCCTGGCTGGATGGACTTTGCTTTTATAAAATAAAAAAGGGGGAGATGTGGGGAGCCATGGTTTCTTGCAACCCTGAACCTTGCAGACTGGCTCGGTTTCTGCCCCCATAACATTGTCTCTGCCTTATCTGAGAAGCGCCTAACGGCTGCTGAGGAATGTGGTGAAAACGGCCAGTTCCCAGACACAAAAAACTAAGGGCTTTCTAGACAATTAGTAGATTCTGTCTCCTTGAAATATTTACTTTTGTGAGTTTCAGTGACCTTGTATCTTCTATGTCAAAGTAAGGTTGAGGCTGGAAAGATTTACTTTCACTGAGATAATGCATATCTTCTTCGTTTAACTGCACGTACTCAAACTGTATATATTGGTTAGAGATAATAAACTCAGGGCTTCAGCATGACTGAAGACCGGCCGCATTAGCATTTGTGTGTGTCTTTTATTTCATTCCCACTCCCCCATTCAGGTACTGATCGACTCGTGGCGGCTGGCCCGTCACAGCAGATGTAATTAAGTAAAGGTTCTTGAGACGAGATAATCCTGGATTTAGGGTGGGCCTTAGATCAGTGATTGATATCTGTATAAGAGAAAGGAGAGTGGGATTTAAGATGCACAGACAAAGGAGAAACATGGAGGAAGATGCCATGAAGATGGAAACAGATGGGAATGCTGCATATACAAGGCAAAGAACACCTAGGATTGCTAGCACCTACCACAAACTAGGAGAGATGCATGGGACAGATTCTCCCTCTGAGCCTCCAGAAGGAACCAACCCTGCCGACACCATGATTTCAGATATCCAATCTGCACAACTGTTAGAGAATGAATTTCTATTGTTATAAGGCACCAAGTTTGTATAATTTGTTGAAGCAGCCCTAAGAAACTAATACACTTGGTGTTGGGAATGTACAGATGAATATGTTAACTTCCCACAATGGAAAGAGTGAGGATGTTGGGCTCAGAGAGACCTGCTATGTCTGGTTTCTGACTCCACCAATTACCAGTTTGTGATCATGAACATTCAACCTCTGTGAATGTCAATTTTCTTATCTATAAAATGGGCTTCCTTGCAGAAGAAGCCTTCACCAAATCCAGGCTGTAACAAACTCTTGTTCTCTAGACCAACTTTCCTTTTATCTCTGCACTTAGACACATTGTATTGAATTATTTTTGCACATATTTGATTCTATGAGACTGAAACTTCTCTAAGGGCAGACACTGTGTTATATTTACCTCAATGGTCGGAGTATCTGTAACATAGTAGGTATAATCAATCCATGCTTATAAGGTTGATGTGATGTGAAGAGTAAGACTGGTACTTGGGAGCAGTGGGACCTATGATTATTATTTATGTCTGTCTTTAAGGTTTGTATTCCTTGTTTCCATTTTTAGCTATGCATCTGTTTATCCCTCAGGAGAAAGACAGGGTTTGAACTGTTCTTCGAGCAAAATGTACTCCTTAGGTTGGTGGAGAAGTTCAAGGAGGATACTCCAGGTGAAAGAAACTATAGGAAACAGCACGGTCTGCTCGCATGATGCCACGAGGGGAAGATTCAAATGTACTCATTAAAAGACGCCAAATGTACTCTTAGCTTTACTATAAGTTCTCTCTCCCGTAAAGCATGGTATGCAAACTTGACAATATGGGATCCATGTTTGTATACATATATTCATGTTTGTTAAACTTCTTAGTTCATATATGTGCCCTTAATGTGTTTCTGGCCTAGGGTCATACGTGGTAAAACTAAGTGGGATCACAGATCTTAGAACCAGACCAGCTGTCCAAATTTGGGGTTATCTCCCGTTATAAATAGTGACTGGGCACAGAATCAACCAGCAAAATTAAGGGGTAGAGGGCTTGAGTATTTGGGGAAAAGAAGAAAAGGGTGCCAAAAAATCCAAATGTTACAAATTAGCCCTCCAGGAGCAAGAGAAGCAGAAAACTCTAGACAACGGCAACTGATGGCAGTAAATCTTGCCAGGAAAAGAAATATATGAATTGGTGAAGAGGAAAATACAGGGTTTTTTGACAGGCTAACCACCCTTTGAGTTAGAACTGTGTCCCCTCCTTTTAAAAATAATTTAAAAGATTCACTCTTTAAGGAAATTGCGTGTGGAAAAATGTGATTCTCAAAGTCTATAAAACAAGTGTAAAAATAAAATTAGCATTTAAAAAGGGATTTTTTTTTTGAATGTCATAAAAATGCAATATGTGCTTTCTTAGAAAGCACCATATGTTATTAAAGTTTTTGGAATCATACAAAATTACAAACAGACTTAGAAAGCTTTTCACTTCATTATTATTTTGGTAAAAAATTATGACATACACAATACATGTAAGTAGCAGAAAAATTTAGACACTCTAGCTAAGTATTAATTTTCAAAATTACTCATTTTCTACCACCCAAAGGTAATAGCATAAACATATTAATGTGGGTCCTCCTAGACATATGTGTCATGCTAAAATGGGCTTCTACACTATTATTAAATTCTTGAGATTAGTTTGACTATTGTGTAGTGATTACTTGCAGTCACTTTTAGAGGGATTTAATTGATGTAGACATGACTTATTTCTTTAAGTTTCTCCAATATATTACTTGTTGTGGACGAGGGTTTATTTGTCTATCCATCTGTTTGTCTAGCTCGCTGGCTAGCTCCTATAGATCTGAACCCCTTCCTGTGGCAAGGCTTCCTTTGCGTGGTAGAAGCTGGAAGGGCCAGATGTGTGTTCCTCAATCTGCCTTGCAGCTAGGGTGGAGGTGCAGGGCTTCACTTCTAACACTCTTTGAATCCTGAAGCATATAACCTAGAGAATCCAGTCCAGGGTGATGGCAGGAGGGGTGCCAGAAACATGCAGGGTCCACAGTGCAGTGGCTGGGAGTGCCGATGCCACAGTCTGTCTGTGACCTCATCTTTGTTTTGGTCCTGCTGCTGCCCAGCTTCCCTTGTTCCTGTCTATTTTCCTAGCCTATTTCTCCATATTGTCTGGCGATTCTGGAAACTATCCAGAAATCTTTAAAAAAAATTATTTTCTCTCTTAAAGCAGCCAAAGTCTTTTCATTACTTGCAACTAAGAACTGATTGATAGAATGCTCCTCTCAGTTCCACCCAGAAAATGGAAGGCCCTATTGTGTTCAGTAGGATAGTGAGCCATCTGGATTTTAACGATCCCTAGGGAGTCTAGAAATTTAGACTGGAAAGAATTTTGGAAATGGTCTTGTCATCTGCATATATCAAGGACAATCATTTCCTGTAGTGGAAAGAGCTAGATGGATGGTACAAGTCTTCCCTGTCACTTGCTAGCTGTAGGCTATTGGGAACATCAGTTAGTTCCCTGGGTTATGTATGTGTGTGTGTGACTGTGTATATATCTGACTTCTAAAGGAAGAGAGTTAGACTTGCATTTCCACCATATTTGGAATTCTTGGAATTCTTCGGAATGACTTTTAAGCAGATCCTGAATCTTTAGACTTCAGACCGTAGCTCCTAATTCTGACTTCTCAGTCCCAGTAATTATATAAAGCTCAACAAGTGGAAATAATCATGAAAACACCAAAGAAGCATACAGGGAGTAAATCTATATCTTTCTTTTGGAAGGTTAAACTGATTTGACCTTTTGACAAATTAGTAGCAGCACAGATATCCAGATGGATTAATGTATATGGATGAAGGGGCACTGTGTATTCATGTTCATAGCTGAAGATGCAAATTAGTTTTTCACAATTATAAATGATTAGTTTCTTCTATTGTACCTCTTCAATCTATAAAAGAAAGTTCTTAAAAGTTATTAATACTGTGTGTGTTTAGTATGATGTCTTTCCCAATAGCATGTCAAAGACCCCGAATCTAATCTCAAGTGAAACTTTGAAGATGAAACCTGGGCGTAGTTAACCTGTATGTTGATAGGGAGGCACAGGTAGGTCAACTTTACACCGTCCAGGTGATGTTTGGATAATGAGTGCTTTCATCTGCTTCCTATGATGCAAAATGCAGCATGACCAGTCATAGTATTTTAGTGCTGGAAAGCATCTAGTCCAATTACTATGTTTTAAAACAAGAATAAAGAGCCTGAGAGACTAAGTAACTTGTCCAAAGTCATGTAACGAACTTCAAGTTCAGTGGTAGATTTGAGACTAGAACCTAGGACTTATACATTAAGTAATATGATGACTGAAATAGCGTTTCCCTTGATCGCTGTTGAAATCCAGAGCTTTGTACACATGGGTACACATTCATTAAAAGTTGACAGTCAATCAGTTCCAGCACAGTGTCATTTTTGCTATCACGTGTGTACTGAGGAAACTGAAAAAATATTTGAAATTTAATTAAAAAAATAAGACTGGATATTTTAATGCTGGAACCCAGTAATTTAGGCCTAGAGTCACATTGCTCAAATCTGTAACTGTTAATACTGTATGGAAATAGATGATCACTGACCCAGTGTCTTTCATTCTGAAAGCTCGAATTGGTATAGGATGGTAGTGACATTGGTTGTTTCCTTGGTTTATCAGAATATTAATGTTGATGTAGAGCATGTGGTCAGGCCATTTAACCTGTGCTCTGATTAATAGGCCATTATTCCTCCATCATGGTATCTGACACATGTACAGCATGGTTCAGTGGCCGTGCTCTGTTCCTGGCTGGGTAAGGATTATTTGCTTAGACTTTGATCTGAAATATTTACAATGTATTAAATTGTACTAGTGTTTATTTGAATGTGGTTAAAGCAGAATAGCCAATCTTCCAACAGTGTATAACTACTTATTTAGAATGTAGTTTATCAGATGAGACTGATATTCTGACAATAATACCCCAATCAAGTTAAAACAAAGGGGAGCATAGATAAAATCCCACCAAGGATGCATTCAGAAATGCGTGTCTAGATTAATTTTGGAATCTTGGTAATTAAAATGCAAGCTGAGCTGATGTCTTAGATCTCCTCTATCTCCTTCCATATTTCACTGTCATCTCTTCCCAGTTTAAGGCTCCTCTTTCATTTTTCTGCCATTTTGTTCCTTTCCACTGAGCAGCAATTGGACCTCTTTCTATATTATACTACATGAAAGGGTAGTCTTTTACATGTTAAAGTTTGCAGTTAGTTTTCCTGGAGTTAGAAGATCTATTTAAATAAGGTAAAATAAAAACAGAAAGGGATGTTCTTCAATAATTATAGACCTGGTGTTTCCATATTGGGGAGATTTCCTGGCAAAAGAAAAATGGCTTTGAATACTCAACAGAAAGTACTCTCCTTATATTTTTCTTTGGGGGATTACTCTTTTCATAGAGTTTAGACTGTGGCAGGGACCTTTCCAGGTTCTCTGTCCTACAGATACTGTGGACATTATTTATACATTGGAGTTAGAAGACAGGAGCGTAACAGAAATGGCCAGAGTAAATAGTAAGCACTAGAAGAAGGTAAAAAGATGTGGGATTTTTAACACTTTGTAAGCGGGCATTTTCCCGCCAAATTGCGTCGTAATGTGGGGCTTTTTTGACATTTTCTCGCCAAAATTAGACTTTCCGTAAAATATTCATATCTTTCAATCTATTTGATATTTTTCTATGAAACTTTCAGTGTTTTAGTTTAAAAAGAGGTCTCTATTTATTTACTTTGCAAAATTTTTGCTGGTTCCAACTAGAGGCGATATGACGAGTTTACTCCTTTCCCACAAACAATTTAATTGCCAAAAAAGACTCACATTGTATACAGCATATTTTCAACAAATGTTTTGTTATTTAACATTCTAGTTACTCCATTGCTCCATTACCTGGTACTTCTGTGTATATACAGGGCAAGACAATTTATAATAATAATAATAATGATTTGAAGCACCGTGAGATTAATAAGTCCTTTTTAAACAAATGGGTTTTCAACGTAAAAAGAAAAAATTAGTGGCAACCTTTATGAAATAAAATCATATATTACACCACCGTAGTAAACAGAAGAAGCAGAGCTATTTGCTCCTTGTGTGGTTTGCAGTAATGGAGCCTGGTTTCCTTGGCCACCTGTGTCTGCTCTCTCTGTGCTTGGATTTGCTGCAGTGTTTTCACACACCCCTGTACAGTTTCAAAGACAACTTGCATCCTCTTTGGCATCATTTAAATGTGGCATATCTTAAAAGCCAAATTCTAATTTGGAAAATAGCAATGTATATGTCATGTATGTTGAGATTTTTTATTAACTGGAATGGAAAACCCATTTTCAGACCTTGCTAGATAACAGTTTATTATTCTCTGAGCAGATTTTCTAAGTAGGTTGAGTAAGTGGCTTCATTTATGATTACATTTGAAGGGTGTCAAAGGCCCGTGGGCAAAGCTATCTCCCTTACAATGATAGAGGTCACACCTGAAAGAGAATTCTGTGAGGGCTCTTGATTTAAGTGCCTGAAAAAATTCCTTATCTGGGTAAGTAATATATTAGCAGGGATTTCCATCCATTTCAACATGAATGTGTTGAATGTCTATGATGTGCAAGGTACTGTACTATCTTTCTGGAATACAAAGGTGAATAGAACAGATCTTTCCCTCAGAAAGTTTATGGTTTGGCTGTGGGTCCTGGTAAGTGTGTGTCTATGTATATGACATACTTTTAAAAAAATTACTTTAGACTTTTGTTTGCCTGGTTAAAAATATATCATCATTATTTGAAACAATAAAATATTAATGCAATATTTGTTACAGTTATAATAATTCATAGGGAGCTGTGATTATCCTTACTTTATAAGTATTTTAATATACATTTACCTAAGATATTATGTTTATACCATATTTATTAAGCGTACCCTCGAGGATCAGAAATTTTCTTCCATTAAAGATCCGTAAACCAGGTCCTGATGATAGTTCCAAAAGAGAAATTTAAAAATATTTCAGCAATTATCACTAGTGAAATCAAGATGTAACTTCCCAAGCTGCTACTTGAAAGGGAATAACAGCTATTTAAATGTATTATTAACTCCAGTGTATGACATATTTTTTGGTAGAAAGAACTATTTTGATGGAATGATACTGGTGAACTTTGAGGCAGGGGAGTAGATGCTGCTGGGAGAGGTTAGTGGTCACAGTCCTGTGGAATTCGTGGGTAGATTGCGAAATTGGATATCAGTCAATGAAATATGTGTCATAAAGATCAGGTGAGGAGTTTTATAAACAAACGTTGTTCCCTGTAGAAACTTGAGTTTACATCATGGTACCCTTGGAGTGTGGTGAGGAGCGACCAGCTGATTGGCAGTCAAGATACCTAACAAGGTAGAATTCATCTCTGTTAATTTACACAAGACCAGGATTTAGCCCTTAGTTCTGTAGACTCAGATTCTCTGCATAATCTCGCAGAACTGACTGAACCCAGGGATATTGCCTCAAGCTCACAAAGCTTGCAAGTGATGGATGTTTACAGCTGTAGTAGAATGCTAATGATTAATTTGCCATAAAAATATGACTGTCCAGTGGACAGTCCGCAGAATGAATTCTCTTTCTATGGAAAAGTTTCAGAATGCTTTTTGGGTGATCATGGAATCAATATAAGAATTATTTTTGTGATTTACATATTAAATAGCATCAGACTTCGCATCAATTGCTGCCTTAATATTAGGCTGACACCTTATGGTTGATTGGACATTTGGACCTTTGGGTTGAAATTCTCTTTTGGATCTTCTTGGATCCTAATTACCAGGTCCCCCACTATGTTCCCCCAAGATAACAAATTTCTTGTGTATCTTTCCAGAGATACTCTGTATATACCAACATATATATATATTTCCCTCGTTTTCGTCTAAATGATAGCACACACTATTCTGCACCTTGCTCTTTTCACCCCCAAAATACTATGTATTTAGAACATCTTTTCTATTAGTAGTTAAAGTACTTACTCATTCCGTTATTTTTTTAATAGCTGCAAAGAATGCTACTGTAGTGTCATGATTTATTTAACCAGTCCCATATTGATAGAAATTTGATTTTCAATCTTTTGCTATTACAAGCAATGTAGCAATGGACTATCCTCTCCCTCTTTTTCTATTTCAGTTGACGTAATGGTGCCACATTCCTTTCTGCTTAAATTTTATGTTCCTCAAGTATCTTATCCACTTCTCCTAGTACTCACTGACCTTGGGAAATCATATTCATTTTCATGGCTTTAATTATCATGTATATGCTAAAGATTCTTACATCTGTATTTCTAACCCATTTCTCCCTTTTCATTTCCAGAAGTATGTATGAATTCATTGATGTTCAGTATGAATGTCAAGTTTGATATGTACTTAAATGGACCTCTTCATATTCACTACTTCCTTGCCCCCATCAAATATGTTCTTCCTCAGGGTTCTCCACCTTGGTGACTGACACCACCAGCTCTCAGTGGCCCGAGGGAGAAAGTTGAGAAGAACCGTGACACCCATTCTCCTCTCTTTCTTCATCATCTTGATCTGATCAGTCACCAAGTATTGTTGATTCCACTTCTCATATATAATAGTATTCCTCGCAAATATCTTTTTAGCTCCTTTAGGCCAGTGGTTCCTAAAGTGTGGTCCCTGGATCAACAGCATTAGCATCACGGGGAACTTACTAGAATGCAAATTCTTGAGTCCCATCTCAGGCGTACTGAATAAAATTCTGAGGCTCATGAGGCCCAGTGTTTAACCATCCCTCCAGGTCATTTATTTGGATGCATGCTGAAGTTTGAAAAGTATTCTTCCAGCCCACTGCCACTTTCTTAGTTTAGCAATTGATTATCTGTTGCTATTAGATGATTTCAGCAGCCACCTAAGTGATTTTCTTGTCTCCAGACTTGTTTCTCAGAAATCTCCATACAGAAGCCAGAGTCATGTTTCTGAAATGCAAATCTAACCATGTTATGTTGTATTTAAAATCCTTGCTATTCTCAGGATAAATCTCACTCTCTCCTTAGTGTGACATAACGCTCTGGCCTCTACTTTTCTTCTGTAGAATCATCCTCACTCATCAATCCCTTTTTTATGTTCTAAAGACTAGCTTTGCTGAAATACTTGTAGTTCCCAAATATAAATCATTTTCTCTCGTTTTCCACTTGTCCCTCTCCTATTATGTTCTCTTTCCCCTTTGTCATTACCTCTCTCTTCTTCCTTCGTTCCATTATTGAATTCCTTTATTAGCTGCCTTTGTCACTGTAAATAATATCCTTAAACTTCTATTTCTCATTTCATCAGTAATTGGTGACTGTGTAGCTACAGCAGGTTTTTCTGCTGTGGTATGAGGGTCTCACTCTGGAGTGGGGTTCCTGACTGGCATTGCTCTGTGAACAGGTGGGGCATTTTCTTCAGCAGGCTTCATTTCAGGGGAGTGAAAGGGGAGGTGATTGTCTGGTTTCTCATCAACACTTCCTTCTGTGTTCAATGATTTTGCACCCCATAGACTCTGGTACACCCTAGGCTCTGACGATATCTTCCTAACTCCCTGTCCTCTGCTTAATGTATTCCCGTGATTTGTGTAATTTGTATAATCGCCTCTCATAATTGCCTCCCCACCGACTTTGAGGTTACTTTTGTAATATTTTTTCAGTGGGGTTTCAGAAAGTACAAGAAATAAGTGTGTGTGTGTGTGTGTGTGTGTGTGTGTGTGCGCGCGCGCGTGTGTGTGTCCCTTCTTCAACTGGAAGCATTTGTGAATTTTTGTTTCCATTTGGGTATAAGAAACACATTTTCACAATGAGATTGTGTAGCTAGTGTTGTGGTTCACAGATTGTCAGTTGGTTGCTCATTCAGAACAATATGCTGAGAAAAAACACACTTTCAATCACTTAGCTGCATTTGATCAATGAAAATTTACATCTTGTTTGCATGCTTAGCATTGTGGTGTTATCTTTTGGTTGTAGGGCACATGGCATGTGTATACTTTATGTATATTTAGAATTTTTCTTTCAGCAGAGTATACTTATTGTATTTCTCGTCATCCTTTCGTTAATTAGGGGTTGCATGACAGTGATATTATGTCATTCTTTTTCATTTCCGGTTCAGAATACTTTGCTAAAAAGAAACATCCCCTTGTCCATTGTTTGTTTAAAACATTGGTGCAGTTTGAGTAGTAAAGGCAGAATCAATACTTGATTCTTTCCCTTTATTTATAAGTTTTCAAAATAATGAGTTGTTGGTTTCCTATTATCCCACCAGGGTAACAATAAGGGCTTCCCCCCAAGTATTGTTGGGAATTCATGGGGTTTAAATGAACTTGATGTGTTTTAATCCATTGTTATTATTCTTATTGATGCACAAATTTCCCCATCTTCAGCCAGTGCAAATTCTTTCATGTTGATTCCTGAATTCTCTTGACACAATCTTAATAATCTTTGATAGCTATCTTGCCATCTGGCATGATGATATTTTCCAGGTTTATCTTTTTATTTCCTGCTCATTTATCAAAATTTAAGAGGAAAATACAAACATTTCTTAACAATTTTTCTGACTCAGAATGGCAAGGTTGAGATTCAATGCTTCTTCATGATATTAACCTTTGCAGCACAAACCCTCAGAGTCACTGGTTCTGAATTTGAGTCTGCACTGCATAGAAGCATAGCTAGCTCGGACCACTCGTGCCTTCACTGACATGGTGCCAGAATCTTGTCTAAGTCACTTTTGCCAGCCTTAGGTCATATCATTTCTACAATGAATAACTATTTCTTTGCCATGGATTTTCCAGCAAAGAAATCATTCAAGAGGAAATGATCAATTATACATATCCTGTCTTATAAGTGACCTAAATTGCAAATGGCATTGCTTCTCTTTTAAAAACTGTCAAGTTTCTCTGACTATATATTTTCCCCATTATCACTGTGACCCCCAGAAGATATGTTGAAATATAAACCCTATTACCTCAGAATGTGCCTTATTTGGAAATGGAATCATTGCAGATATAATTAGTAAAGTTCAACGAGGTCATTATAAAGTAGGGTAGGCTCTTAACCCAATATGACTGGCATCTCTATAAGAAGAGGGAAGATGATGTGAAGAAAGATATCTAGGGAGAACACCATGTGACCAGAGAGAAAGCGATCAGAGTGATGCAGCTACAAGCCAAGGAATGCCAACATGACCACCACCAGACAAGCTAAGAGGAAGCAAGGGAGGATTCTACCCAGAGCCTCAGAGGAAGCATAGCCTTACTGACACCTTGATTTTGTACTTTTAGCTTCCAGAACTGTGAAAGAATAAAGTTCTGTTGTATTAAGCCACCCAATTTGTGGTACTTTGTTACAGCAGCCCTGGGAAACCAATCCAACCATCTTCACCAGTAATATACTACACTGGCCAGTCTAATTATTGAGTCAATAATAGAAGGTGTTTTTTAAAAATGTGGATTTTTCTTTTTTTTAAGGTTGGAAAAGAAATCGTTCACATTTTCCAGTTTGCACTTACCATAGAATATCAGAGAATTTGGTTCAAACCCTCATTTAGCTGATGGGGAAAATAAAACCTTTGGGAGGAAAGTGGTTTGCCGAAGGTCACACAGGTATTACATAGAAGAATCAGAACCAGAACTCAGATCTCGGGATCCATAGTTCAGTGCCTTTTCCATTTCATACATTTGAACCATTTCTATTATTTTCAAGTTCCTTTTAGTTCTAGAGTCTTTCTTTTTGCCTCTTTCTTTTTATCTCTGCAGTGAAATTTTAATAACATACAATGCAGTATGCTTAGTCAATGGAGTATAACGTGGAGCTCAGACAATAGTCCATTCTTATGGCCCAAAATAAATCCTTTTTATATTCACACTGATTTTGTGAAAGTGGATTTTGGTTGTATTTGAGCATTTTGTAATCCCTCTATGTCTCTAGAGGTCAGTGTGGCGTAAAGAAATTTCATTTCAAACTGTATTCAGTTAAAATTTAATTCAAGGCACTTTAATCGAAAATGACAATAAAATAGTGGCCCAGGCAAACATAAATTAATTCAGTATAACAAATGTCATAAACATTAACAGATATGATAATACTGATTTTGGCACATGAAACTTTTCACTGAACCTATAGACCTTAATATTCTATAATTAATTTCTATACTTTTTAACATGTATAATGTTATCATTTTTGCTTAAAAATATATGAATCAGTCATTCTAAACTCTTTTTAGAAGGAAGTATTTGTGTTTCTATTGAAGGCTGTTTGAACAAACATTTATGACTAGTTGTAGTATTTCTCTATGATGACACTTTGAAGCAGTTATATGTCTTTGTCTTCAGGTGGCATTTAATGCAGAAGAGGCTTTGTGAGCTACTTGGAAGAGAATTTCTATGGGGGGGGGGACCAGGGGGGTGTTATTGAAAAGCCTGGTAAATCTCTGTGACAACTATCAGTTTTATTATTCACCGGAGCCTTCAAAATCATTTTATTTCCCTATTCCCTCTTCTTCATCCTTTTCTTTCTTTCTTTGTTTGGATGTGTTAAGAGTGAATCGTTGACCAAATTAATAGGTTTTTGCCACTAAGAAGAAATGTTAGATGAGTTTGCCTAGCAAAGCACTTTTCAGTGAGCAAATTATAATATTGAGAGAAGGAGAGGAGAGGAAGGGGACTTACATTTACTGAGAGTCTCCTTGGGGTCAGGCAGCTGGTAGGAGAATGAGTGTCCCTACCTGCCATAAACTGAACAATTCTGCTGTTATTCTTCACTTCTTTGGGGTTCCATAGATGATTCTATTTGTAGAACAGTACCTATTGCTAAACATTGAAAAAATACTGTATAGCAGATTAGGGACCATAAATTTTAAGTAGAGTAAGGAATGCTGACTAGAAATAATAAACATGTTGGAGGCAATGAAAAGCAGTAGCTAAACTCTGGCTAAAGAAAGACCAAAAGTGTGGGCTAAGATGGAAGGAGGCTATGTTCCTGGGTTCCTGAATTGTCACTTGGAGGAGAGCCCTCTGATAACCATGAACTCCCAGTTTGGATTTCATGAGAGCAAGAAGTGAACTTCAATTGTGCTAAGCCATTGAGATTTTGATGTGTTCTTTTTGTCACAGCAGCTTACGTTACCTAACTAATACAGAAAGTGAGAGGAACAGAATGTTACAGAATGCTAAAGGATGTGTAGGACATAGATACTTACAGAAGATGCAGAGGGATCTCAGACAGGAAGGATGAAATGAGCAATGTCATAGAGAAGGAAATGCAACACAATTGCCTAAAATGCAATATTAAAGGAGATCAGAGAGTTAGGTAGCCACTATAGCTTAAGGAGGCTAAGGAGTTTAGACCAGACTTTATTGCTGAGGAAATGACATGGGAAAGACAAAGGGAAATATATTATACCTTAGGATAATGAAGATTTGTTGGTTCAGCAGTGAGTGAAGCATTGTTCTAGGACAATTCATCTGGTGGCAGTGTATGGAATGGTGGTCAGAGTAGAGTCAGAGAGATCTTCTAGGAGACTGGGGTGAGTACCTGGGCAAGTGGAGCAGATCAAAGCAAAGGATGAACGAATGAGGCATTATAAGGTATGAATGTGGATTCCTCGCTGTGGGAATACCAAGAAAGGAAAGAAGGAACATAACTTCCAGATCTGTAAATTAGCTCAGAGCAGTGAGTAATGCTTGTAATCATGAATTTGGGGCATATAAAAAAAGAGTGTAATGTTTATTGTTATCTTTAAGAAAGCAAGATAGTGTATAATATGTTCTAGAAAGCTTACCATCAAAATAGTTAACATAAAAGAAAAGTCAGCATATGGCACGCTCACAAGTCCATTTTATCTTCCTGGTTACACAGAAGGACTACATTTGCCAGCTTTCCTTGCAGCGAGCTGAAAACATGTGTCTAAGTTCTAGTCAAAGGAAAATGGGTGTAAATGGCATACAAGCCACTTCTGGGCCTATTTCATCAAACACTATCTTTGATTTCCCAGCCATTTTTTTTTCTGTGGCAATCTTGGAGGCCACCGTTTCAAATGATGAGCTACAATATGGAAGAATCATTGATCGCTAAGTCACCACTTGAATGAGAGCTTTCCAGACTCATCACTCAACCACATTGAACCATAATTTGCAAGAGAAATGAATATATATTGTTTTAACCACTGAGACTTTAGGGTATTTATTTTAGTATCATGGGTAATTTCTTTCTGAATTACACATAATACTTATTCAGTCATTCTGCAAACTTTTATTGAGCATCTAATATGTTCAAGGGATGAGCTAGCCCTATAATCAAACTTTATTCATAATATCTGTTGGAGGAGTATTCCCATTAGAGCAATTTTCTGACAGGTTTTTTATAATCTAGAAATTTCATTAAAATTTTGAAGTCATCCACCTCCTGTTTACTTTCATTCTCCCATTCTTTGGATCTTAGTTATTAAATTCTGGCCCTTGTGTCAATTTTTTTAAACAGGAGAGCTGACAGTGTATTTTGACTCTGCCTTTTATTAAATTCTTTTTTTTTTGACAGAACTTCTACTAAACAGGTGAGAGAGGCTTAAAATAAGAAAAATTTATCTCACAACATCTGGTCTGATATAGTTTTTGGGGATATTGACAGATATAAGACAGCCAGTGACTTAATGATGCCAAAACATCTGCCTACATGAACTGGAGATCGTAAATGAAAACACTGATCATCTTGGGAATTCCAGTTCTGCAACAAAACTTAAGAAACCTGAAGTTTTTATTGAAATGGATTTGTATGTCTTCTCTCTGTCAAATTACCTTCACATTTGAATGTGGGAGTCTGGTGTGAACACTCATCAAACAATAAATGAACTTCCAATGTACTTTTAAATCCTCATTATTATTTTCATGGAACAGTGTCTGAATAATGACCAGATACCATTCTTAGTATGGAAACTGTAGGCAGACCTGATCTCTGAAAGAGATTAAGATCAACTGACTGTTGATCTTAATTAGTGTCACTTTGTGGTGTTTTTATTGAAATGAAGTTCTGGATGGGTTGGAATGTGATAGCTAATGTCCAGTTTCAATGCTTTCCCCCAAATAAAAGCAGTTTTATTGTTTTTATGGTTATAAAAATATTATGTGAACATTAAAAAATTGAAGCAGTTTAGAAAAGCATATGAAAGACTAGAATATCCCCAAACCTACTAAGAAGAGAGAACTGCTGTTAATATTTTGGAGAATATCTGTTAAGCCTTCTCTATTCACAAACAAAAAACACATACATACAAATGCAGACAGTTTTACATAAATAGAATCACACTATAGATAGTTTTATAATTTAAATTTTCACTCACAATCCTGACATGGATGTTTCCTTGTCAATAAATCTAGAGCAGCAAAGTCATTTTAAAGAATATAAATTCCCTTGCAGAAAAATATAACGAGTGTGTTGTTGATGGACGTTCAGGTTGTTCCCAGTTGTTCACTATTATAAAGAAGGCTGCCGTGAAGTTACGTGTATCAATGTTTGAATTTGTGTGAATTACTAGGGTGAAATTACTAATAGTGTAAATAACTAGGGTGAGGGAAGTAAGAACTGTGAGGAAGGTAAGCACATTTAATATTTCCAGATTTAATATTGCTGGAAGGTAACCTATTTATGATTTGTGCTAAATCATTGGCAAGACAGTGGAGAAGAAGATGAGTAAATATAAAGGGGCTGAGAAGGAAATTCACTTTTCTAGCCTACCAAGAAAGAGTCAGTCAAAATTACCTGAAATAGATGAGAGAAACGCTGCTTCCAAAGGCCGTGCTATGGGTCTTTAAAATCTTTTTTTTATTATGGAGTCTTGTATTGTAATGTATGACAATCTTCAGTGTATCAGGAAATTTGTTAAAGTAGAATCCAAGATGTAAATTTAGTGTCAGTAGCAAGAAGGGAAAGGATTTTGTTGGAGTAGAATTATACCATAGCCCATTTGCCTTTCCTACACTTCTCTTGCTCCAAGCCAGTCAGTGGGATCCCTCATGACACCAGGTCCATTGTGGTGTGTTGTAAAGTTATCCATGGTTTCCACGTGGCTGCTTCACAGTTTATTCCCATGCCTTGACTGAAGAAAAAGGGGGCCATTTGATGTATCTATTTCCTCATGTATTTCATCTGCCTCACATTAGATTGGTACTCTGAAAAGGCAAGTTGGAAGAAGTTGGTGTTTTAGGGTGGAGAACATAAGATTTGGGGTCTATTAGTCAAGGTGATGGTGACAACAACAAAACCCCCAAATCTTTGCTGTTTTAAGGGATTAACATAACAAAAGTTTGTTTCTTGCTTTCAGAAAGTCTAATGTGCATCTCGGGATTTCTCACAACTAGTCTCCTCCACATGGTGTCACCTGGATCCAGCCTTTTTCTCTATTTTGAGATTCTTCCATTTCATCTCAATTCATGGCTTTCAGAGTTGCCACTCTTTTTTTCTTTTTTTTTTTTAATTGGGGAAGGGGAACAGGACTCCATTGGGGAACAGTGTGCAACTTTTTTTTTTTCCCAAGTCAAGTTGTTTTCCCCTCACTCCCAGCCGTGGAGGGTGCCGTCCAGCCTCAAGTTGTCCTCCCAGTTCTACCTGCGGAGGGCTCAGCCAGCTTCAGGTTCAGTTGCCATTGCTAGCTGCAGGGGGCGCAGCCCACCATCCTTTGCGGGAGTCGAACCGGCAACCTTGTGGTTGAGAGGATGTACTCCAACCAACTGAGCCATTTGGGAGCTCAGCGGCAGCTCAGCTCAAGGTGCTGTGTTCAATCTTAGTTCCAGGGGGCGCTGCCCACCATCCCCCATGGGACTCAAGGAACTGAACTGGCAACCCTGTGATGGAAAGCCCACTGGCCCATGTGGGAATTGAACCGGCAGCCCTCGGAGTCAGGAGCACAGAGCTCCAACCGTCTGAGCCATTGGTCTGGCCCCAGAGTTGCCACTCTTAAATGCCTCAGTTCAGAAGTGACACACAGCATTGTCATTTTCTCATAATTTGTTCTGTTCTCAGCTCATCGGCTACATCACCCCAGCCTAACTGCATAGAGGCTGGGAAATGTAGGGTAGCACACAGATTATTTGGCAAGCCCTAGTGTCTAGAGCAGTAAGCCCTGGTTATAAATTCATACTTCTGCTTCTTACTGGTTTGTGAACCTGGGCAAGTTTGTCAATGTTTCTGTGTCTCAGTTTCCTCATTTGTAAAACGGGGATTGGAAAACCTCTCCTCCACATGGTTTTGAATTAGATAATATGTGTAAAGGCACATAGCAAGTTCTCAAGAAATGATAGCTGTTAGTATTAGTGGTATCTGCCCTGGGAAATGAATGTAATTACAACCAATCAGAGATTGAATCAATATAAAGAATGTGTGCTAAGAGATCAGAGGACAGAGAGCTCACTTCCAATAAGGTGACAAAGGGAAGCTTCATGGGGGAGAAAGCGTTTAAGTTAGGTTCTGAAAAATTCATGCCTTCTTCTTTAAATCCTTGGAGTGAAAAATCAGCGTTGCAGAGACTGGGACATTAGGAAGAAGAAAATTAGTGCTGAGGAGTTTTCAATGTGCTTGACCTGAAATGAAAAATTATTATGAGCAAATGGTATTATTTGCGAGTCAGTAGCCTGTGCTTTATAAACAAAAGACTTCAATCCTGGTTACATTATTTTGGGGTTTGCTGTGAGGCTGGGTGAGAACCATGTCCCTCTGAGTGAGGACCACCTCAAGGTTTAACCTCCAAAATTCTGAGTTGGGGGATGAAACAACCCTCTGAGGAGAAGCATGGTTCTGCCACAAGAAGTTTAAAGCACACTGATAGCTTGATTTATTTATACCTTTTCAAACAAAAGAACTTTGCTGAGCTCAACTATTGGAACAAAGGGTGAATAAGGCATTTCCTGCTTCTGGAAGCAGCCTGGTCCCTGGCTCTCTGATCTTTGATTTTAGAGCTCAGCTTCTGACCTGGGCACTTCTCTCTTGGTTTGGAGGACTTGTAAAGAATCTCTTCTCTGGTTTGCTTGACTCACCTTCCCCCTCAATTCTTGGTCCTGGTTATTTTCCCAGATTAGGCGCTCCCCACAGTTTATGGTGATAAGCAACCTCAGTTGGCCCCTGTCTCAGGGAATCCTTTTGGCTAAGCCTTCGTTCCTGCCCAGCTTAATCCCAGCATGCTCAGTCTGTTGGTGGTGTGATGATACTGTCAAGAATGAGTGTCATAGAGCCAGGCTGCCTGTGTCAGAATCCTGTGTCTGCCTTACTGGCCAAGTGACCTTAGTCAAGACCTTCAGCCTCTTTGTGCCCCAGTTTTCTCATTTGGAAAATGGGCATAATAATACTAGTACCTGTCTCATGGGGTTGTTAGGATTTAACGAGGATTAAATTGAATAAAAGTGCATAGAACAGTTACTGGCCTATAATAAGTGTTTAATAATTTTAGTTTATTATTACCTATTATTTAGAATAAGGGTGCCCTGGGAGCACAAGAAAGGAAGCAATTAATTTGGCCCAGGATAGCTGGGAAAAGCTCCATAGAAATGATGATACTTGGATTGATAAGTGATTTCCCAGAAGAGGGCTTGGATGGACAGCAATGTAAGAAGAGAGAGACCGATGCAAAGGCTCAGGTCTGAGACATAAAACAGGAAGTTCACTATGCAGGGAGACTTGGATGAATGGTGGGGGTGGAGGAGCAAGGCTGGAGAGGTGGGACAAGGGGCAGTTGAGAAGGATTTGAATGTCAACCAGGAAGTTGGTACTTTACTTTCAGGCAGCAGGAAGCCAACACAGATTTTTTGGCAAGGAAGTGATTATGGTCAGGTTTGTGAGATCACAAGGTCTGTGGTGTGAAAAATGGACTTCAGTGGGCTGGAGTGTTGACAGGGAGTCCCACTGAGCAGGCTATTTCCTTAATCCAGGGGGAGAAATCACACGAGAGCTTTATATAATGAGCCATTAATAATGACTGCTGTCCCCTCTCCTTCTTCCCTATGGGGTCTTTGGGTGGTGTATGAGGTTTTTGGCTTGTTTATGTAGTTTTTCTGTTATTTTTATTGTTATATTTTGCCTCAGAGGCATCGTATGAAAAAAGTCAGTCCTTATACTAATAACTCACAGCATAAATCCAATACGCTGCTTTCTCTCAACTGACCCACTACATTGTCAACTTGAGAAACTTTCTACAGCCAATGCAGACTATGACAGGTTAAATGTATTTGACCCTACAGTACTGTAGCTTTAAGTATGCATGAGTTTCCAAGCCCCAGAATTTAGTCCTTTCTCTGCTTCACTTGTCACACCATTAGCAATATCCCTGGGTGAGGGACCTAGGGTTAAGGATTAAGTTTTAAAAAACATCTTGGCATTTTTCTGTTTGCATTGGATGGAAGTAGACTGAGGTTTCATTAAATATTTAATTTTATTTGGTTCGCTGGAGGGTAAAGTCTAAAAGAACTCCACATGGTCTTTTATTTTCACAGTTCACCTATATTTCTTGTTGTTCTCAAGTGAAAGGCTCCTGTCTTCAGACACAAAGTTATTTCAAGAATTTTACTATCATATGCCCTACTGCAAGTGTTTTGAATTATGTTACCTATAGAACTAATCCATCAAGAGCTTTATAAAAACCCTGCACAGGTCTGGAGAGTGTGTCCAGTTGGAATTCAAAGCCATATTTCCTGTCAAACTCTGGCCTGTATTTATAAAGCTCATGTTTTTAAAGATTTTTTTATTTTTATTTTTTCCTTTGCTTTGCACCTCCTGAAAAAGTAGCAAAGCTACCCATGGTTTTAGAAATTTCTTTTCTCAGAGTGGCTAGAGCAAAAATCTACAAAGATAAAAGAAAACCCTGGCAGAGATTTTTTTTTTTTCCAACACATTTCTGTTTGGCTGAGAAAAAAGACTGCTCATGCCATGCAATTCAGCTTGCCTTTTCATTAATAGAGGATAAAAGGTTTTTAGAGTTGATCAGTTCGCCCTTCTTTGAAACATTCTTCTTCATTAAATAACACTTGGAAATGTTCAACCCAACTTGAATAGTAATCAGGATTTTTTTCAGCTTGAGTCTACAGAATAGAAAGTAACTGGTGTTACACCAAAAGTGGTTCCTCCAGAGGCTGTTGATTAAACTGGTGAAACCATGGCTAGAAGTATCCCTGTCCCCTTCTTTTGGAGTATTGCTGGGTTTTCAGTGGGCTTTCTGGGAGACCTCCAGCTGACACTCAAGACTCTTCTTTGCTGTAGGATCTTTTGTAAATCCCTCCAGGTGTGCCTGAGAGATCTAAGGAATTAACGATCATCTGTGCCCCCCAAACCACTAGGGGTCCCACTTAAATTTTTTTTTCTTTACACCTACATTGCCATCTTCCTTTAGAAAAGAACTCTCAGCTTATATGCAGACAGGCTCTGGCAGGTTCTAGAGAAATATGAGAGCTGTCTGCAGATATTTGAAAGCCCGTCAAGTAGAGTAGGATTTAACTTATTGGGTATACAGCTCTGAGTGACAGTACCAGAATAAGTAGGTAAAAAATGTCAGGAGGCAAACATTTCCCCAATTATGTTCTGCAGGTCTGTGGAAAGGGCTGGGGTTGGAGCGTGGACGTTTTAAGCATTCAATAATTTAGGAAATGCTGCATTAAAGCTATTAAACAGATTTCTTTATCAAAGCTAAGGAGTGTTGTAAGTGTCTACGAGGAGCATATAATATGTGCTTATTTGACCATGGAATGTTTTTCATAGAGCCGATTAAAGAACAGATGCTCCTCACGTAAGTACTAACGAAGTGCTCTGATGCCTAACATGAGGATGCGTTCTGTTATTTATAAGTTAGAAGCCTTCGGTGTGAGTTCTAGCTGCTGTGGGACCCTGAACACAAATATAAATACCTTGGGATTCCATGTATTTGTAAAACAGGAAGTAGAACTGAATATTCCTGAGGTTCCTACTGGCTTTAAAGTGCTATGTGTGGCTTGGGGACGTACTGACTCCCATCTGTGGAGGTGTTCAATCTGAATTGGGCCCCACTTGACGGGCACATCACACGGCATTCACACTGCTTGTAAAACATTTACTAGCGTACCATTTTCAGCACATTACCAAAAGGTTACCTTTCAGGTGTGCTCTTCTGAAGTTGTACATGGCATTGTCAATATTACTATTATGTTAGCTGCAAAATGAAGTTAATAATAGTGCTGATTTCACTGCTAGATATTTGAGACTCACTAAATGACGAAAGATTGGTTCAAACATGTATATTATTTTGTTAGAATATGGCTATTGTGGTAATAATATTATGGTGACTTATTTTAGTTTGGATTTCAGACTAGAAGAGTTTGTATTATTAACATCCATACGAGCTGAAAACTAAGTATCATGATATATTTAAAACTAGCTTCTTTCCAGCCATGTAAAAGGGCATTTAGAGTGGAGGAAAGAACATGGGAAAAACCATATTTTACAATAAAGACATTTTATTTCCTCATGTAAATAAATCCAAACCAAAGCGCTTCTTAGCTCTGTCTCAATAACTGTGGGAGAAGTGATTTTAATCAGAAATGGGTACCGTAAATATCTGGTTACCAACAGAATGGATATACTCTTATATTGCAAATGGAGGTCTAATATGTGAGACAGAAGAGACAGTCATGTTCAACCCAACACTGAGCATTTTGGATAATCTCTTTGCTATTACTTTTATTTAAAAAAATGGAAAAGTTTATTTTTTTAGAGCAATTTTAGGTTTACAACAAAATTGAAAGGGAGGTACCGAGATTCATACCCTCTGCTCCCACACAAACATAGCCTCTCCCATTATCCACATCCCCTACGAGAGTGGTACTTTTGCTTCCAAGGATGAACCTACATTGACACGTCATAATTACCAAAAGTCCACAGTTTATATTATGGTTCACTCTTAATTTGTACATTCTATGGGTTTGGACAAATGGCATATATCCACCATAATATTATACAGAGTATTTTCATTGTCCTAAAAATTCCTTGTGCTCTGCCTGTTCATTTATCCCCCACCACCTGTCAACCACTGATCTTTTTATTGTCTCCATAGTTTTGCCCTTTCAGAATGTCATATAGTTGGAATCATATAGTCTGTAGCCTTTTCAGATTAGCTTCTTTCATTTAGTAATATGCTTTTAAGATTCCTTCATACTTTTTCATGGTTTGGTGGCTCATTTCTTTTTAGCACTGAATAATATCCTCTTGTCTGGATGGACCAGTTTGTTTATCCATTCACCTACTAAAAGATATCTTGGTTGCTTCCAATTGCTTTATTTATAGCAATTATAAATAAAGCTTCCATAAATATCCATATGAAGGTTTTTGTGTAGACCTCAGTTTTCAAGTCCTTGGGGGTAAATACCAAGGAGGGCAATTGCTGGATCATATATTTAGTTTTATAAGAAACCTCTAAACTGTCTTCCAAAGTGGCCGTACCATTTTGCATCCCGACCAACAATGTATGAGACTTTCTGTTGTTCCACATCCTTGCCAACATTTGGTGGTGTCAGTGTTCTGGATTGTGGCCATTTCGATTGGTGTGTAGTGATATATCATTGTTATTTTAATTTGCATTTCCCTGATGACATATGATGTGGAACATCTTTTCATATGTTTATTTGCCATCTCTATCTTCTTTGGTGAGGTGTCTGTTAAGGTCTTTGTCCCATTTTTAAATTAAGTCTTTTGTTCTTTTACTATAGAGTTTTAACGGTTCTTTGTACATATATTTTGGATAATAGTCCTTTATCAGATGTGTCTTTTGCAATTTCCCCCCCCAATCTGTGTCTTGTTTTCTCATTCTCTTGATAATGTCTTTTGCAGAGAAGTTTTGAATTTTAATGAAGTCCAGATGTTCAATTATTTATTTTATGGGTTGTGTCTTTGACGTTGTACCTAAAAATTCATTGTCATACTAAGGGTCACGTAGGTTTTCTCCTATGTTATCTTCTAGAAGTTGTATTGTGTCATATTTTACATTTAGGTTTATGATAGGTTTTGAATTAATTTTCATGAAGGGTGTGAGGTCCATGTCCAGATTCATTTTTTTTTTACATGTGGATGTCCAGTTATTTCAGAACCATTTGTTGAAAGCTATTATATTTTAAGAAGGATAGAAGAATTCGCAGTGCATTTAGAGGAAAGAGACCAAGATGATGAAGTGACATTAAACTGCGCCATAGGAAAACAAGCTTAACTTTCATGAGGTGCTGAAACTTGGGAAGAGAAAACCATTATAAGACATAGCATCTATCTTTAGATGTTTAAAGGGTCATCGGATGTATGAATGATTAGATGCTTATGGTCTCAATGGGTGGGATTTGGCCAGAAAATAGGAGAATGTTTGCAGCTCCTTTTCAAAATTTTCTGAAAACCAGAGTTTTCCAGAGATGGAATGGGGTAGCACAGTATGGAATAAATTCCCTGTAGCTAGGTGCCTCCATGTTATGTAGTTCATCTCAGGGAAATAAAAGGACCAGCCCATTTAAAACACCTCTTCTAATTCTGGGATCCTGGGTTCTTAAGCCCTGCTCAGAGGCACTAACCAATCCTTGTAAATGCATAGCATTCAAGGAGAATGGCAGCCCGGTTTAGCTATATTTTGGAGTAACTTAGAAATAATACTGGAGAAACAACAACAAAAACAGAAACAAATCATCATTGGGGCCAGGTATATAAGCTTACTCTTGGGGATGGTCTGACTTTGCTGTGGATTTTCCTAGAGGGCCATTTACCCACTTTATAGTCGTCTTTCAACCCATAACCGTAGGTAAGCTTGGAGATAGATATGTTTAAATTTTGGGGAGCATGTATGCAGATTCTAGAAGTGCCGGCGAGTGGACTACTCTGTCATCTAGCCATATGTCTAGGCATCCTGTTGTCTTCTGCATATGATGCAAGAATATCATAGCCTGGAATAATTCAATGGGATCTTCATTTTCTTTTTTAAAGCAAGTCCATACTAAGCCTCTGTTATGTGGCAGGCAGGAACTATACTGAAGTCGGCCATGTTTTACAGTTATATAGAGAACAATTTTCACTCAGATTTCTTTAGAACTGATTTTCAGTCCAGTGTACCAATTTCTATTTGCTGAACATTATAACACAAAGGATTTGGTTACTTCAACTGAGGAATTTCATTGTGCCCTGATGTACTTCAGAAATTTCTCTTTTGTGAAAAAATCTATCAGGGAAAGAGGCCAGGAAAACGTGTCTGGTTTCTCATCAGAAGCATTGAGATGAGACTAGTTTTTATTAAACTGGCTGCATTAATTTATAATCATATACAGTAAATATTATGGCTGATAATGTATGCTAATGTTTGGAAGCATGGAAGGACAGTTAGCTCATTAATCATTCTCTCGTTATGCTCTACAGAGTCATGGTTTGCATATTCAGCACAGGCCATGAGACACACTACAAAGCATTTGAAACTAAAATTGAAAAACTTGTTGATTCTTATGATACCAAGTGTCTCCTGGGTGAGGATCAGTGTAATAATTTAATTTAATTTATTAATTTGTCCAGAATTTAATTCTGGTATAACGTTGTTTCTTCAAATACATTTTCTTCTTTCCTCCCTTCCTTCTTCCTTTTCTCTCTATAATAAAATTAGTATCACCCAATATTTCTTCATGTTTTCATCTGTCACAAAGCTCAGAACTAAATTTAGTACTCAGTTACAGAAAGTAAGTCACTCATTCATAATTCCTATTTCACTGTTCTCTTATCGTTATACTGATTCGTGGTCATTATTTTATGTTTATTTTAGCTATTTTGTTTCATACATACCTTTATATTATATATTTTTTCGCATTATTTTTAGATATGGGCAGAATCTATAAAAAAATGAAGGCCAAAAGGTACCATTAATAGATGCATTTTACAAGTATTTTTGAATGTTTTTAAATAATTTTTTATTTTTCAATTACAGTTGACATACAATATTATGTTAGTTTCAGGTATACAACACAGTGAATAGACAGTTACATACCTTATGAAGTGATCACCCTGATAAATCTAGTACCCATCTGACACCATACATAGTTATCACAAAATCATTGACTATATTCCCTATGCTATACTTTACCTCCTCATGACTATTTTGTAACCACCAATTTGTACTTCTTAATCTTTTCCCCCTTTTCACCCATCCCCACAACCCTCCTCCCATCTGGCAACCATCAAAATGTTTTCTCTATCTATGAGTTTGTTTGTGTTTTGTTTGTTTGTTTATTTATTTATTTATTTTTTGATTCCACATATTAGTGAAATCATATGGCGTTTGTCTTTCTCTGTCTGTCTGTCTTACTCCACTCAGCACTGTAACCTCTGGGTTCATCCATGTTGTTGCAGATGATAAGATTCCGTTCTTTTTTATGGCTGAGTAATGTTCCATTGTATATACCGGGGATGCACCCCCCCCAAAAAAAATATATACACATGACTGTGTTCATCTTTTGTTATCAGTATATATTGAGTATTACAATTTTAATACAGTTTTTTCCTTTCTTAAAATGTGTATACATATTTTTGGCACCCTCTGTATGTACCACTTCTTTTTATCTATTCATCTGTTGATGGATGCTTAGGTTGTTTCCATGTTTTGGCTATCGTAAACAATGCTGCAATGAATACAGAGATGCGTATGTCTTTTCAAATTAGTGTTTTGGGTTTCTTCAGATAAATACTCAGAAGTAGAATTACTGGGTCCTTCTTTGTTTCTTGTTTTAAAGTCTGTTTTGTCTGGTATAAGTATTGCTAACTCTTATTTCTTTTTTTTTTCATATTCATGAAAATATCTTTTTCCATCCCTTTACTTTCAGTTTGTGTGTGTCTTTCAATCTGAAGTGAGTCTCTTCTAGGCAGCATGTATAAGGGTTTTGTTTTCTTATTTATTCAGCCACCCTATGTCTTTTGATTGGATCATTTCATGCATTTGCATTTAAAGTAATTGTTGATAGATATGCAGTTATTGCCATTTTATTATTCATATTCTTGATCTTCTTCTCCTTCTCCCCTTCCTCCTCCTTCTTCTCTTTCTTCTCCTTCATCTTCTTCTTTGTTCCCTTAATATTTCCTGTAATACCAGTTTGGTGGTGATAAACTCCTTTAGCTTTTTCTTCTCTGGGAAGCTCTTTGTCTGTCCTTTGATTCTAAATGATAGCTTTGCGGGATAGAGTAATCTTAGTTGTACTTGCTTTTCACTTTAAGTATTTCTTGCCAATTCCTTCTGGCCTGCAAAGTTTCTGTTGAGAAATCAGCTGACAATCTTATGGGAGCTCCCTTGTAGGTAACTAACTGCTTTTCTCATGCTGCTTTTAAAATTCTCTCTTTGTCTTTAAGCTTTGGCATTTTAATTCTGATGTGTTTTGGTATGGGCTTGTTTGTGTTCATCTTGTTTGGGACTCTCTGCCCTTTCTGGCTTGTATGTATGTTTCTTTTGCTGAGTTAGGAAAGTTTTCAGTCATTATTTCTTCAAATACGTTTTCAATTCCTTGCTGTCTCTCTTCTCCTTCTGGTACCTCATTATGCAATTGTTAGTACACTTGATATTATCACAGAGGCTTCTTAAACTCTTCTCATTTTTTTAATATTCTTTTTTTCTTTTTGCTATTCTGACTGGGTATTTTCTGCTACCTTACCTTCTATATCACTGATTTGATCCTCTGCTTCATCTACCATGTTTCCCCGAAAATAAGACCTAGCCGGACCATCAGCTCGAATGCATCTTTTGGAGCAAAAATTTATATAAGATCCAGTCTTATTTTAATACAATATCAGACCAGGTCTTATATAATATAATATAATATAATATAATATAATATAATATAATATAATATAATATAATATAATATAATATAATATAATATAATATAAAAGACTGGGTCTTATATAATATAATAGAAGACTGGGTCTTATATTAATTTTTGCTCCAAAAGACACATTAGAGCTGATGGTCCGGCTAGGTCTTATTTTCGGGGAAACACTGTAGTTAACTGTTGATTCATTCTAATGTATTCTTCATTTTAGTTATTGTATTCTTCATTTCTGACTGGTTCTTTTCTGTGTTTTCTTTCTCCATTTTTATTTTTCTTATCTCTCTGTTGAAGTTCTCCCTGAGATCACTGAGCATCCTTTTAACCAGTGTTTTGAACTCTGCATCTGGTAGGTTGCATGTCTCCATTTTGTTTAGTTCTTTTTCTGGAATTTTGCTCTGATATTTCATTTGGGACATGTGTTTTTGTCTCCTCATTTTGGCTGTCCCCCTGTGTTTATTTCTGTGTATTACATAGGGTGGCTATGTCTACTAGTCTTGGTAGAGTAGCCTTATGTAGTAGGTGTCACGTGGTGACCAGTGGTGCAGTCTTCCTGGTCACCAGAACTGGGTGCTCC